>NW_004524597.1:3910030-3943636 GCF_000260255.1 Octodon degus
ATTATCTGATCTGAAAGGTCTCAATCATTCATTTTATTTTCATCAAATACTCATCAGATATCAGATACTGTTCTAGTGCAGATAGTACAATAAAACATAGGTCAGGCTTAACCATTGACTTTGTGGTTCTTAACAGCCAGAGCAGGGAAACAAGCATTTGATGAAGCTCAAACTATGACATAGGGATCTTACAAAAGTCACTTCCTGAGTGCTTGCCACCAGCTGGGCATGGTAGTGAGTACTTCTGAAACACTTCGTTTAGTTCTGCCACTTCCTCTAAGATAGCTACTCTAAGTCTCTCTAATTTTTCGTATGAGGAAGAGGATGTCGAGAGAATGCAATCAATGACTCCAGGCCGTGGAGTCATACAGCTTGCCAGCAGCTCAGGCTCCTGAGTACAGCTGAGCAGTGGGAAGTAAATGTCCACTCCCCAGATTTTGCACTGTATTGTGGAGCTGCACTTCCCTGGAGGAATAGGGTCTCTTCTTAGTTCACGCAAAGGGACTATCACCTCAGACCTTTGTAGTAAAAGGTAAGCATTCACTGCCCTGTTATTTCTCGAACTGTTCTGTGATGAAACTTGAGATGATGAGAAAGAGCTAGGCAGTGACAAACAGAAACCAAGCCTATTGTAGCAGTGGTGTAAGTAGAGTGAGAGGGTTAGCTAGTTAGTCCGCTGACCAACTGGGAACAGAAGCACACCTACATGCTTCTAAAGTTTTCCAGGGACAATAACAAACATAGGTGAAAAGGGCATGATCTGTTCCTCTTCTGGGCTTTCAGTTCAGAAGCTGGTACAACGGTGACAAGCAGCGCAGACATCCTGGTTGGAGATGAGCTGGCAGGTGACAGGGAAGGGAAGGGAGTCTACATGGGGAAAGAGAAAGGAGCATGCGGAGCCTAGATGGAAGCGCCGTCCCCATGGAAGGCTACTATGACCAACTTTCTTTCTCTGTCTCTGGGTTCTTGTGTAGAACAGGATAAGAAATGAAGTCCATGGAAACAGCAGTGGGGAATGAATGACTCAGATGTAGATCGCTAGAACAAAGACAAGCCCTCCCTAGCCTAGAGGGGCTTCAAGGGAGGATGGTGAGGAGCTGTCCAAGATCAAGGATTTATGTGCACTTTCTTGGGCTATTTTGTGCAAATACAACAATGAAACAATGTGCTTGCTGGTCTTAGCCAGGCTCCTGACATGTGCTGTCCTCTGGCTTCCTAGGGCCCCTTTCAGGGAGCCTCTTTCCTTGTGTTCTACTTTTCTGAGGGCTTATGTCCATTTTCTCAAGTCCCTATCCAAGCTGCCCATTGCTTGTCTATCTCCTGATCTCACTATGTCACTGTGGAAGCCCTGCTGAAAAGAAATGACCTTGCCACTGGGAATATAGACCCCATCAGGGAGACAGCATTTCTATTCAGACAGATTGCTAGGTGTAGCAGCATGCTCTCAGGAGAAGGAAGCATCTATAAGCGGCCTGGTTGGCATTGAAGGATCAGGGTGAAGCAAGGGAGGAGGTTTCATTGAGGACAGGGTGATCAGTGTGCTGGGCTAGAGAGACTGGTTGAGGTAAGGAGAGTGCCCTTGGATGGGAGCAGTAGCAGAGGTGACAGGAAGTTAGAAATATATATATATATATATATATATATATATATATTAATTCTATGATAACTGGGTAATCATAGGATTAGTAGAACTAATTCTTACCTTGTTTTCATAGCTCACCAGTTACCCATGGCCCGGGTCCACAGATATATGAAAATAGTCAAGGCTTTTGTTTCATGGCCAATCACTGGGTGCTTGCATACCCAGAATTATCAGAAACAAATCAGTATTAGCATCTCTCTGCTCACAATGTGGGTTGTGTATCTTTGATAAAGTACCTCCTCCTTTGAGGTTCACTTGGCTTCTGTTGCTTTATTCCCCAGCAGGCTGGTGCCTCTGCAGTGGCCTCCCCTAGAGAGAGTGGTGAGATAATTTATAGTCATTCCTGCCAGAATCAGGCAAATCCTTCAGTGAATTCTTAAAAAATTCATGAAACAGAAAGAGGGAGAGGAAAAAAAGAGGAGAAGAAGGAAGACTAAAGAAAAGTAATGTTTTTAGAATGGAAAAGGTTGGTGCTAAGGAGTAAGACTTGAAACACTATTTTCAATCTTTAGCACTGAGCTCTAACAACTTGACAAATCATGGACTATATTACCTTGATCAATTTTTTAATCAAAAAAAATCTTTTTAACAATAACGAAAATGTGTAAAGCAAAAGGCTAGAATATTCAACCCTGGAAATGATACTAAAAATCAGGATTTTTTTTTTTTTATACATTTGATAAATGTGTTTTCTAGTCTCTTAAAAAAATACCAAAAAACAAAAAGAAAAAAAAAAAAAACTTTTTGGGGCCAAGGAGATGGCTCAGTAGAATAAGTGCTTGCCTGGCAAGCACAAAGACTGAGTTTAATCCCCAGTTCTGCCAGGAAAAAGCAAACAAACAAACAAAACCTCTTTTTTACTTTGAAATTCTTTTAGACTCAGATAAAGTCAACAAAACAAAGAATTCTCATGGCACAGTATTCATGGTCATGATCACGATATTATTGGTACTAACTAATCTCCAGGCCTGACTTAGGCTTCATTGCTTTTTCCATTGTCCATTGGTTTTCATGGCATCTTTCTGTTCCAGATTCTGGTAAGGACACTTAAATTCCATTTAAAGACCTTTGTCATTGTTGCTTCCTTGAAGATGTAAAAATTCCTGATGTTTACTTGGCCTTATATGACTTGGATGCCTTTGGAGAATATTTTATAAAATGCCCCTCCATTTGGGTTTAGCTGGTGCTTCCTCATACATTTTGGGATGTTTTCCATGTTAGGCAAGAGTACCACAGAAATGGTGCGAACTCTACAATCAAGCACCTCAGGGTTAACACACTGATCTCCCATCAGTGGAAAGGGTGGTTTTAATCCCTTGTCTCATGCATTGTCTGCCAATCTTCACCACTTCAAGGTTGATATTTTCCTCTCTACAATTAGGAAGCATCTTGTGGGGAGGCACTTTGAGGTTACACAAATATCATATTTTAATGCTTTTGCCCCATAATTTGAACATCTGTTGATGGATCTTTCCATTAACAATTCTTGGGGCCAGGGAGATGGCTCAGTGGAATAAGTGCTTCCCTGGCAAGCGCAAGGGCCTGAGTTCAATCCCTGGTTCCGCAAAAAAAAAAAAAAAAAAAAAAAAAAAAAAATCTTACTGAATGGTTTATATAATGCCTGGAATCTTCTGGAAGTATAGGCAACCAGGTACAATTCATTAACTTCCTCTACGGCAGTACATAACTTTTAAAACAACCCATTCTAGGCCTCATAAATACATCCAAAAAGAACAGATAATCTCTAGGCTGAATAGTCTTCCTGAACTTCTTTCAAGTCATTCTGAAGCCAGCAGATGATAACCATTATTCATTTTTGTATGTTTTCTGCCTGTTGTTGTTCACTCTGGATCATAACAAATGATACACTCTAGGTGACATTGGATGAGTAGAAAACAGAGATGTTTATGGCTTCCTTCAAAGCAGATACACCTGAGGAATCTACAAAGCCTGTCCCTCAAAGTTCATCAATAAAAGACAAGTCCACTAAAGAAATTATACACAATGTCCATCTCTGGGTCCAAAGATCACGAGTACTCTATAAAAAGTAATTGCTAGCTGTGAGACAAAGAAGTACCTGACTAATTTTTCCAGGCTAGAAAGGGTGGCACAACTTAGCACGTGACTGTCTATGCCTCTCCCTGCTCCCTTTGCTCCCTCTCGCACTATGATGAAGGTGACCGATTTGCTCCCATCCCCTCCCTAGTTGTCTAGAAGTTTTCTTCCTGGCTATCAAACCACCATTCTCGGTGACAACATGAGTGAAACCAGAAGGGCGGTGTAGTGCCGCTCCCCAACTCCGGGCACTTCAACTCATGCTGTTGGAGTTTGAAAACAAGGCATTCTAGAGTGGCCACAATTAGGGAAGGAGGGATCTGGCCCCTTATTTGCAAGCCGAGCATTTATATCAAGTCTTCTAAATGGTTCCCTGGTTTCAGCCCTCACCCTCAGGGAAACTGGCTTATACACTGCTGCATAATAGTCTTCAGTTTTAGTCCAGAAGAACTCCCTCCTATGTATTAGTTCTCCTATGTCACAGTATAGACCCTGTTAAAATACTTGCTTTCATGAACCTAGGAAACTCCTTCTGACTTATTTCTTAGGTCGTATGAGCTCCAAAATTCCTGTAAATCTACTTAGGATTTTTATCTTGAACAGTGTGGACAAAGTAAACAAACAGAATTGTTTATACTAAGGAACTCCAGAAACCAACAGCCAAAAACAGCAGCCCATGAAATCCATTGCAGTGATTCAGCATCTAGTAATGTGTCAAGTGCAGTCTAGCATCAGATGACGGTAGCTGACAGTGGCACTCACCAGCAGCTGGCAGTGTCAACTGTTGGCATCCAGCATTACCTGGTGTCATCTGGCAACATCAGGACTACTAACAGAGCTGCACTGTGAAGATTCATGATTTCCATCTGAACTGAGCAAAAGAACCTCAAGGTGAATGCAACAGCTGGATGTGATCGTGGCTTGACCATACACTTGGGAAGCTACAGCTAAAGGATTGAAAATTCGTGGTCAGCATGAGCTAGGTAGCAAGTACCAGGACAGCTTGGACTATGTGGTGAGACCTTGTCTCAAAACAAAAATTTTCAAAAGGTGATTGTTAAACTGGGAACACACCTATAATCTCAGCTTTGGGAGATTGAAGCAGGAGAATTACAGGTCCAAGATTGTCCTGGTAATTTAGTGATGAATCATCACAAAGTAAAATGTAAAAAGGACTGGGGATGTAGGACACTGTTAGAGAGATTGCCTAGCATATGTGAAGTCCTGGATTTAATCTCTAGTAACACAATAAGAGGCAAAGAAACAAAAAAGGAGCTGGTACTCAGGTTCAGCTAAATTTTCTTGAAAGTTTTGTTTAATTTTTATTTATTTGTTTGTTTGCTTGGTTCTTTTTTTTTTTTTTTTCTTTTTTGTGCTGGGGATGGAAACCCCAGGGCCTAAGAAATGCTAGTACATTCTCTGCTACTAAACTAGATCACCAGGCTTCTGAGAGATTTTTTAAAACAACCTTGATTGAGAAGTTTTCCTAAGAACTTTTAAAAATTTTATGAATTGTTCTATTTTGTGTCTGGATGTTCCCCCAAAGCCTCATGTCGCCATGGGAGGCAGGGATGGGCGTTTTAGAGGGAGCTGAATCTAGGATGTGTGATTTATTCCTCGTGCAATGTTGGGGTTAAGGGTGCTAAGCTGAAGCTGGGGGCCGCTGGATCAGTATACTGATTGGACTGGCACTGCCCTGATCTCAACAGTCCGGAAGAGATAAAAGGGGCAGGAAGAGACTTGTTTTACCCCTTTTGTTCTTGTTGCTGTTGCTGTCTTCTGCCACCATGAAGTGTTGGGCTGCTGCCATTTGCCACCCTGCCTAGGAGCCAGCTGATTATGGACTGACACCGCTACAAATTGTGAGCTAAATAAACCTTCCGTCCTAAAATTTTGGAAGTCAGGTATTTTCACTCAGCAATGGGAGAAAAGTAAGTAAGACATGAATCTTCTGTTTTATTAACAGCATGACTAAATTCAAATTTGTTACTATTATTATTATTATTATTATTATTATCATTATTATTATTATTGTGTTAGTACAGGGTCTACAGGGTCTCACTATGTAGATTAGACTCATAGTGATCCCCCTGTGTTCAGCCTCTCAAGAGCTGGGATTCCAAGCATGTACCACCACCCAGTCTCAATTGCCTGCTCAGCGGGGCCTGCACAGCATGCTGGGGATCAAACCCCAGATGGCCGCTGCAGCTGTCGAAGCAGACACTTTAATCCACCAAGCTGTTTGGCTGGCCCTACTAAATTCAAATTTAAAAGGTTTCAAATAATCCAGTTAGGACAAATTCTGGGTTGGTCAAACCAAAAATTTCTCCATGAGGTCACTTTAGATTTGCAAGGTATGAGTTTATGATCGCTGATAAAACTTTGTTTGTACAATCCCAGAGCCTCATTGCTTTTGGGGAAATCTTGTTCTATTTGCAGCTGCTTTGATCTCCGAATGGATTTAATCTCTTTTCCTGTGGCATTGTCCATTCTGACTCTTGAATTTGCATCTTGGACACATTACAATCCATTTTGGGTACTTGTCTACAGTCTATTTATCCAAAGAAAGTTTCATTATATTAGACTCAATCCTTTAATGTTTGTTCAGCCCCAAACTTTAACTAGGACTATAGAAAGGGAACTGGGTTATCTCAGCCAAATTCTACTGCCTGTGTTTCCTGCCATAGCATGTTGGTTTTTTACCCAGATGTGGGGTTTCTCAACCATCTCCAAAGTGGAAAGAACTTTCAACTGTGGACCTTATTTTTCTGTTTTATGGACTGGAAAATTAGGCAAGCATGGGTAACCTCCTTCACTGTTGATCTCAGTCATTTGAACACGTTTTAGTTCTTTCAATCTAGGAGTTACTTGTCGTTCCTTATCTCTGCACCCAGGAAATACTTCATAAATACTTTGATGCTGAAGTAACACATTTCCTCACTTAATCCAGTCCATGTACGGTCACCCCAAGAACAGAATGCTCAAGATACAGCTTAGCATGTTGGCATAGTGCGGGGTCTCTGGAACACATTGCCTGATGTTAACATCCCAGCTCCATCACTTACCAACTACGTTATCAGTGACAGACAACTTAGCTTTCCAGGATTTAAGTCTTTCATCTGTAAAATGAGGTTAATAATTGTGCCCACTTCATAAGGCAGAGCTTAAGATGAAATGGGTTCATATAAGCAGTAGCTAGCATGTACATCAAATTATCAGAGGAACCTCTATAAATGTTAGATGGGTTTTATCACTTCTGAAAACAGTAAAAATTCATTCGGGAAATGAAACAAGAAGGGTAGACAGGAAAACAATGCATTGATTGAGCTGAGAGAAGAAGCTTTTATTTTATGTGTATTTTTTTTTTTTCGGAGTTAAAGGAAGAACAGAAAGATCCAGCACATTCTTCCATCTCAAACCAAGCTGGCATCTCTTGTTTTTATCTTTCATGTCTAGAGCCCGAGTCTCCAAAGACAATTGTGAGGGGATTGTGTTTGACGGATCAATCAAAAGCAGCCCCCTTGCTTGTCTTCTGAGACTCTGAATTAAAACCTCCAGGCAGAATTCTGGGGAGGATGGGACCAGCAAGGGGGCGGGCAGCTACTCAAGGCTGAGTGGGCTTTGATGGCAAAGAAGCAGCCGAGATAAAAGGGCTCCTCCCAGCAGAGCTGAAATTAAATGGGAAACATTTCATTAGGCCAGTCCCAGGAAGGGTGCTTTGGGCGGTGAGAGGAAACAGAGGGGACAGATCCCACAAACTAACTCAGCTGGCAGTGTGCATTTAAAAACTCACCTGAAAATCAGTTTCTCTGTGTAGATCCTATTGGCTTTACCATCGCTCCAGTGACCATGAGGCTCCTCTGCCATGGGGGCCCACAGGAGTGAGCATTTGGGGGTACCTGCAACATGGGTCCATCTCCTTGGTTTTAGCATGTGCCTCCCTCTTCGTTTCTGTTCCATGCTCAGAATAACTAAATGTTCCCACTAGTCCAGGCATTCACAAACTTCAAACACATCTTGTGTTACTTCTGCTTGGATTGCTTTCTCCCATTTCTGGATGTAAGACCCAGATGCAAGGTCACCTACAACCTTCAAAATCCAACTCAAATATCACTCCTAAATGCCATACATCTTTTCTAAATGCCCTTCAGCTTTGGTCAGCCCAGTGCCTCTCTGTACATCAGTCTTTCCTTCCTTTGAACTTTAGGATGGACCAGGAGCCCATAGGTTAGGCATAGGTCAACATTTTATCTTTTACTCTCACTACATTTTATTTTTAGGTAGGAAGAGAAGAAATTAATTCTTACATTCACATCAAACTGAATCAGAGAATGTTAGAGTTTAAAATGACCTTAGGCTTCCTTCAAATCTATGGCACCTGGAACACTGTTCTGCACTTTGGGCATTTTTGTCTTCTGCTGAACCTGGCCTTAGCACCCTCATCGACACATCATTCCTAGTAGCCACACTGAACAGCCATAAACTGAGGGAACTCTAGCGGGACCCAAAGGTGAAGTCCAAATGGAGAAGAGCATTACAGAATGACCCACAGGGGCCAAGCAGTAGTCAGAGTGCATACCACATAGGAATCTGTGGCAGTGCACAATTGGTCATGAGACCTTACGAATTAAATATGAGTGCCAGTAAACAGTGGTGTTTCTTGATGCATTCAGGCAGTCATTCTACACCTCCTGGGCAGAGATGCAGCTGAGGTCACAGTACTGAGGATTCTTGGCCTCCTCTCCAGCTCCTAGACCTAAGCTCATTCACATCCACCCAGCCCGAAATGGCCCTAAGATGAGGCCACAGATGCATTGCAGATAAGTAGGACCATTTACAAGCAAGACTGTAAATAGGATAAAAGTAAATATAATTTGGGGTGGTTGATGTTAATTGATATTGATGACATATGCAGCAAATCCACCAAGACACAAAGTAAACAAAATAACATAAAACAAAACAAGCCATGTTTGATTTGGGGTGGATGCTAAAACTTATGAACCACATCTGAACTAATTCTGTGTCACCTTGATTATGTAGGATGAAATCAAAATCTAGGGAAGGGAACTTTTTCTAACCATGTCTAAGACCCAGACATCTGTGTCTAAGTTCTCCCGCTCATGTCATTGTGGTCCACTTTGTCACTTTCTCACTCAGGACTTTAGGTGTCTTGGTGCATTTTATAAGGATGGGTGTGGGTGTGAAATTAAATTCCAGTTTCAAGACAGAAATAGTGTGAGGAAGCAACATTTCCCAAGGTTTGCTCCACTTAAATACATGGGATATTAATACTTGTATTAAAAATGTAGGAATGTCCTATTTAATTGCTTTAATTGAACTTTTTCAAGAGGAAAGTACAGTATTCAGAATTTTTCAAATGCTTTAGCTAACAGGTCTGTTTTGGAAAGGATCATGTTTATAGGAATAGTAGGTGACAAAGGTTAGCTTGGAAAATGCTGATGAAAATAAAAGAATAAGGGTTCTGTAATCTGTCTTTGATTTTTGTACCCGCACTGAAACTTATTTGCTGGGTGTATCTATTCTGGTATCTTGAATTCTCTGATCATCATTGGCTTCTTCTATGAACCAAGTACATTAACTGTCAGAGTGATTTAATGGGCTGATATACTTCAAGTGACTGATGGTTGCAGGTCATTAATGAATACTAATTTCTTTGCCTAAATCCTTATGTATGCACAGGCCTGAGAGCTGTGCTCTCCAAAGCAACACTAGTCTCTTCAATTAAAATTGTTTTTCTACTGCTTAATTGCTATATAAACATTTTGGCTGTTGTCCCTCTTTTATTCAGCATTTATGCAAAACAAACTTTCTGTGCATGCCAGAGATGATACAAGGTATTCATCAAAACATCTCATTTTTCTTTTGAGAATGCAATCAGACTACTTGTTATACCCACATTACTGAGATCTTGGCATCCTAATATAGGTGGAAAGAGTGCTCATCCTTTCTGTGCTTTGGCCCTGAAAAGATACGCTTAATCACCAACGTAATCTTTTACCTCTGTGGCTGGTTGGTAACTACAGCTTCTGAGACAGTGAAATTGAGAAACAAGAAGCCCAAGGGCCTGTATCATTTGGGTACCATTTACAGGAAACTCAGGTAGGTGACAGGTTACAAACATCAGCATTGGATCTTGCATAAATGAGAAAGTGATACCCACAAAATCTTACAGCATATTATATCTCCAAGTTATACTGTATGATTTTGTGTTCTATCAACACAGACTAGCCTAAGTGTTCTCAACCTTGGAGCTATTGATATTTTGAACCGGACACTTACTTGTAAGGGCTCTTCTGTGCATTCAGAGATGTATGTAGCTCTACTCACTAGATGCTACCAGCTTTCCTCTCAGTTGTGACAGGCAGCACTGGCTCCAGACATTGCCCACGGTGCTCTAGGGTGGGGAGTGTCATTCTCAGTGAGAATCACTGGCCCGTGCTGCTGACATAGGGGGTATGTGTACATGAAGATTCCTAAAGGCTTGAAGGCTTATTGAAATACAGTACAAATTGAGCTATAGACTCCACAAAGTACTTCAGAAACTGACAAAGATGCAACTGCTTGGCAGTGTTCTAGCTTCTAACAGAGTCATCAATATAAATGAAATCCATAGATCCTTGAGAATGATACGTCCATGGAAAGAAGAAAAGTAAGTCCAGTCAATCTAATAATTGTGATTTGACTTTCAAAGAAATTGGAAACCTCCTGCTAAAGATGGGGTTTCCTGCAACAACATCACACCGATTTCTCTTCTTTCATTATTGCCTGAGGGGCCTTAGGAGGAGAAGCCAAAGGCCAAATCCTTTTTCTCATATTCTCAGTATGTTAACTGTCATTATTGGATGAAAACAACCAACATAACCAACCATCAGAAGGTTCTAGAATTAAATCATTTAGAAAGCATTTGTAAAATTAGCTTCAACTGGATTCTTTCCTGCAGGATGTCTTGTAACTTTTAATGGGGCATATGTTTGTGAATATCAAAGGGGGCAGGGAGTAAACCCCACTCCTCCAACTTCCCTGATCCTTATGCCCTATTCTCGAAGCAAAAATAATTTTCTTTATTAATTTTATTGAGAAGCAAATAGATAAAAAAAAAAGAAAAAGAAAAGAAAAAGAAGCAAATAGCAATGAGACAGTTTTGAAGCAAAAATGATGCTAGGTTATGTACATGGGGAAGCAGGATGATCACGGCGGATAAGGACAACAGCTTCCCACACTAGCTTGAAATCACACTGCCTGGGATGGAGCCAGCTAGATGCGTATTTGAAGCTTCATTACCATCTTGGTGTACAGTGGTGACAGGAACACCACCCACCTCAGGATGATGCTCTGGAGAGTGCGTGTCAAGATCATTGGCTCTGAAGTAAGGCAGACCCTGGCTGAAGTTTGGAACTTGACCCCTCAACTCTGAACTTCATCTCCTCTAATGTGGAGATGCTCGTATTTTCCTCAGAACAGTACATGGACTGCTGGGCAGGGTTGTTGACATAAGAAGGGCTGGGAAGAGGCCTGCTATTCTCATCAGCATCACTGCTCCAGATATTATGTGGAAATCTCTAACAGAAAGAGTTTTCTTATCTAATTTGCCTAGTAATCAATCAAAAATCCAAAGGGACTGTCGAGTAAAATGTTAAATAAATCCTAAGGAATAACGATGAAACATTCATAATATATGCTCTACACTAAAACATCTTTACAACTCTCCAAGGGATGAATCTTTTTAATGTAATATGTGAGGAAAGGCTATGGGCTGGGGGGTAATATCGATCCACAGGCCCCTTGGCAGTGACTTTTAAACGTGGGCACAGGATGCCAGAGATCACATTGGCACTCGGCGCTACAGCACTAGAGGGGAAGGAGCTGTGACTGAGCCTCAGGCAACACTCCCAGGTTGGTACCGAGTGTTGTAATTTCACTATCCTAAAAGCTTTGTGAACACACAAAGCTCACTCCCCACAGAGTAAGAAAGCTATGAAATGTCTGAGAAACATGAGTGTCATCCACGAAAGGACAAGAGGCTCATTTGTCCTGAAGATTTTGTCCCTAAACACTAGCCTGGACAAATGGTAATTCATCATATCACACCTTACATTCATACAATTAAACTTCCAAGTAATTCATGCTTATTGATGTCTCCTATGCCAGGTGCTACATAGAAAACTGAAACAGCAATTACCATGATTGGTTCTTCAAACTTTTATTTTAATTTTGTTGTTGGTTTTTATGTTCTGACCAATCAGCACACAACAAGTGGCAACATAATGCAGTCCCACTTTGCTGCAATAAACAGACACTTAGCTCAAACTGACCAAAGCAAGGAAAGAAATATATTTGGAACTCCATGCCTAGAACCGGCTTGAGGTATAGCTGGACAGGCACTGGATGCCAGAGATCACATTGGAGCTGAGCACTATGGTACTAGAGGGGAAGGAGCCTCAAACGTGGATATTGAGACTGCTGTTACACTCTTTTCTGTATTGTTTCCTTGCTTCCCTATCCTCCTGTTGGTTTCTTCTTTCAACGACAAGAAGGGTGCCAGCATCCCTGGGCTTGTATTTATAGCCCCTCTGGAGCTGTTATGGAGACAGTAAACCCTTCTTGCTGTCTGCTTCAGCAGTGGAACACATATTCATCTGTGATACAGACTCAAATCCTGAATCCATCCTTAAACCAACCACTGAGGGTCAGAATATAGAACGTGCATACTGGTCGAACTGGGGCAATCTCCTATGTTGATAGGATTTACCTAAGGAGAAAAAACAAACCTAAGAGAAATACATACTACAATGGCAAAAAAAAAAAAAAAAAAAAAAGACATTTAAGCAGTGTGTAAATCTTCCTACCTATTGCTATCTTTAATAATGGAAAATTTGCCTATATTTCATAGATGAAATCACTGAAGCTTAGGACAGTTGCATGCACAGGCTTAGCTGCTATTAAGAGACCGGATTGATTGATTGATTGATTGACTGATTTTTTTTTTTTTTTTTTTTTTTTTTATATTTCAGGGAAGTCAGGGAAGGTTCTACAGGGTATTCAGGGTTTCCCTACTAGATTGGACTCATAGTGATCTGCCTGTTTACAGCCTCCCAAGAGCTGGGATTACAGGCGTGCACTGCCACACCCAGTAAGAGACTGGGTTTAACTCAGACTGTCCGCCACTGAGTGCACACCTAAATATATAAGGTTTCTGCAAAGGAAGCCTGTACATCCTTTTCTCTTATTTGATTTTTTAAAAATGTCTTGACTTTGGGAGAAAAGAGTTGGTGGGAAGAGCAGAGGAGAAAATTCTGGCAAAATTATTTATTTCCTTCTAAATCCATTGCACCTTTGGTCTGAATCCTGCTAAAGTGTTCCTCAAGCCATGACGGCCTCTAAATGGAGCTCTTTCGCCCTGCTCCAATTTGGTAATTTTCCAGTGCCTTATCAGGGACCAGTCTATTAAGTATGGTTTTAAGTTTAAACAACAAAAATGAGCTGTAGCTCATTTAAACAGAAAAGAGATTGTGTGTGTGTGTGTGTGTGTGTGTGTGTATGTGTGTATTTGGTACAGGGTCTCATTACACAGCTTGGACTCATAATGATCCTCTTGTTTTCAGCCTCCTGAGTGCTGGGACTATAGGTGTATGCCACTGTGCCTGGTCTCAGAAAAAGGATTTATTGACAAATTATGTGGCTTGCTCATGGGATCACCAGATGAGATGGAGAATTAGACTTATGAGAAGAGGAGAAAGGGAATTAAACAGACTGTCTCTACCAAAAACTCAGTGCAGAACTCAGTTGGTTAAAGCATCCCTGATGTTAAATGACAGCTAGCCTGGCCAACCCAGAATGCTGGTTTCCTCTGTGAAGACCGTAAATGTGTTCAGTGTCAGAGATGTGTGCTGCTCTACTTTGAATGGAGGTGAAACAAGTGGTATGAGCTTCCTGGATGCTTTCGCTCCCAGTTCTGGAAAACATGTGTCTGATTGCTGAGTCTAGACCTTGAGTCGCACTATAGTGGATGATTTATCTCCAGAAAGCATTTGGTTGTCACAGTAGAGGAGAGGTCCTGCTGAGATGTCATCCTTAGAAGCCAGTGACTTATACAAAGCACAAGACAGCCTTCCACAACAAAAGACTATGTTGTCTAACATGACAACAGCACTAAGCATAATAAACCCTGCACTGGAAGAAGAAAATTTTGGAAAAATGAGTCATCTAAAGAGCTTATGTTCTACTGTGGCAGGGGAGCTCTGCTTCCCAGGAAACCTTATAAGATGGATAAGATAAGGGGAATCTTGTAAAACAAAACAAAATACTCAACTATAAAAAGATATTGCAAAGTCATCTTTGTTGGTCTCTTAGGATCCTTCTAGCTCACTGTCACCATCTATATGCTCCATTCCTATCTTAGGCTTTCTCCAAGTCTCTTGCCCTGAGTCTTATCCAATGTACACAGATCTGCCTTGGACTCAGTGGAGTTTGGATTCCTGACTATTTCTATTCACTTTAGCTTGCTGCCTGTGGCTTCTCCTTCTAGCTGCTCTATTAAAGCCCTATGGTGTTTAGAATCTTATCTCATGAGACCACCCTTAGGCAAAACAAAGCTCCAATGCCCATTTACCTTCCTTTATGGTTTTCTTAACAAGCTTGTTAACTGTAAAAGCAGAGAATACAGCCAGATCACACCATACCAGGGCCCCTAGATGTATATTTACAATTCTGGAAGTTCCTGGGATGTTGATTCTAACAAAGACACAAATAGGTAGGGCCAAATATCTATCTTCTTGGACAAATCTTTGTCTCAGAAGTCAGTGCTCCCAGCGGGAGCTCTTGATGGCACGAAGGAGGGGAACTATTTTAGGTCCTTGTTTTTAGGTCCTTAGGAGTCCCATGAAGAATGAGACAAGCAGTGAGTCAAAACAAACAGAGCAGTCGGAAGTGCTGGGAAAGAATGGGAATTCTGACCAGAGTGAATGCCTTCCCTCTACCGGGCACAGCACTCTACCAGGCTCCTGGAAAAGGCTGGAAGGTCAGAGAAGAGCGTGAAGAAGAAACAAAAAAGCTCCAAGTGAGCAGTGCACTTGACTCCAAACTTGTAAAAGATGGTACAACATGGCCATATCTTACCCCAAAATCATCCTTAAATGAAACTGCAGTTCAGACAGCATGGGAACCCAACACACAAAGTACTTTTTCACCTCAGCAAGCCTCTTTGTGTCATTTCAAAATTGCAGCTGACAGTTTAATATTTAAAAAGAACAGAAGAGGTATGGATTATTTATTTTCTTTTACTTTAATTTTACCTCTGGACCAGCTCTCAACTTTTTTTTTAACTTTAAAACAACAAACGCCTCCATTTTCACAGCAGCTACTGCTCGATTCATCAGGTTGTGAGTGTTAACCTGACACTTACAATCCACAAAAGCCTTTTTCAGTGTTGCTGTCCCATCATCTGTTTCCATATCACTATGAAATTACATTGAAAGTATTTTTTGCTCTGGGCACTACTCGTCATATAGAATTTGACTATGATCTATATATTTATGGAGGAGAATTAATCTTCAATGCTTCAAACTTTTTATGCCTCATAATTTTATCAAAAATGTCCAAATGCATCATAATGGAGCTGCCAGAGACATGAAAAATGTCCTACTTTCTACTTCAGCTCTGAAAAGAATCCCCCCCCCCCCCGCACACAGGCACATTCAGGAAGATTTTTTAGAGGATGCCTCTATACCATGACTATACTATTTTGTGGGCCATTAGACATCTCTGGGAGAATGGATGGAAACTCAAAACATTGGGAGAAACTACGTTACGACCTGTTTGAAATCAGCCACGGTAAGCCTATGAAGCTGTTTTTGTTTCAAACAATTGTAAAATACTGATTAACCAGAGATAGAACATTTTAAAATCCACATTAGTACATAATAAGCTATAGGCATGCAAGTGACAAGTGCAAACAACACAAGTCAAACAAAACTAATAAAAAGGTATCCACCAATGGATTCAAGTAAGTGACAAGTCCCAGGGTGTTCATGGCTTTGGACTCACCTACTTTAGCAAAAGTCCCAAGAAATATTATCAAGCACTCCTTTTTCATCATTTCTTAGATAAGTCTACCCATGTAGCAGGCATAAAATTTGCTAGCCTTCCTAAACATAACTAGCAGAACTTAGTCTACTCATGAAAATGAGAGAAACTTTCCTTCTTGTATTTCACAGGTAACTCCCTAAGAAGATTATGATTGGCTCAGCTCAGGTCACATGGACAGGTGAGCGTCAACAACCAACCAATAAAATGGAGCCTTCTGACTTGATGGGCAGGAAGCCAGAGAGGGTACTAGACCTGTGAGTCAGCTTTCCAGGGAGAAAAAGCCTTTGCTGCTGCAGAAAGTGCACAAATGCTTGGTGGGCAAATATGGGACCATTTACTACAAGGAGTGAGTCTTAATGGTAGTATTTCCATGCATAACTTGCCAGCCTATTTGGTCTAGTCTCTACTAAAATGCTAGTAAGAGTCTCTTCTTGGGTGGATTTTACATTGCTCTTGATGAGATATATGCCTCTGCATGTATCAAAAATACAATTTTTAACCTTTTGAATTAGACAATGATGTTGAAGTTCTTCATTAAACCAGCGCATTCAGAAAAGTTTTACAATCCTCTCTTTGAATTGTATCTATTCACTTTCAATTATTTACAATGCTTTTTTCTAAAGTATTTTTAAGGGCAACACATTTTTCCCACACACTGGAAAGATGGTACACAGTAAAACATTTAGACATCTATTTCCTGGAGATTATTATAAAGCAGGCATTTAATCTTCTACTTGTGTACTATTGTAAGAAGAAAATCAGATTTTCCCCTGTGGTTTCCCTTTGGTCCCTATGTACTTGTGGACTCATTTATTCATTCAGTTAATATTTACTGAGTACCTATGAGGTCCCAGGCTCTGTGTCAGAGACTAGAGGCATGACCACATAACGCTTCTCTCAGACCTTCTGTCCTGGTGTTTACAGTCTATTAAGCCATGCAGATAGCTACAATATATTTCAGTGCATAGTTTGAAAGCAGGGATGAAGTGACAGTACACACCCACCTGGGAGGATCCACAGAGCACAATAGACATAATTAGAGAAATCATAAGAAGTTCATCTCTGGGAAGAAACGCTTGTGCTGTGATCTAAAGAACAGAGCAGAGAAGATTGTAAAAGACAGTTGAAGATTCTTCTATTGACCCTCATTTGCATTGTCCCAATCTGAGCAGATAGATTTTAGACAATATGTTAACTTTTTTTCTACAATTATAAAAATTTGATGGAGAAAAGATCATGGCATAAAAGGCACAAATAGGTAGCAAAAATATACAGGTCATTCCACAAGATATAGATAGATAGATAGATAGATAGATAGATAGATAGATAGATAGATAGATAGATAGATACTGTGTGTAGTCAGCAGATATTTAGTAGCCACTGATTTAGAGAACTTATAAAGACAAACTATTACTATAAACTGCTTGCCATCAATCATTTTATATTATACTCTTCAGAGCAGCAATTATATTCATTTGAAAATTAGGCAGATAGATACACAAATACGCAGCTATTAGATGTATCAGTGTTCTAAAGGTAGTGTATGGCTCACCTGAAGCTGAAGACCTTGCGGCAGTGAACTCAGGAAACTCATGCTCAGTCCACGGGATGCAGCAGCCCACAAGTTGTGAACAACAGGAGACGTCTGTTGCCTACTTGTCGTGCTCCACAGTCATTTACCTTGTGAATGTGCTGCACCCCTGTGATAATGATGTTCCTGTCCATCAGGCTGTCTGCTTCCGGAGTGGGCACATAGACTGGGCTGGCCAGTTATTCTGGGGACTTGATATGGATGTTGAAAAAGAAAACAGGGCTTTCTTAAATTCCTTGGGATAAAGCAGACTAGGAGCCATGGAAGCCTGAATTGCTAGGGTCATCTCTTACCATGAGGAGAGTAGACTCTTCTAGAAGTAAAGTCAAGAGCCAGAGCTAGAAAGGGGCATAGAGTCCCAAAGATCTCATGTGCACTGTGGGTCTGCCTGAGGGCAAGTATGGTCCTGTCTTCCCAAATCCATGGGCTAATGATTCCCATCTTTCCTCTGTACAATAAAATGACATGCATCAGTTTTATATTGCCTGAAACTAGAAGTGCCTCTTTACTGGAGTCTCTACTAATCCAAGTATTTGGATGCTTGTACCTATAATTAGAAGACCTATTTTTTATCCTTTGAATCTCAAATGTCTCCCAAAGGCTTATATGCTTACAGGTTGGGCTTTTGGAAGGTCACTGGATCATGGGTCTCTAAATACATAAACAGATTAATCCATTGATGAATGATTAATGCTTTGATAGCGCATTCAGGAGGGCATAAACTCAGGAGCTGGGGTCTAGTTAAAGGGAGTACATCATGAAACTGAGACTTCAGGGATAATATCTGCTCCCTAGTTTCTTCTTATCCAGCTCTTTCATTTTCTTTGTTTCCTGGCCATCAGTGAAACTACTGTCCTCCACTATGCTCTTCTATCATGATCCTCTGCCATGACACAGACCCCAATTTGATGGAGTCAGCTTACCATGGCCTGAAACCATGAGATCAAAGAGGACCTTCCTTCTCCAAGTTGCTTTTCTCTTTTACTTGGCCCCAGAGATGATAAGCTGACTGATACACCATTATCACAAAGAGAACTCATCCCATGATACAGAGGCCACTATTGCACCCAGTCGATTACTGTGCAGGGTCAGTCATTACACAGAATCAACTTGACATTGAAATCAATCATTTTCCCAAAAATTATCATGCACATGCTTAATTAGCACACGAAATACCAGTTATTACATGGAGTCTATTATTGCAGTAAGTTATTATGTAAAGTCAGTTATTGCCTGTGATCAGTTATCACACAATTATTCCACTGTCATACTGTCACGATATTATCTAGATGAACTCCAATACTCTCCCACCTTCTGGGGTCTCCTGGTGGTGCTTAGTACTCCTTGGCTTGCACACACACGGCTACAATCTCTGCCTTCATTTTTTCACATCCTTTCTTCTCTTTGTGCCTCTGCCTCCGATTCTACATTCTATACGCAGCACTACCACACTATCTGTAATCCCCAACACTGGTCCGCACCAAGTCTCAACCCTCCAATCATTCTTCATGAAGATACCTGGCATCGAATTTCAGGCTTTCCAATGAGTCCTTAGTTTGATTATATCTGCAGTGTTCCTTTAAGGTGAAATTCAGAAGTTCCAGGAGTTAGGACCCGTTTTTTTTTTTTTTTCCTGTTTGTTTGACTGTCATCACTTTCGAATGCTTTTCATTTTTGTAATTTTGTCTTTACCTATTTTACAGTCATTTCAATAAGAAAAAGTTTTAATTCTGTATTTTCATTTATTAAAATAATATCATCTATCTATCTATCTATCTATCTATCTATCTATCTATCTATCTATCTATCTTATATGATTACTTCCCCCTTCTGAAAGCCCTGAAGGACTCGCGGTTCTGCTCGTGGCAGGATATGTAAATCTATAGTAATTATTACTTTGATGAAAGAGTACATGTAAGTCTTAATACAATTGCAAGCTCTGAAGCAGAGGACTCATTTGAAGCAGCAGATGACATTAACCTGTGTTCCCTTGAGTACATTAGGATCGTCACAATGCAGACACTTTCTCCTTGTGCTGCATGCATACAAATGGGACTCAATTTATTGCAAATGGTATTCCCAAGCACAATGCCCGTGACATAATTAAGAAATGTATTCAGCCTATTACTAATTTAACACTGTTCAGGGTTCTTATCACAAAGCTCTGTGTCACCCTACAGTTTTACCGTCAGATTTATGCATTGTAAATACAAATATATTTTATTCATAGTGGGTTCTTGCAACTTCAATTATGCAATAAGTATTTATTTGGAATTCATTCTTTCCCACCCATTTGATAGCCATCATTAATTCATGTGAAACTGATTAAGCTTCTTGTAAAGCTCTAGCAAACACCTTGGAAGACAAACTCAATTTGTAAGGACAAAGCTGTTATCGTGATTATTTCAAATGAAGAAAAAATAGCCTCTGGACAGGGTAACTTCAGGGCTGCTGTTTAGCGAAATGATGAAAAAGAATGAGTTGATTTGTGCTGCACCATTTTTTGGTTAACATCCTGTCTTCCAATTCCTACCACTGGGTGGGGGGGGGCACTTGGCTCTCCAGCCCCTCCAACATATGCCCCAGTGAGTCCCCTTCACTTCCTTAAGTGGAGCCACCATTTACCCAATTTCCTGCCAAAATCGAGGAATTATTCAGAACCTGTCTTTTTTAATTAAGAGAATTGGTACAGTTTAGATACACATAACGGTCACATTCATCATAGGGGACTTTTACCTGTACATGATATATCTTTGCTCCTCTTTTTAATTTCCCATTCCCCTCTCCCCCCTTCATCTCCTCTCCTCCTTCTTATTTGTAAAGTTATGTTTCCATTTTACTTTTTCTTTCTGATATTTTTTCTTCTCCTTTTCTTCCCCCTCTTCCACTCCCCTTGTTTTTTGAACATCTTCTTCCTGTTTTACAATATCTATGATACATTTTGGTTCTTATTTACTCTTTCAGTTTCCCTCACCAGAGAGACAATGTGAATTTATACATGTGTGTCTGATTTTTTTACTTAATAATGTCATTTCAATCTGGGCATGGTGGTACATGCCTCTAATCCCAGCTCTTGGGAGGAAGTAAACGGCTGGATCACTACAAGTCTGATCTAGTAGTGAGACCCTGGACACCCTGTAGGCTCTCTTCCCTAAAATACAAAATAATAATAATAATAATAATAATAATAATAATAATAATGTCTCAAGTTGTGTCCATTGATCTATAAGTGTGCCAAACTTATTCTTCTTTATGGCACAGCCATTGTATGAAAAACCTCATCTCTTATATCCATTCATTAATTGATAATGCCCACCAACATTACCCTCTGTCTTTTACCCCAAAATAATTCAGCTATCTCTTCTATATGTCGTGTTAGGACTGTCTCTAGTTTAAAACAGAGATGTTCCCATCCTGGGAACCCCCTACAATCTTTAACGGATGGAGGCCATTCATCATTCTTCCTGTTACCACCTTCCTTTCTACCATTATGTCCACGGTCCCTTCTTTCCCGCTACTGGGGTAGTATTGGATCCTGCTCTTCTTGTCAGCTTTCAATTGCTGCTATGCTCCCCCTGGCATAAGTCCCTCCTCCATAGATTTGGCTACTTCCCATAGCACAGAGCGCCCCACCATTCGAGGTGCCTTTTGCCGCTGTAACAGATCGCCACAAATTAATGGCTTAGAAACCATATCTCATTATCTTACAATTGTGGAGATCATAAACCCCAAATGTTTTATGGACCTGTAAGCAGTGGGTGGGCAGGGATAATACCTCCCAGAGAGTCTGGAGGAGAATCTGTTTCCTCCTCTCTTCTAGAGTCCTCCACCTCTTGGCTTAGGACACCATGGCACACAGCCTGTGCTCCCTCTGCTCTGTGGTCACATTGGCTTCTACATGGGCTTCTGCACATCCTACAAGAACTTCTCTGGGCACTCTTCTGATTACATGTGGGTAAGTAGGCCAACCCAAGATGATCACATGTTCTCAAACTTAAACACATTTACTAAGTCCTTTCTTACAACTGTTACAAGGTAATATTTTCACAAATTCTGGGAATTAGACTGTAGCCATCTTTGGGAAGGAAATAGTAGTTAGCCATTGAAAACTGCTTAATTTATTCTCTACTTTCATCTTTGGGCCCTTAAATGATACCACTGCTGAAACAATATTGAGAGTTCATTCCCTACCTCAGCTGGCTCTCTGAGGCTTTGAACACATCAAGATTTTTTTTAACCAAATTAAGACTTTTGCACTTTATAGCCTCCTTTTGTGAATTTATTGCTCCCAGGTATTCAGAAGAGTTATTGTTTTGTCTTACTATATAAACTTCCTGGAATATACCAGTCAGCTACTTTCAGGCATCTCTTCCCTACCCACATCCTCTGCCAGCCTATCATCCTCTATTTCATTGTCATTATTAGAGTATTTGTGATATAAGTAGAGAAGGTCCAATTTAAATAAAAATAGAAATAAAAATTAGGTATTACATCACATAAGAAAGTTAGGTGGCACCACAGTTGGCAAATTCGGGTACTTATTAGAAACTATCAAGAAATAGGATATTGGACTGGGGAGATAGCTCAGTGGTCTAAGTGCCTGCCTGGCAAAAACAAATCTCGAGTTTGATCCCTGGTACTGCATGCTGGGCCAGCTCTGAAACTCTGGGCATGCTGTGTAGGCCCCAGAACCTGGTGTGGTGCCACATGCCTGTAATCCCAGTCCTGGGAAGGTTGAGACAGGAGGATCACTATGAGTCTGAACAGTGTAGGGAGACTCTGTATCAAATAATTTTTTTTAAAAAAAGAAATAGAATATGTCCCCTTCGTATCCTGCTCCTCCTCAGTGGCATAGAAAGGCTGTAGAACCTTGACTATCACAGGCGAACACGAATTCCTCCATGGCAAAGCCACTGCTTCTATGTGTATTTTATCTGAAGAGTGAAGAAGCTATTCAAATAAGGTTTCACCCGGCAAAGAATTATGTTCTATTTCTCACTGTCTAAAAAACAAATCACCTGCTCAACTATAAAACTAATGCCAAGGAGAATGGGATTACCATAACCAATTAGTTATCAGTGCATAGTCACTCAGTGGTTAGATAGCTGAACAAAATAAAAATGCAGATAATATAAATGTTAGAAAAAAACCCCACCTGCATTTTATATCAATTTTCTAGTTTAGTTTGCATTATAGCTTTCTCTGAGAATAAATGTACTTTTCTAATGCTTATATTTTTTCTAGAAAAACATAGATTTAGTAAAAGTATGTTCTTGCCTATACTGCTCACAGCAATATCTTCATTCCTTACAGTGCTTGGAACAAAATAAAGGACAATTAAATCTTATTTCTTGTCAGAATCTTACTTGCTAAATGACTTTTATCACAAAGCAATTTTATTCTTTCATATTTTTTTTTGTGCATAGCCACCCTACTCCTAGGATATGGTAGGCACTAGGACAGTCAGTAGGAATAGAGTAGTGAGTGGGACACATATGATATCTGAAAATTCAATTTAAACAGAGAATATAGAGACAAGACTGAATGAGTCTTGATTTTTCCTACATATCACATTTGAACATTTAGGCTCCAAATTTCCATTAAAAAAGTTATTTTCTGGGCATAGATTTTTAAACTTCACAGTTCATCAGAATTTCCTGAGTTGTTATTTAAGAATACAGGTGGAGGTATATATTAGTCAGGGTTCTCCAGAGAAATAGAGTCAACAAGACCACACAGAGAAATGCATAAATGGAGATTTGTTATGGGAACTGACTCACATGGTTATGTTGGCCAAGAGTCCCACGATCTTCCATCCACACCCTGGAGAACCAGGAAAGACAGTAATGCCATTCAGTCTTTTTTTTTTTTTTTTTTTTTGTGGAACCAGGGATTGAACTCAGATCCTTGCGTTTGCCAGTCAAGCACTTATCCTACTGAGCCATCTCCCCGGCCCTTGCCATTCAGTCTTACTCTGAGAAATAGAGGGCGGTGGTATAACTTCTGATCTGAATCCAAAACCCAAGAACCACAAACAGCAATGTCCAAGGGCAGAAGACAAGAGTCCCAGCTCAAACAAAATAGTGAAATCACCCTTCTTCTACCTCCTTCTGGCATTGGGCTCCTCAGTAAAGTGCATGATAATCACTCTTATCTTTACTCCTTCCATTGATTCAAGTAGAAACATCCACAAGAACAGAACTACAAATAAAGTTTTTAGCAGGTATCTGGGCATTCTTTAGGCTTCAGGTTGACACGTAAAATTTACCATTATACTATCAAAACATTCCGGCCAAGATTCTGAGAGTCTGTTTCATTAAATGCCCAGCAATTTCAGGAATCTCTATTATAACATGTGTTTCTGAATACTTATGCCTAGGTGGCCTGTGACCCATCTCTTGAGCAACAGGACTCAATGAGGTTTTAACCTTCTTAGGAGAAGATTAACAGGAACTTCAGGTTTTCAGAACATGAGGAATATTTAAATGAAATTCCACTCCCATTCTGAAAGATATCGGTATAGGGTCAAACTTAAATTTTATATAAATAACAAGTTTTCTTGAGGATAAGTATATCCCACATATTATTATTATTATTATTATTAATTATTATTATTATTTTCTTTTTTTTGTGGAAGCAGGGATTGAACTCAGGCCCTTGCGCTTGCCAGGAAGCACTTATTCCACTGAGCCATCTTCCCAGCCCGCCACATATTATTTTTTATGTAGGTATAGTAAAAGAAAATTGTTGTTTGCCTGCAACTCAAGTATAACTGTTTATCCTGAATTTTTATTTGCTAACCTGGCAACCCTACTTCCTACGGAAGCAAAAATAAATGCAGAATGTCTTTGAGGATCACTGAATATCTTTGAGGATCATCTAGTACAGTAAATACTACGATGGGGGGAAAGTAGGATTTTGTACAAGGTTACTGTTAGGTAAAGTAAGATAAGGCCATGGATCCCTTCCCATAGGAACCTACATTTACACTGACAGGTGAGCAGAAGTGGAAGAAGAGTGTGTTTTCCAAATGGAGGATGAACTAACAGCCTGGAGACCAGAGAGATGATGTTTTCCTAGAAGGCACCATAAGTACCTCACTGGGGGTGTCACACTGAGACCCAAATGAGGCTGGGATGACAGGTGGCAGTGGAAGGCAAGACCCAACACCTACTACCGACAGACCTTGTGCCAACACAGGAATCTAGGCAGATATAGACAAATGATGATGATGATGAGACAGAGAGAGAGAGAGAGAGAGAGAGAGAGAGAGAGAGAGAGAGAGAGAGAGAGAGATACATCAATGGTCAGGTCTTACCTAGTAAATTACTGCCTCAGTAGGATATAGGTCCAAGCAAGGAGTTTTTAAATCTCTGAATGACTCTGCTATGTAGACACAGTTGAAACCATCACTTCACTGGCCAAGTATCAGCTTTCATAGCTTAAAACAAATGTGAGAAGTACTATTTTTTACCACATCAGTTGCATGACTAAGAAGACAAATAGAAAAAAAGGTTCTAAGATTCTGAAGGCTGGAGCCAGACTACCTTGATGAAAATCCTGATTCCAAATCTTATTGTGATTCACTGCTGGCCACGTAGACTCTGAGTATGTGACCACCTATAAATGGGGAAAATGAAGCCTACTTCATAAAGGTATTCGAGTGGGATAAGTAATATAATCTATGGTGATGTTCCGAGTGGTGGCTGGCATATGAACCCCATAAATATAACATATTATTATTACATGAATGCTTAGAAGTCTGGCAAACTGTAAGTACTCTGATGTCATTCACACCAGTGTGTTAATATCTGCCAAGTTCAAAAGTAAATTTCCTTGAGGCAGATGTGAAGCTGCAGAAGCAAAACTTTGAATATGTGTATATCCACGTTGCCCACAGCAGTTTCTTTGACTAAGATGAATGAATTCTAGTAGTAGATATTGAGGGGTTACCAGTGATATGTATGCATATGGGGGTTTGGGGTTCTTTAGGGCTAGAAGCGGTCTATGAAGATGACATCTTCTAATTATGTGTGAGTTAGCAACAGGTGTCAAAGTTCTTTCATTTGCATTTCTTCACTCCAATTGGGTTTCACTTGAGTAAACCCAATCATCTAATGAGTAGGCCTCTCAGACAAGAGATGCTTTGCACCAAAGACATGGGAGCCAACACATCAGAAGCCAGGTTAACATAAAAGCAACAGTAATGTGTGTACAGAATAGATTTTTCCAACTAGGAAATATAGGTCCAGCCGGAGCAAATGGGGGCTTTATGGAGAGAACGTGTGCTTAAGCTGTTACAACAAGAGTGGCTCTGCAGTCATTTGCAAGCTTGGCAGACATTAGCAGGATTGAGGCAAGTCTGGCATTAGTCAAGGTGGTCAGGAATTAAAACTGCTTACTCCAGTATTTCTCAAATCATGCAGAGCATTGTTAGATTCCAGAAATCTCTTCCCTCTGGGAAAGTCACCTCCCAACATGATGCCTGTGTGAATAATTAGCCCACAAATCTTTAAGTTTAAAAAAGGACCTTCCTTCTCTTTTTGACCACTCAGAAGCCATTTGTGTGTGTGTGTGTGTGTGTGTGTTTGTGTGTGTGTTACTAGACAGAAAGGAAGCCACTGAAAATTTGTGTTTTAAAGGAACACAAACAGGCACTTCACTTGGTGTTTCACCTTTTCCTGCTGCCTCCATGACCTCAGCCAGAATTTTCTTGGGAAGAAGAAAAGATTGACCATGGCAGACTGTGGGCACCACTGTAAAGTAAAATGCTAAAGATCAAGGAAACAATACATTTGAGATGAGGCCATCCAGAAAGGACCTTTCCAGTAGATGACACTAGATAGAAAAATAAATGAAGTATAAGAACAAGCTGTTGGCATGAGCAAGGGCATTGTCAGTACTGAGGTTTACACCTGAACCCAGGATTCAGAATTAAAAGGAAACTATTAAAAGGAAACTATTAAAAGGAAACTATTAAAATGACCCTTTATTTTTTTTTTATGTATTTATGTATTTATTTATTTATTTATTGGCAGAACCGGGGATTGAACCCAGACCCTTGCACTTGCCAGGGAAGTGCTTATTCTACTGAGCCATCTCCCCAGGACCCCTTTATTTTATTTTTAAAGAATACAAAATAGTAATAGAAAAAAAAGCATTAGATACAATACCAGATTGCACTAAACAAAGTGACAGGAATTCAACAGTGGTCACTATATTTCATGATGCCATCTTCAAATTAGTTGTTCAGCTTACCAGATACAAATGTGTATGATTCACTTAAAGAAAAAAAAAACAAGAAAAGCAATAACAAAGAAGTTATAAGAAATTCAAAAGAGGATCACAAGATCAGGGTAAAAATAATTTAGAGGACCGGCCCGATAGCTCAGCAGACTAAAGCGCCTGCTTAGGAAAGCACAGGGACCAGGGTTAGACCCCAGTGTGCAGGGCCGGCCGTGCCCCAGGGCACACTGAGATGGTGGTTGGGACTGGGCATGGTGGCGCACACCTGTAATCCCAGCACTTGGGAAGCTGCAAACAGGAGCATCACTGAGTCCGATCTGTGCAGTGAGAACCTGTAAAACCTTGTACTAAAATACACAAAAAAATTGAGCATTAACTGCACTGTCGATTTTTCTGGTCTTTTAAAATGACCTTTTAAAAACATTGTTGGGATTTGATAAATGAAGGTTTAAAAACCTACACTGGTCATAAAGACAAGTCAAGCTCTTTCTGTATGAAAGGTACCACTGTAGTACCTGGAGGGAATGTGTTTCCAGGGACACCGTGAGGCTGATTTTCAAAGCAAGTAGTTGCGACGCTCATGCCAGGAAATCGAGGTGAGAGACAGCAACCCCTAGGTCCTTTGCTCCCATCTCCCCCAAGCCCTTGGCCTTGTCTTATTTGAAGACAGCTCGTTGGCAGACTCTCTTATCATGAAGCACAGGCCATGGCAGCTGCCAACTCTCCCAGCTTATCTGAAGTGCTGTCCAATACCTGCCCTTCCCAGGACCACAAATCTCCTTCTGGGAGAACTGATCTCCAGCTGTGTGCGCGACAATCTGGCTTGCTCCTAAAGTTTTCTCTCTGCCTACACACAGTGCACACATCTTATAAACTCCACTGGATCAACTCAACTGTCAATTTTTGTGGGGGGTTCTGCTTTGATCAAAAGACAGTTTCAGGTGGCCCTGTTATAGACTCTCAGGGCTGCTAAGACTCTGCCAAAACATAGTTGTGGGAGATAATGCGGTTAACATATCTCTAACCTCTATGAAGTATGTGTTGTGTTGCTAAAGGAGAAGCGCTTACAATGGTAAAATTAGGGCCAGTAAGATAGCTTAATAGACTAAGCACCCAGGGACCAGGGTTCGATCCCCAGTACCACATGCTGTGCCAGGCTGACCGCAGGGCGCACTGAGCCTGCCACCAAGTCCCAGGTGTAGGTGTTGGCACATGCTTATAATTGCAGCACTGGGGAGGCTAAAAACTGGAGGATCACTATGAATCCAAGCTTCACAGTAAGACCCTGTACCAAACACAAAAGATAAAGAAAGAAAACAAGCAACAAGCAAGCAAAATTAGGGTTCTCTTACAAAAATAACATGCACATTTTCAAAAATTTTAGTGTTTATTAAAGTTTTTAATTAATGTAGGAATCTGTAAACTGTTGCAAATGATTCAAAGGAGAATAAAAATTTAAAATGACAGAAAAAAAATCTGTAGGCTTCAGAAATTAACTTATGACAAAAAACAAAACTGACCAACTGGTTAATATCCGTAAGGCAAGAATCAATTGCTTTCCATAGGATATTTGCTTTTCCATGAAAAAGACCCATTTGCAACATTATGTGTTTTGCATAATTTAAAGAGACACAAAATACTTCAAAAAACAAGGAAAGATTAAGATAATTCAGAAGAGAGTGCTGGATCCAGAATCCAATGGTCTTATTGATTCATCAAAATGATTCCTAGTCTTCCCTAGTTTGCATATTGCTGTCTTTGCAGAGGACTAGTTTGAAGAGGAATGTGACATGATAGATGCTCTGTGAACATTTATTAAGTAAAGAAAAATGTTGTGGATATACTTATCAAAAGGTTTTGTACCTAGTAACTGGTTCCTTGTTTTAACCTTGGTATGTTTCTTTACTGGCTGTATCTGCCTAGCCGACACATAAAAAAGTTTCATCAGGATCTTGAGAGAAGGCTCATTAAAAGTCAAATTTGGCTCAGAAAGATATCCTTATTGATCATAAGAGAACCCATATACCTAACATGCACACACACACACACACACACACACACACACACACGTTCCACTTTTATTGTATGAGTGCATTAATATAGGTCAGATCCTTTGAGCAGACAGTAAAACAGACTCTAATGAAACTGTGAATGGGAAAGAGTTTTGAAAATGATGAAAATGCCAAGTTATTGGAGCATGTGAGAATAAGGTATGCATTTCAAATCAGCGCCATATGGATTCTGTTCTTGTCTCTTTTTATTGGTGCACATTGATGACACATGCATGTAGCATGTTGTGACTCCAGCCCTCACTATCCCCTTAATCTGCTGTCTCTCATAGTTTCCTGGCTTTTGTTTCAATGGATATATTTTGATCATATCTATCCCTTTACTCACCCTCATAGCTCTGTATCTCACCATATTGACTTAGAAGTAGGTATATTTGCACTTAGTCAGCCAAGAAAATAAAATCAGTCCCCCAAACCTTCAGTTTATTTCATAACTCACATAAAAATCTCCTCCTTTTATTATATCCATATCAACATTTCACAATTCCTGAATGTCATCTCATGCATCAGGGCCACTCAATTACACTGATGCTTCCCAAGATCCTGGATCAAAACTCGGCAGTGAGTTCCTGTGGGCACACATTTTCCAACAATGTCTAAGGCAAGAACAGCAACCAGGTCAGGCTATTGATTATATCTCAACAACCAGTCCATCATGGGCCCTCTCCCTGTTAAGTAGTGTCAAAGCAGCCCATGCGCTTTGAGAATCCATCCAAGAGAATTTGATTTGGGGATACGTTTTACTTGGGTGAGCACGATATATTGATGTAGTTTTCAGTTACCTCCATAGAGAATTAAATTATTGCTACATTCCAGTGTAGGAATTGCTTTGAAGATTATGTGTTCTAATCACTGTACATGCTTCCAAGAGTCAGGAAATGAAATTGCTGAGCAAAAGTGACGTCATCTCTCCAAAACAACTGTATCTCAGTGTGTGAGAAGCAGCCACGAGAACGAAGGCAATGGATCCAAGCCCACGCAGAGGGCAATTTACCGGGGAATTTACCAATGAAAGCAGCATCAAGATCGAGTGGGATCCCCATGACATGGATGTGTTATAAATTTTACACAACTAAAGTGACTCATTTGAGATAGGGTTCACATGGTTTATCTTACGTTCATAATAAAGAGTCAGGCCTACTCTTCAATCCTCCCTGACACTCACATGATTTCATCTATTTGTAGTTTACTGAGAAATTATATAGGGAAACTTAACTAGATTTATTCTGGAATAAACATTTTAATTATGGCTCAAGGTGGCTGCCTTCAATTCAAATTGTGTCCCTACAATCATAATATACCTGGTCTTAGAGCCTTCAGGTCTGGAATGATGGGAGTAGTAATAAGGAAAAATGGTTTGAGGTTGGAAATATAATTCAGTGGTAGTAGAATATTTGCTATAATGGCTAAGACCCTGAGTTTAGTCCCTACCATGGCAAAGAATAAAGGAGAGGTGGTGGGAGGACTAAAGGAGGAGGGAAGGAGGGAGGAAGAGAAAGAGGGAGGAGGAGATAGATAGATAGATAGATAGATAGATAGATAGATAGATAGATAGACAGACAGACAGACAGACAGATAGATAGATAGATAGATAGAGTAATTAAATCTGTAGAAAGTTTTCCTAATTATTAGATGTATAAAATTTGATGTAACTGATTTGGTTCAAATCAAAACACAGTTTACTACTGATATGAATATTTAGAAAGATACATTTTATATGATTTTTAAATCTTACATAGCTTTCTTTTTTCAGAGAGTAAATAAAGTGAATAAAATTTCATTAGCATTTTTCAGTTTTTAAGCCAAAAACCTGTATGACCACTACATGCACTGAGAATGTATGTAAAGGCACAAGTCTTATGACACAACACCACCAATAATAATAGAAATGCCCTCCAATCAACGAGACAATTATCTGCCTTTCTCTCTGTGAAAAACGTTATTAACTTGTTGTCATATGAAAAAGCAATCAAAGAATTTGCAGCTAAAATGACATGAGGAAAAATTAGCCTGTGTGGCAAGGAGATTGTAGAAAATGAAATATCACGCCATTTTCCTGAATTTTGTGATGTTGGTGTTTTTGTGTAAGCTTGTGAAAATATGCAACTGGTGATTTATGTTCCTGTAAGTAAAAATTCAACTTTGTGACACATTTTTACTTGTATTTGTAAGTTCTTTTCCTCAGAGAAGATCTTAGCAACCAGGCCCCTCCAGCCTGCTCTTGGCTCTGCTCTTGCCCCTCCATTGCTTGCCACATTCCTCCTCATCCTGCCGTTGGTTCTCTTCTTTTCTTCCTTCCCTTGCCAAAAGGCAGGGTTGGAGTAGGGATCAGGGAAGTTTTTATTATATCGTGCTTCATAATTCTTAAAGATTACTTTCTAAAATATTTATATAGCTGCTCCAAAGTAGAAATCTAAAAATGACAAAGTCAAAATAACAAATTTATTATGTAACAGATCCACCTTTAACTCCATTTGACTCCAAATCTTTGATATTAAACTGCCTTTTGATAGAAAAGTGTCACAGAGAAATTCCTACATAATTTAAATTGCATGGGCTTCTTACATACAGATAAAGTAGTACATTTGTGCTGTTTTCAGCCTCTTCATTATGACAATTTGTTATAGCAGCATTGGGAAACTAATACTTCAAACCTCAGCAGAGAGACTGAGGAGAAGAGCAAATATCCTTTTGGATTGTACAAACAGAAAACCCACTAAACTTAACCATGAAGAGTATACTGATTGATACAGTAAAAGAGAGCAGAGTAGACTGCAAGTCAAGGAGGAATCAGTCACAGAAAGACTGGAATGACCTAAATGGTTGGGTCTGAGTCGCTTGTCCTAACACACATGTTTCCATTCAAGGAGAAAGAATCGTAAAGGTAGCCAAATGAAAATCAGGTCATGTTGGGTAAGGAGAAGGTATGCAAGTTCTAAGACTGCTACCACGAATGCCTATGACCAACAGCCAGTCTTTTCATGTTCCCTTTCGCTAGTCTCTGAAAGATAGAATGTGGCCAGTGCAGACACAGGCCCACCAAGGTAGAAAAATAATGTCTAATTGCTGATGTTGGAACACACATCTTCCAGTTTGTGGATCAACTATTTCTTATTGTTTTCTTTTATTCTTGCTTGGTTAAAACAGTCTGGCATTCTGGCCAAGAGGAAGATTAATAAACCTTCAAAAACTGATTGTCTTGAAAGGATTTGTCTGAGTCTATTTCACTGCTCTTTTATTTGTTTTGGTAGTTCAAAGACCACTAAGTCAGAATTCCTTTTGGCTGATTGTTTCTTCTACTAAGTGTCCAGTAGCTATTGTTTTATAGAAATTTATTTGCAAGAAATGGGTGCTTTTTTCCATGATGCCAAGAGATCTGAACAGTGTTTGTTTATTATTCCTCTGTGCATCAGAACATATCCTTAGGATTCAGCTGCCAATGTAAGGGATTAAGGGGCTAAGTGAGTCTGACTAAAGGAGGAATCTGTCAGATGTGTGCCTCTCTCCCAGGTCTTTTGCCAGTAATTTCTAGTTACATCACACACACACACACACACACACACACACACACACACACACACACAGAGTTCTTGTTAAGTCTGGTGACAAAACATTTGTAAGTCCCAAGATCTGTTTAACCTATTTTATGTTCTGGCTGAAAATAAAAATATATGCAAGTATAACATATGTATGCAATCACTGAAACATTCACATTTCCATTAGTAAATGTGCTATATTATGACCAGAGGTACCCCCGAAAACCTATTTCATCTATCTGTCTATCTATCTATCTATCTATCTATCTATCTATCTATCTATCTATCTATCTATCTATCTCCTATCTGTCTATCCTTCCACAAAATAGCCCACTCTTAACAGCAACAGACATGGGATCTGCTTGATCACCTGTAAACAATCATTTCTGTCCAAAGTGTATTTATCTTAACCAGGGTAATGGTTTGCAGCACTTCCTACCTGGTGAAAGCCTACTGTAGGGACCATTTCTATATGTGAAACCAGGACCCCCAGGGAGGTTCCAGAGTTGAAGCAGAAAGGAACCTCTCTCTAAAGGCAGCTTCCTCCCTCTATCTAGCCCTGAGCCCCCTCCCTCTAAAAGTTTGAAAATCAAAGGCTGTGGTGCAGAAATGCTAAAGCTATGTGCTTTCTGCTGACATTTAATCTCCTCTCAATTAATAATAGGGTCCACCATAACCACTGATGAAGGAGCAGTAACAATGATGTCATCCCTAATGATATGACAGCCTATGAACCCATTAAATCCCAAATGTCCAATAAATGGGTGTTGATATTTCCAGGAAATGTGCCTGCTGTGACCAGGTCTATCAATCACAGCACTATTGACAGTTTGTGCTGAGTCGTTTTTTTATTATGGGTGGTTCCCCAAGCACTATAATACATTCAGCATCATCCCTGATCTCCCCCAGCTACACCTTCCTCTCCCCTAGAAGACACAGTTGCCTCAGTTGAGACCTTCTGCTTTGTGGCATTGATAATGTAATCCAAATTTAAGCTCATATATTTTATTGTAAGGGCCACATTGTACATCACCATGGTCTCTATTGTTGGTACTGAATCTGCATGTATGTAAAATATCTCTGGCTTCAACAGATAGGCCAGAGAAGGTGCTATCTTATCCTTTTCTGTAGAGACACCTTCAAAAGCTTTTTTTTCCATTCCTTTTCTGTCTTCTTTTGGGAGGGTTGTTCTAGAGTTAAGAATCAGGTCATCAAGAAAGAGTACAACCCTTGAGCCACACTCCCAGCAATTGCTGTCATTTTCCATCTTTTATAACCAGGATTTTCTCTTTTCATTAAGCACCATTCCTCATCTGTCTGTCTCTTCAAATTTCTTTTTTCTTTTTCTTTCTTTCTTTCTTT
>NW_004524597.1:3943736-3959758 GCF_000260255.1 Octodon degus
AATTTCTTTTTTCTTTTTCTTTTTTTTTTTTTTTTTTTTTTTTTTTTTTGCGGTACCAGGGACTGAACTCTGGGCCTTGTGCTTACAAGGCAAGCATTTATGCCACTGAGCTATCTCCCCAACCCTCTCTCTCTCTTTTCAAATTGTTCATTTCATAGTTCTTTAAACTGACATTGTACCCAGTTCAAGCCAGAAACTTCACGGTCATGCTGAGTCCTTCCCGGGTTCTTCATCATTTCACTTTCTGTGCTCTGTGGTTCTGTCCTCACTTTCGTAGTTCCTCTTGTTCCCACCGTGCATCACATACTCATGCATGCAAATTCTGTGCGTCTTTCAACAACTTCCCTTAGTAGATGATGACATTGATTTATAGATAATTTGGGTGAGGTTAATTTTCACTTGGAACTTGGGCTTGTCTGTTTGCTTTCAGGTATATTTGGGAGCCTATACCCAGGTGTTGGGTCTATTCCCGAGGTCAGTGGAAATCATCTAGATCCACTCTTTTAGAAAGCCTTTGGCTTCTCCTCCACACTGGTGAGAAAATGGGTGGGGGAAGGGCTGCTGAGACAACTGTTCTATCAGAACAGCAAACTCTGACCACAACTCCTATTTCAAAATGTAATTCCCGCATGTGTCAGAGGAATAAGAGTGATGATGCTAGGGCAGACCCAGTGACTGCAGACTGTGTTTGAATTTTAAAGCAGATCACATATTTTTGGAGTACTTGATTTTAACATCACGTATGTACCAGTTGTCAAAATATTGGGAAAGTCCAAGTTTTCCTTTATTTTTTTCTTTTACTCTTTAATTGCTAAAATAATAATAAGGAAAAATCACTGCTTCATAATCAACTATTGCTAACTAAACATTATCATTTCATCTGTCTGTCAGAAGCAAATATTTAAATTTAATTCATTGAAAAACATCTATCAAATCTTGAGTCCCGTATCTTCTGTGAGCTAATGCATTCATAGAAGCTTTTGGTTCCAAGTGGCATAAAACCAATTCAAACCAAGTCGTATAAAAAGAGAAAATTAAGTAGCTCAAATACTCAGAATTCCCAGAAGATGGATTATGAGATTCTGCCATAACTGATACAGGGATTTGGAATATACAACTTTCTATGTCTCTATTTCCTTTCTTTAACAAATGGCAAGAAGATCACCGGCTCTGCAAATGTGCAATATTACTGGTTTCTGTTTTCAGAGAAAAATCTAGCATCTAGGAAAGGTTTCCGGGAAAATCCTGGCTAATACATTTAATTTATCCTCAAACTAATCGTTACATTTAGGTTAGTAAGGTATTTTTAGTGACTAGGCTCAGTCAACAACCCAGGGTTTGAGATTCAAAGCCCTGTGAAGACCATCTGGAAGGTGGAAATGACAATTCCCCAAAGGAAAAAAAAAAAAAAAACACAAAAACTTGAGGCTAAAACCAGAAAAATGGGAAAAAGATGTTGGTGAGTCAGAAGCAAGACATTTTCATTTCAGGTACAAGGTTTTATTCCTTACATAGGATTGTGTAAATCCTTTCATAAGGTCATTCCTTCAAAGGTCAGTATACTTGCATTAAGGTTGGGGTTTAAAGTTTGGTCTTAAACTTTTGTTTCATTTCTACTGCTTAAAAATTTTTTTCTTTTCACTTTGACTCTTCTAATTCTAACTGGAAGGTAATTTTAGGAAGAGAAATTTTACTCTCTCTGTCTCTCTGTCTCTCTTTCTCTCTCTCTCTCACACACACACACACACACACACACACACACACACACACGGCCTTCCATGATTTCTAAACTTATACAAAGGATTTAACATCATAATATCATTCCTAGTTGACTTATTCTCTTCTGATAAGTTGTCTCCTTTGTTTCTTCTTGCACTGGTGCTCTAAAATGTATAGTTGTATCAAATTTCATGTCTTAGTGTTTATATACTTGCTTTGCCTAGGTCTATGCTAATGAGCTACATTTAAGGTCTTTGAGCTCAAATTTAAATTAAACAGCATTAAGTACAATAAAACATTCAATTTTCAGTTCACCAGTCACATACTCAATAATCACATAAACTTAGTGGGTGCTGTAAGAGAGAGCATAGCCTAGAGCATTTGTATTGCCAAAGCAAGTCCTGTAGATAAGGTTGAGCTCATTCACAAAATTTTACATATTAAAGACAAAGATTCATTGATTCCTTGCATCTGGCCGCACAATCAAAATGGAAAATTAATTGATTGCAAAATCATAAGACATTATATACCTATAGTGCTGATTATATGCTACAAATCAGGGACCATTTAAAATAGGTACGATATTATAGATTTTTATTACAGTTCATTTTCTAATAAGTTAAGCATTCTTTTATCTTTATTCATTTAGGTCAAGTCACAAGTTTTTCAGCTCTAAATTTTTTTTTTTACTTATTTTAAATTTCATGTTAATGAGTAAAAACAAATAACAGAAACAGAGTAACAAACACCAATACATATGGTACAGAATTCCAAAACATGAAAAAAAAATTAATAATGGTTGTTGTATTACATATTTTCATTGTCAAATCTGTTTTTCATATTAATAGGCACAGGTATGCAAGATTGGTCAAATAATTAATCATTAATGCTTACTTTCAATCAAATGTATTTTTCTCTCTCTTTTTTTGTCTAGGCCATACCACTCTGAACATACCCAATCTTGTCACCTTTAACTTCTATTGTTTGCCCTTAACTTAGTATATATTTCTGGCCTTAATAAATTTATTGCAATTTTCCAAAGGTACTGGAACCTCTTATGGCTCTACATCTTGAGTTTTGCTTCTCTCAGCACTAGGAATAGTTTTTCTTGGTACACACTATTTGCTCACCAACACTTTTCTGTACTCCTATTCACTGCCAGATATTTAGTGCAATGCCTCTCTACATACCCATACTAGAAAAATCTACCAGCCTGTGCTGTGATTAGTGCTTTGCATAAGAGCCTCCCCAGCTGGGTAGACTCTGGAGCACTGGGCCTGTGTGTTGTCCTACCAACTCACCTTGCAACTCTGTGTCTATAGCATGTTAAGATTTCAAAATGAAATCTATTAGAAAATTATTCTTGCTCTGATATAGATCTCTACCTCTTCTGTACTGCTGTTACACACAGACTATATCATGATCAATCTGAATCATTCATTCATTGCTCTGTGGGCATGCATGTACATCCTACCTTCCATAGTTTTCTCCCTAGCATTCATCCTGTATTGCCAAATACAAATAGCTTTTCTGGAAGCATACCCAAACCATACCCATCCAGAGAAAGTCCTCTTCTACTTCCTTCTCCCAAAGTGTTCTGGCTTTGAATATCTCTCGTCAAGTACTTATCATAACCTGACATTTATTACCATTGGTTATGGCCAGATCCATCTCTCTTACCAACTTGTGACCTCTGCCATGACATAGGAGATGTCTCACTTATCTTCATTTTTCTCTTGTTCTCAGCACAAGGATTTACTCATAACTGACACCAGACAGTGTTAAGCTGTTGTTCAGAAAAGCACTTCCTTTAAAAGTTACACATAAACAAACAAACAAACAAAATGACAGCTTTGCTGAAGAGAACACAATGAGCTGAAAAGCCACCAGTTTTGATCAGAACCCTGCCTCTAGCTCTCTCCAGCTGTTTAGAGACTGTTTCCTAGCACCTATTGTCTAGTCTCAAGCATGAAGGAAAATATTCAAGTATTTATATAGAAGAACAGAATTTCCCACCTTGAAGAATTTCAGTCATAGATATCATCTTCTCCAGTAATACCAAACAAAAGGGATTTTACGAATTGCCCTTTTCTCATGGCTATACAAGTGATTACAAAACAGTTGCATAATTATTTTTAAAGAATAAAAATATGACCCCATATGTCTCAGAATGGAACTAACAGTATATAATTGGCCTGTGACTGATATTTTTTAATTTCCCAAAGCACCTCATTTGTGAGATGAAGAAAGTAAATCCCAGAGAGGGGAGAGGGATTCTCAGGAGACTCAGTGAATCTATGCAAGTATAGATCTGTGTCCCAGTTGGGCAGCTTTTCCATACACCATGCTGTCTACCTAAGTGTCCTTCTCCTACAAGTGGTTCCTACAATGACTTATATATTACAAACAAGGCATGCATCCCAATAACCCAGAGCACTTTATGGAATCACATGCAATATCAAGCCCAGCAAGAAGTCTTATGGTATTTGTGTCCCCTGAAGTAGAGAAAACAGCATCGCTCTCCCAATCACCATAAAATCTGCTCAGACAAACCCATCTGTATCTTCAACTACATCATTTTTTTTCTAACCTTATTCTGGAAAAAATTGTCTCATGCTATCCAGGACACACTCTGGCAGGCATGCAATCAGAAGTGAACTTTGCCTAAAATTTTCAGGTCTCTCACCACCCTGCATGTTGCTGCTTTCACACCAAGGTGGCCCTGATAAAGCCTGGGGCTGCGGGGGTGTGCAGAGCCCATTTTCCAAAAGCTTTACAGTTCTTGCCTCTTCCTTTCAGTGCAGCTGCTGCAAACCTTCCCAGAGGGAAAACTTGAAAGAGCCTCTTAATAGCCTTGTTCACAGCTTCAGAGGGGGAAATTAGAGCTTTCTGCAAATTCAGCATGGAACTGGCTATGGCAAAGCAAAGATCTCAGATGGCCTAGCTGGTACTAAGGCTATCTGGGGCTTAATCCTTTGATCCTTGAGGAATGGAGAAGGGGTGGGAAGGGAGGAAGCGGAGGGGGAGGGGGAGGGAGAGAGAGACAGACGAGCAGAGACAGATTGTAAGAAACATAGGTAGGGCATGTGCGGGTGAAGAAGGGAGAGGGAGAGGAAGAGGGATAGAGGGAGAGGGAGAGGGGGAGGGAGAGGGGGAGGGGAGGGGAGGGGAAGGGAGAGGGAGAAACTCCTGAATCAATTTTCCCCTTGAAACAGATCCTTGAGCCCTGGGTTTTCAGGGGGAGCTCTGTGTTTTTCTGCTTTGGATGGGTATGACCCTACTGTAGTTCTAGAAGTGCACATCTGGCCTCTAGTGAACCAGCTGAAATAGCATGTCATCACATTGCTCTGGTCACATTGTTAGTATCCCTTCTGGACCACCAAGAAGCCACTCTGTCACTTACCAGATTTACAAAGCCAACTTCATTTTTCCCTTCTGAGGTTATCCACACTCATAGAAAGCTTAGAACAGATGCTATCCTGTTTTATCCTCTTCTGGAGAATCTTTCTGAGAACGTACGTAGAAAACACGGTCTAAAGATTGAAAATGAAATCATTTGGTTGCTGGATTCAACCATGCCAGAACTTCATCATTCCTCAGTACTGTTACTTGGTGCCATATAGCTATCCGCTTATGCAAGTTAATGGTTTTTATTATTTATAATTTCAAGAGTGCTGGTGAATAAACATTCTTATAAAAATAAAGGGTATAGGGCCAAAAATAATTGACTAATCTCATTTTCAAAAATAAAAGTAAGTAAATGCTGGCATATTCTCTCTGGAGAAGGATTGTTCTTGTATCTTTTGTGGTTCTCTAAGGGAGGTTAAAGACAGCTCAGGTTGCCTAGATCTCTGCTGCTAAGGACTTAGTTCTTTATATTATTTCATGTTTTTTTTCTAGAACACTCAAATTTAGCTAAAGCTTAAAACAATGTCATGGGAGTCTGTAATTTGTTTGTTAATCAGTGAAGATAACTACAAATCAAAAGAAAATCACTGGTAATGTTGAATCATACCTGAAGCTAGAAATCTAGATGTTTTACTAATGGTTAACTTGGTGTACTTATAGGTAGAAAAAGTAAGTAATACAGAGTAATCATGTTGGGTGGGAAGGAAAGTCTGCTATTAATTTCATATACCTCACTCACTAAGGAATTGCAAAACTCAGATTTTGGTGTGAGTGGTACTACTGAGTGTTAAAATGTTTTGAGTAACTGTTATGAGCCAAGCAGAAGCTTTAGATTCACAACAATATTATTAAATTATTAAGTTTTATTTCTACTCTTTGGTGAGAAAGGCTTTTTCTGTGTGGTTCTTGCCACTTTCTGAAGAAGCTCTGGAAGCTCTGTTTTGTGATTGTTTTTAGTAGCACTGTGATGGCTGCTTTGACATCCTGAATTGATTTAAAACATTGAGCTTTCATAGTCATTTTGACTTTGGGGAAGAGCCAGATGTCACATTGTTCTGAATCTGGTGACTAAGGTGAATGGTGACACAATGTCCTTTTTTTTTCAACAGATTTGCCATAAATATTTTGAATTAATTGAAGACATTGAGGTAGCCACAAAGATACTCATAAAAGACTTTCTGAACTGCTTCATAAGGTGCCAAGAAAGAGCAACAGGATAAATGTGTCTGAAGACAAGAGGAGCTTTGGGGAGGGGACTAATGGCAATGTGTCTTTTACTGTCATAAATTTTTATTGAAATACATCATATTGTATATTTATCACACTTGTTAGAATTTTCCAGTTTGATTTATAGGAACCTCTACTTTTTTTTTTTTTTTTGTGGAACTGGAGATAGAATTTTGGTCCTTGTGCTTGCCAGGCAAATGTTTATTCTACTGAGCCATCTCCCCAGCCCCAACCTCTACATTTCCATTGTATCTTTTTTCTTTATGTCTTTTGTTCCCTTTATCTTCTTTCCCTGTGTATTCCACTGGGATGTACACAAAAAATGTGCCTCCTAAACACTATCCCCCACCATAGCAAGACTTTCTTTCCAGCTATGGGAAATGGAGTCATATGGGATCTTAGACTGTCATCATGTTCAGGGTCTACATCAACCTTGGAGAGCCCTATCAGGTGAGATCCCACCCTTTTCTGTGTTCAGGGTCCTCTTTAGAAGCTCTTATCAGTGTGTGAGTGATTTGTGTTTACAGATTTTTATAGACAAGCTGACCTGAAGCTGTGCTAAATGATGGATTACAAGTAGAAAAAGTTAATATCTGGTTGAGAAACTACTCCATATCGTGCTGGGGTAGGAGAAGCCTTCCCTACAAATCTGTATGGCATGACCTCAAGCAAGCACTTCATGAAATTCAGTGGGCACTTGAAGTCTTTGAGATTGGGGTTCCTCCTGGTCAAATTCAGGAAAGAGCTTCTTGATCTTTAGAGCCTGGTGCTCAGAGGACCCCCTAAGGAGATCCTCTTGTTCTTTGTCTCTCCTGTGTGCTCACCTGTGGAAGTAACTGACTATGCTGGAGGTAAAGAAGACACATATGGGTATGTCTACAGGAGGTGGACATAAACAAACAAACAAACAAACATTCCAAAGTAGAAATATTTAAACCAGGCTGTGCTTCACAATATAAGTCATGGAAATCTGGGACAGTGTTAAGGAAAATGGCACTTCAAATCTAAACTAGATTTTTCATAATTCTTTTACTCAAAGAGCTGTCATTCCACTCCTCACAAAACAGATCATTAATTGAAATTTCTAGGGGTATTAATAATGACTATTTGGTTCTATATACAATTTTCTGAAATAATTGTTTGGAAGAAGATGATGTGAGTTAATAAAAAAAAGAGTTCAGTAAATGTTAAATTCTAGGAAGCTAGATGATGGAAAGAGAGGATCCCTAAATCTAATTTAAATTAAAAAGATGTTTGTGAACCAAAAATAAATCTTGCTCCAGAGTGATTACCAGATGAAACATTTTAGTTAGTGGATGGTGAGCTGGCCCATATTTCATGTTTCTAGTCAGTGTTCGCTCTTTGCATTACCTGAAGGGCCTGAGTGCTCAGCTGATGAATGCTTTGGAGGTTGAAAAGATCATTTATCACCACCACAGCTAATGCCATTTTCTGAAACATAATCCAAAGTCACTTTGTGGAAAGTATTTTCTGCCAGAAAGTGTCCTCACTGTCACCTTCTAGATGGTTGGTGGTACCACCCAGTTTTAGTGTCTAATGATTTGTACCTCTTCCTTTCCCTGTTCTGGCCTGCAACCAATGGTTACCCTAGCTACATACTACTTTTAGTTATCTCCCCCACACCCTAGTAGGCATGGGGTCATGGGATGCTGCCATGAGCTACCTAAGCAAAAAAGATTAATGCCTTATAAATTCTCAATGCACTGGCTAGAGAGCTCTTTTGGAAGAACGGGAACAAGAAGAAAATGATTAGTAAAATAATATGGTACCTTGATAAACTTGGGGTAGAGCAGAGATGAAGAGAGAAGAAAAGAGTGAACTGTAGGCATTCATGTGAGGGGTCCCAGTGATACTGGAAGTGGAGATTAGATACACATATTTGTCTCGGTACAATCATATCTGCAAAAAAAGAATGCTGGTCCATTTCTACCCATACAATCATGCAGAGATTTCAGTGGTCTGAGCCCATCCACCATTATAAATAGGTATAAAAGGATTTTATCACTGTAATGAGGCTCTTGTTTATACCTTGACAGAATCCCTTGCACATGTATCATCTGAATTATTTACTTGACATATTATAATAGAACATTGTAAATTTTATTTTTATATAAAATGTGGTAGGTGCAGGGTCAGGGAGATAGATCAGTAGAGTAAGTGCTTGTCTGGAAAGCACAATGTCCTAAGTTCAATTCCCAGTACTGCATAAATAAATAAATAAATAAATAAATAAATAGACTAAGTTTAAAATGTGGTAAGTACAAGAAAAGGATACTGAATACTATAAATAGTAACTATTGTCTCTCAACTCACATTTTTTTCTTTTTTATTAAATTTTATTGAGAAAAAACAATGAGACAGTTTCAAAACAGGTTATAGGACAGTTACAATAAATAATACATTGCATATTGTTGTCTTCGTAGTAGTTATTCATAATGCAAGATGCAGACATGATATTTTGTCCAAACACAATTAGTACAAATCGTTCTTCTCATTGAATTAAGAGAAAGTAGCTGTATATATATCCTAACTATTTGTATGTACGGATACAAAATGGTCCTTCATTTATATCCCCCTTTTTTGTGTAGTTTTGTTGAGATGGGTATTCCATTGCCATTTAAATATTGTAGGTGCATGAATTCAGTAAAATAATCCAATATAGTCCAATAGTCCATAATAGTAGTGGGTAACTTGAGCCTTTTACAGCTCAGCATATTAATATGGATTTACTTTTTTAAAAATAATTTCATTGAGAAATAAACAGAAATGAGACAGTTTCAAAACCGATCAGTAGGACAGTTTCAATAATAAATACATTGCACATTGTTATCTCAGTGGTTATTCATTGTACAAGATGCAGACATGACATCCCATCCACAAACACTGTTAGAACAAATCTTATTCATTGAATTAAGAGAATGTAGCTCTATATCTATCCTAACTGCTTTGAATATACAGATACAAAATGGTCATTCATTTGTATCCCCCTTTTTTGTTTAGTTTTGTCAGAGAAGGGTATTCCATTGTCATTTAAATCTTGTAAATGCATGAATTCAGCAAAATATTCCAATATAGTCCAGTATTCTATAATAGTAGTGGGTCATCTGCAGGACTGGCAATATCAGAAGTTGTTGACCTGAACCCTTTACAGCCTAGCATACCAACATGGCTTCACCCCTTATACCTCGTTTTTATACTTTCCTGCTGGAAGGTTAAGACCAAAATAAAGAGAGACCTATATAACAAGAAATGTAACTTTTGTATCTGATGAGGTCAGTCAAGTACCCTCGGGATTTATCCTAAAAGCCTGTACTGCACTTTTTAGATCCTTTTTCAGTGTCAGCCATGTGGATGAGTCACGGCCATTGCTTGACCAATTTGTTCTCTGTGAAAGCCTGAGAGAATGTTTTCTCTCCATGTGACTCTTCTTAGGAATACTCTACATCATCGATCACATTCTTCTGTGGCCCCATAATCTCCTTGATTAGAAAATTTGGGACACAACTGAACAACTCACATTTATTAAACAAACATTTGATTATATTTGGCTTAGATGTTCCTTCTATGTTTTAAGAAATAAAATACCATAGATAGGCACAAAAATATTTCTCCTAGATGTTTCCCCAAGTGAAATGAAAAAACATAGTCTGAAACAAAACCCTTATATATGAATGTTTACATTGGCTTTATTTATAATAACCCAAGCTGGGAAAAATCCAAATGCCTTTTCTAGGGGAAAGGACATTGAATTTTGGTTCAACCATTCTATGGAATACTACTCATCAATAACAATTAATACACTGCTAATGCATACAAAGCCATGTGTAGATTTCAAGTGCATTGTTTAGTGAATGAAAAATTACTCAAACACTATGTACTATCTGATTAAATTTTTACATTTTAGAGAATGAGAACTTTATAGACACAGCATGCATTAGTGCCTGACAGAGGATGAGGGTAGAGAAGACTTTAGTATAAAAGGAAAAGAGAGACTGTAGGAGTAACAATCTATTCTGGCTCTGGATAATGGCGTGTCTATCTCTACCTTCCAGTATCACTGGGATCCTTACACACTTTACTGTGTTTGTAAACTCACAGAACCATGTACCATATGGAGAAACTTATGTCACATATAATGTATATTTCAATAAGAAAGTAAAAAAGAGTAACCAAGTTTTTTTTTAAATGGCATAGATGCGTTTATGTGTATAGCTATTGAAATTCATACATGAAATATGGGGTTTTCTGAAAACATGGGAGCAAGGGGAGGAGAGAAGAAAGGGGGAGCAAACTGGGAGCAAGAATGAATGGAATAGGGGAGGAGGAAAGGAAGGAAGGAAGGAAGGAAGGAAGGAAGGAAGGAAGGGAGGGAGGGAGGGAGGCAGGGAGGGAGGGAAGTAGGAACGAAGGAAGCAAGCAAGCAAGTAAGTAAGTGAAAAGGGAGAATCTTGGAGAAAACAGGAGAGGGTACAAGGAGAGAGGAAGGAAGAACAAGCTTTGAGTACATGCTCTAAAAAATTGTGTGCTGTGATTAGGATCTTAAGCCCTAGAATTGAAAGACTAATGTGAAAGACCCAGCTGTGTGCCATTAATTGACACTCCAAACTCTGAGCCCCAGTTCCTTCATCTGCAACTTGGTAATGCATCCATTAACCTTCTTACATTATTATAAAGATTATGTATGTCAGTGAAAATATCACAATTCCTCCTCAAAGGTTTTTCACAAAGAGGACTCCTCTAACTCTAGGAGACCCAGTGCACTCATCACTGATTTCAGGAGAGTGAATACAGATGTGCTCAGGTGACCCTTGTGAGAAGCAAATCTCTAGCATTGTAATTAGCTCCTTCTTGGTTCTTTCTGCAGGGTCCATGTCCCTCTTCCAGTTAACATGGGTCATCTTGGTCAAGTAACACCCAGGTGCCTGTTTGGTTGATTGGTTGTGAAGTGTCTTGTCACACGCACTGTGATGCTCCCCCATGCCGTGTCACATCTTTGAACATTTTCCAGTAGTGCTTTTGAATTTTTTTCAGGGCAAAAAGAAGATTCAGTAAATCAGATTTTCTCAAAATTTCCACTTCATAATCCTGATTGGGTCAAACACTTTAAAATTATGTTAAGAGGCTTGGCTCAAAGTGAGTCAAATTGAGTTGGATCTAATTCCTTGTAACTTCTAGGCCACAATCACTAAATGTAAAGTAATTTTGTGGCATTCTAGAAAGTTACAGACATTCTCAATCTAATGAGAAATTGAGTATTGGCTGGGTACAATTTCAGAGGCTGGAGATGTTTTTTGATTTATTAAATAAGACATCAATGAAAGGAAACAGTCAAAGCAAACTTACTTTGGTTAAATACAAAATTACATTAAAAGCAGAGAGCAAATCCACATTGTAAGAAGAAGAGAGTTGGACAAAATAACTATGAGGCAATAAAATCATAAAGTATGAAATATAACTGGCTGGTAACAGGAGGCTTTATGGAAAGTTTCCATACTTCAGCATAGTTAGAGTCAATATTGTGGAAATACAGACCAAAAAAGAGAAAATGTACTTTTGTATAGGTACGGCACAATTCAAGCCTAGGTGAAATTTCTTTCCAATACTTCATTCTGGAAACTTTCAAACATAGAAAAATGTAGAAAGACAAAATAATGACCACCCATACGCACATTACCCAGAGGCAATGGCAACGTTTACTAAAGTTTGGCCAGATTTTCTCCATGTATACCCACCTCTCTCCATTTATATGTGTATGATTTTCTGCTGACCCACTTGGAAGTAAGCTGCAGACTTCATGACCCTTCATTTATAAATACTTCAGCACATATCTAAAAACCAGGACATTTTTCTACATAACTTAAATGAGCTTTTAAAGTCATGGCCCATAAATCTTTCAGATCATAAAACCTAGGGAAAATATTCATTTCACTCTCTATGAATTGTCTTTGGTCTAGAATGACTTTGGGCAAAATACATTTTGGCTTTGGTTTTGTAATCTCACTGGGTCTATTCAGTTTGTGTGATTTATTCTATAGACAGGACAGAATAGCAAGTCTGAGTTGCCTCCTTACCTCAAGGGACTGAAAATAAAGTCATGCCCTCAAGTTTAAAATATGAGGCTGACACATGGAACCACAGAGAATAGATATATGTCAAGCTAATGATGGTGAAGCTAAGGTTGACTTGAATCCACATTGTGGGTTAAAGTCTATGCTATTAAGAGGGTCTGTGGCCATTAAGGAAGGGAAGATTTCTGAATTAAGTGGGAACATCAGCCAGGCCCTGTGCCAAGGAGACTGAAGAGTCACAAGACCAACTTAGGAACTTGAAACTTTGGCTCATTTAACTAGAGAGTGGTGATAGAAAGTTAGAATCTAGACCTAAGTTGAGAATGAATCTGGATCCTCCTCTGCAGAGAAGGCATACTTAGAGAACTAGCAATAAGGAAATTCTGAACTTTCAGGGTAAAGACCTTTTGGGTTGTGGCCACAACTAATTTTATGAAAGCAAATTCTATGTGGTGGGAACCCAGAGAACTGGCTCGTCAGTGAAAAACTTCTCATCTCATTTAAGACCTGCTTTTATCAGAGACTCATACAAAATATCCTTATCAGATTGCAGTGATACATATTTTTGAATGAAGGCTTGAACATTGTGGTAGTATCAAAAACAGTACATATTAGAGTCATCAGAAGGGTGCATGTGAGGAAAAAAAGGAAGATTAACCTTGATTTCCCATGTGCATCAATGCAAACACTTAATCAGTGTCATGCACAAGGTATTGAACACAGTAGTTTTAACTCATAAGGAAGCCCAAATGTCCCTTTGTTTGGAAACACTGCCAATGGTTTATTTGATTCACTCTATTTGTTTGAAGTAGAACTATGTCTTAAAATAAGACTTTGTAATTTATATATAATATTTAAAATTGATCATCTCCTGGTTTAGTCTGGACTTATGTTAATGTTTTCCATTGCTACATAAGAAATCACCACAAATAGAGCATCTAAAGCTAATATTCATATATGACCTTCCATGTTAGGAAGGCAGTGGGGCTAGGTCCTCTGCCCAGTGTCTCATAAAGTTGGACTCAAGGTGGCCCCTTGCAATTGCATCAAACCTGAGTTCCTGTTCCTGGCTCACTGGTTGTAGGAGAATTCAGTACCTTGCAGTTGTTGGTCTAGGCTCCTTCCCTCAGCCATTCATAGCAGGGCTGCTTGCTTTCTTCCTCAAGGCCCACAGTGAGAGCCTCAACTTTGCCACATTTTATTTTGAGGAGTCGCCTAATGAGATCACCCAGCCCAGCTGACATAATTTCTTTGTTGTTAAAGTCAGGTGATCAGTAACTCTTCATGGGATGGATAACATTATATTCACAGATTTTGAGTCCATTGAAGGTGAATGGAATTTAACTAGAGGATGGAACATGGAGGGGGTCACATTGGAATTCCACCCACCACAGCGGAGTATTTCTTGCCCCCTATCCTTTCTTTCTGGGTGGTGTCTCTACAGGTGAAATCCATTGCCTTGTCCTTCCAATTCCAAATGTGTTTCCTCATTGATATTCAAAGATGTCCCTCACCACATGAACTGGCACACAGATCCCAGCCCCATTGTCCCTACTCAGACACCTTCGAAGGAGTGCAAAATGTCTCCGCTCTTTAGGACAGATCCCCACCTATCCTCCTGAAGTTAGTTTTGCCCTAAGTAAGAATTACCAAATTTTACAATTGCTGTAGGTATTGTTCTTGAATTTCAGGATAAAAAATTAACAGAGATTGAATCCACATTCTATTCTCCTAGTGTCAGTTTAGATTTTGTGTTTAGTTCAAGGTATAGTCAGTGTCCAGGAGGGAGGTGGTGATAGCATCAATCTAACAATGCACAAATGCTCCAGCTAAGTTTCTTGTTTGCATAAATTGTCAAGCATAGTAATAAATCCATTTTCTTGAATGTTCCAGACTCCTGCAACAGCCATAAACAATCATAATGGCTAGAACAAGAAGAATGTCTTGCATTTTAATTTATATAGAAAAAATGATAATTAGCCAATCTATGAGTCTTGTTTCAGAAACAGGGAGATACAGAGTCCAGGTAGCTATCAGATATGTTCTTTCTGCAAAAAGTAGGCCCAAGTCTCCCAGAGATGGTTTACCAACCACAACGTACTTCAGAATTAGATTTACTTGGTTACAAATTGCACATGTTAAATGAACTAGACTATTGAATAAGGAAAGCTGTGAGCTAAATAGCTGACCATTGAACAGTTCATAATGGCATTGCCATATTTATGGTCTATTAAAGCAGTTGCAAAAGTATCAGCTGAATGAAGAATCAGGTAGCTTGTGTACATGTTTTATAAATTATCTCATGCCTGAGTAAGTAGAGCCCTTTTCTCATCTAATGAGATCTGAGGATACGATGGTTGAAAGAGGTCCATCTGTGTCACTCATGACACTGATAATGAAAGCAGACTTTCTTTCCTTTCCTAAGTCCATGCTTTAAAGAACTGAAATACTCTGGATCCTGGCCTTCAGCGGGTAGCCCCCCAACCCCTATCTTCAGTCAGATGGAAGAAAATACAGTCATTATTAAGAGGAGAACCATTCACTGAGTTGCTGCCTGAACTTGTGCAATTTAAAACTGGAGCAGTGTAGCTCTTGAGCTGCTCCATCTCCTGCGAGCTTATAACGAAGCTTACGGCATCTACTTGTCTTCACCTGCCTCAGATTCTCCCCCTGAACTGAAAAACTCAAGGAGAGAAAATGTGCAACTTTCTGTTAGCTGGAAGCCATGCATTTCTGGGAGTTTAAAAACAAAAGAGAACCTATTAAGTCACCCTGCCCACCAAAATTACAGTCATTTGCAAATACTGACTTTACTAGTTGAACTGGGAGTGCGAAATCGCACTCCAGGTAGGAGATCAGCATTTCACGACTGGCTGCTTCATCTCAACAGGGGATGTGTACAGGATGCTCCACGCAGAGGCACAATGCTGGATCCCAGGGTCCCCAAGAAGCCATATTTTCCTTGCAGCTTCCGGGAGTTAGCATGGAGTGGGTGAATGGAACTGGTGACATCCCAGAAGTCAGCGCTGTATTTCCACTTGGAGAATTTCACTCTGCCAATGGAGCCTTAGGGATTCATAGGCAGAAAATAAGTGAGGGGAGCACCAAGATCCTTAAGTCAGGTAGCAGTAAGCGAGAAAGCCAAGATTTTTACAGGTCTGTGTGTCTGCAAACATTTTCTTTAGTGTTCTTAGTTGTTTGAGCAGATGCTGGGAAAGCTGAACAATAGAAGGTCAAACTCAATCATTTGTTCTCTTTGGCAATTGTGTCCTGTGTCCCCATATAATAACAATACCTATTTTTGTGACCCTTTGGGAGAGGTCATTTAAAAATATATATTTATTTATTTAGATGTAGAGTCTCACCATATAGTGTAGGTTGACCTTGAACTTGCTTTTGTAGCCCAGGCTTGCCTTGAACTAATAGTGATTAAGTTCAAGCCTGCCTCAGCTTCCTCAGTGCTGAGATTACAGGCAAGTGCCACCACTACTGGTTCCTTGTGAGGTATTTGGACATTAAATTATTATTATTATTAATTATTATTATTATTATTATTATTATTTTGTATTTTAGGGAAGG
>NW_004524597.1:3965538-3967025 GCF_000260255.1 Octodon degus
AAAAAAAAAAAAAAAAAACCCACAAAGATGCTACTCCTCCTTTTTGCTCTTGCTGTTTTGCTGTTTTCTGCTCCCCTCTGCCATGTGCCACTCCGCCTTGGAGCCAGCTGATTATGAACTGAAACCTCCACAAACTGTGAGATAAATAAACTTTTCCTTCCTAAAAAAATTAAAATCATTTATAAATATAAAATTCATTAGTTTTCACATTTATGTGAAATCATATGTAACTCTAAAAGAATATAGGTCAATGTGTACATAAACGTGACTCAGAAATATCTCTGGTTAAAGAAATCAGTGTGTTCTAAAGGCAGAACAGAGAAAGCCTATCAAAGATTCAGAGGTTGCAGATATTTAAAGATACCTAACATCACTATTAAAATCATGGTTTATGGGCATCAAATGTAAGAGCATAGTGAGAAGAACATCAACCCCACTGTAGATGTGAGGTAGAATTTGTGTTTAGCAAAATCCTAGGCCTGGTCTCTTGTATTGGTTTCACAGCCTCTCAGAGAGGCACTGATGAGTTTGAGAATGAAAAAATTGTGGTCAGGAGATTATTAGTGTTTTAAATATTTTCTCTCTTTCTGTATGGTGTTGACATTTGACATTTTTGAAAATTCAGGATCGCAGATCAAGGTGTAAATGTCACAATACTCTTTGTCATGCAAAAATTAATAATAATACAACTAAAAATTGAAAAATGGTGAAGGAGTGAGTAGAGGATACATTTGTGATAAGAATTCCATCATTTTCAGCAGTCAAATGGCATCACGTAATAAGCAAGAGTAATTGAAAGCAATAGTGATTTGCATTTCTTAATGTTTCCCCAATGTGTTTTCCTATGTTAGAGAAACTTTTGGGAATTTATATCTTTTGCAATAAAGAAACATTTATTTAAGTCTCAAAAAATCCATCACATTTGCTTCATATTTTCCTATTTTGAGCTTGAACTATGAAGTATGATGGTAAAGAGAACATGCTTAGTTATTGATTCTTAAGTCTATATTTATGCATGAAACAATTTTTTTCCATGATAATCACCTAATATTAATGATGCTCCTTTAGAGTGATAACATGTGGGTGACTTGTAAATATGCTCTGTTGTGTGTTTCTGTTTAGCACTGTTTAAATGAGAATCTGTTTTGTGAAAATAATTAAGTAGTCATATTCCTGCAGTCTCAACCTGTAGCCCAGTACTCTGGAGGCCAAAGAGTGGGGATCATTTGACCCTAGGAGTTTACTACCGGCCTGGGCAGCATAGCAAGATGTCATATGGGTTAGACCTGGAATATCCCCCCAAAGCCTCATATGCTCTTAAGAGGGGGCTTATGGTAATTGGATTGTGAAACAGGGGCTGATTGGAGGCAGTTTGCTAGGGGGGTGACCTGGAAGTGTCTGTCTCCCTCCCAGTTCTTCTCTTCTCTTCTCTTCTCTTCTCTTCTCTTCTCTTCTCTTCTCTTCTCTTCTCTTCTCTTCTCTTCTCT
>NW_004524597.1:3967335-3969737 GCF_000260255.1 Octodon degus
TCTCGTCTTCTCTTCTCTTCTCTTCTCTTCTCTTCTCTTCTCTTCTCTTCTCTTCTCTTCTCTTCTCTTCTCTTCTCTTCTCTCCTCTTCTCTGTCTGCCTCTTCACTGTCATTGTGTGAACAGTATTCCTCCCACACAGGCCCTGACACCATGCCTTTCTTCATTGGACCCTGTCAACTGGGGACTTAAACTGTATGCCAAAATAAGCCTTTCCTTATTTATGTTGTGGGTGCTGTTTTGTTGTGGTAATGAAAAAGTGGCTCAGACATGAGCCTTTTTCCAGAAATTGGGCTGAAATAAAACTCAGCGGTAGAGTTCTTTCCTAGCATGAATGAGGTCCTTGGTTTCATCCAGAAAAAAATAAAATAAAGTAAAAACAATGGAGCTATAAGTACCTCTGTGGATGAGAGAAAACACAGGTTCTGCCTCACTATCATGGATAGGCTGGGCTTCATGGCTCAAGGTTTACCCCTCTCATGCTTTTCCAGATGATCAAGGTAGTTATTCCACTGATGTCCAGTCTCCCAGCACCTCATCCAAGTGCATATTCAAGAAGGCAGAAAGCAGACCCATCTCCATTGTCAATTTTGTCACTGTGCTTAACACAGAGGCGGCATACAATCCTTACAATCCTTGATACCTTTATTTGAGGAGTGTCTAACCCCTACTTCCTCTGTGGAGCTCTTTGATAAACCAGCTCTCCTTCCAAACACTTGATCGTGGTTGGGCTGGCTGACTTAAATTAAAAGTAACTAAAAGACTGAATAATCAGATGACCTTTTCACAGTAAGAATCAGGATATAGCTAATTGAGACTCTAGGTGCTCAGCAGTTGTAAAGCTGATCCTTGAGTTTGTATGAACATGACTTTTGCATGTTGGACTGTGGCTTAATTAAGGAAGATGTCTTATGTAAAGATTCAAATCCCCATGTAGATTAAATGAGTCTATTTAGAATCCACTAAGACTTTGAAAGCTGTGCTCACACATCCTGTAGCCCATTGCCTTACATGCTAGTACCACAGGGGAATAAAAAATAGTCAGGCAATCTCAATGTCAGAGCCATGTAAGATGTCAGAGACCATCAAGGACCACCTCTCATTTTGCCCACAAAACCGACTCACTGTCAAAGAACACAGGACTTGCAGAAGGCAGTGCCTTTTCCCCCCTCCATCTGCCACTACCACGGTATTATGGCCCATGGAAGACCGTGGATCCTAGCTTCAGAAGAGCTCAGTCTAGGTTCTGACTTGGCCTGGCACTCTGTTGGACAGAGGACAAGCCAGGCAATTGTCCTCTCTTTGCCTATGAGTTCCCACTCTTTTGAAATTAAAGAATCAGATTGGGAAGTGTTCAGTAAAAATTATAAGAGCCCATTATTTTGGACAAAATCCATGCACTAGCCCCAACAGACCAAGCTAAAAACTAAAATGGAAACATTCATGCTGGAGCTCTGTGTCACAGAGCTGGAACTAGACAGTTGTTTATCTAACCCTGCAAGAAATCATTTAGGGAGCTATCCCCCAGCTTTGCACAACTGACCAGTTTCCACTGGCATGGCAATGCAATCCCTTCTATCTCATGCTGCAACAAATGGTGGAACCTGTAGGATCCTGATCATGATACTATTAGATACATTTCTATCATTCTATCTTCCTGTCCTGCCTCACAAGGAAACTAACTTGGAAATGTTTGATCTGCGTTTTGTATTTTGTTTTTGTTCTCTCCAGCTCTTTTCTGCCTATAAAATTAGCCTCCTCTGCTTTGCTTATTGGAACTCTGATTTTATTTTATAGAATCAAATGTTATCTGATTTTAGAATCAAAGCTAAGCCTATTAGGATCTGAATTGTTGTGATTCTGTCTTTTGACCCTGGTGCTCAACAAACTTTATTATTTCAGCATGGAATACTGATTTAACAATAACAATATGATTAATATACTTGGAAACTGAATAAATCAAATGAAAGAAAGCTGGGATATTTCAGCTGAATCCATGTAGACACAGTTCCTGACCACTTGTTCCTGTCATTTTAGACAAGATCCTTTATAACATTAACATTAACATTGACTTCTAGGTAGGTGTGGTAGGGCATGACTGTAATCCCAGGTATTCATGAAGTTGAGGCAGGGAAATCAGAAGTTGGAGACCAGCCTAGGCAATTTGGAAAGACCCTGTCTCAAAAGAAGATGTAAAAGGTCTGGAGCTGTAGCTCATCACTTCCTGGTTTTAATTCCCACCAGAAACAGAAAAAAAAAATGAGTCCCTTCAAGGAACAATTTAAAAACTTAAGTATTTGGCTGTTATAAAAGAAGCTCCACAGAGACACAATTAAACCATATTATTTTTACTTGGCAGAATAGGTAATGGCATCTTTGTTAAGCACAAGAGATTCTCCAGCAG
>NW_004524597.1:3971186-3974859 GCF_000260255.1 Octodon degus
GGATCTGGAATTATAGGCGCACATCACGTCACCACGTTGGACATTAAATTATAATCAGTAGTTGACATAGATTGTCTCAGAAAGCAGTATTGTGTTCTATCGCTTGTGTGAGATGTGAGCCACTGAGTCTTCTGATAGTTAATGGCTGTGAAGGCTCAAGTGATCATTAATAAAATCAATCCTGCTAATATGTGTAGAGTTGCATGCTAGCTAATAATTTCTGAGCATATATAAATAATGCTTCAAATTCTATGTTAAAGGATTCACATCTTTGAATTTAACTGCATTTCTAGTTACTAGGAATTTTTTCATATACAGGGGAGTTTACATTTCTTATTTCATTTTTATCTTCTGTGAAACTTCTGAGCTAGATCTTCTGTCTACAGATACAAAAAAAAAAAAAAAAAAAAGGCTTAGAGTTTCAAAGGCAGATGCCTGAACTTATATATTTGAGAGCTGTGAATTTAGACTCATGTTGGGGTTTAACCCTCATGGACTAGGCTGTTTAACTTAATAATCAATTAATTAGATACCACATATTTGCCATCTGTCCTCTTGTGTTCAGATCCAAGCTCTACGTAGCACACATGAAGATATCACTTAGTCACTTAAGCCTCAATTTCCCTATTTGAAAAATGAAGATGACGGTAGACATATATGGAACAGGAGTGATGAACAACGACAAATACGTGTAAGAACTTGGCTCAGTCACTGAGCTCAGGGATTGTTATCCTTTTCCTTTTGATCACTGGCACCATCACTCATCACTTTTCTATGTTGCTCCCTCATTACATCACCACTGCTTCAGAGTCTATGTGGGTGTCATGTGTAATAGTTTATTGAAATTTAATTTATATACCATAATGTCCAGACATCCTAATCATCCAGTTAGGTGAATTTTAAAGTATCTAGCTCTGCAATGATGACACAAATTCAATGCTAAAACAATGACAAACCCCAGAAAGGTGCCTTATACTTGTTTTCAATCAACCCCTGAACACCCCACCCCCCAGCTGTAGACAATAACTGACTTACGTTCTGATTTTAGAGTTTTGCTTTTTCTAGAAATTTTGATATTCTTTTCCCCCTCAAACTCTAGTACATCCATATGAAACATCTGAGCTGTTTGTGAAATTCCCAGGCTCCACTACAGACTTTATCATTCAGCAACAAGTTCAGGCTGGGGAGACTCTATAATCAAGAGGCTACACAGGGGACTTCCATGAATAGTGCAATGTGAGCACCTTCAGCTCCAAACTCCAGGGAGACAAGCTTAGCCCTGGCAAAACTGAGTCATACCATAGCTAGCTGAGCAGAAACCTGGGATGGGAGGCCTGTTTCCCCAGAATGGTAATGTTGGTGATAACTTCCAGCCATTGCTCCTCCAGAGCAAATCCCTGGGAGGATCCCTCAGGCCCCATGGGAGGCAGCCTGACAGCTCCCTCCATATAAGGAGCCCCTGCTAGACTTTGAGGCAAGCCTTTTCATATCTCATTAACTCTTTGCTCCTGAAAGGGAGCAACCCCACCACATCGCAGGCATCAGCTTCTCCTTGTGCTCTCCTTGGAGAGTACAGGCTTAACTTGAGCTGCTCTTGAAGGATTTGCAAATCATTCTTAAAGCTCATTGGCTTTGTGCAGCCAGTCAATGCTTCAGTAAGCCCTAGCTAAACAAAGTGACATTCCCAGACAATGCCAAGGTGGGACTTGGGTGTCTTTGGGTACACTGTTCTATGGCAGGGGTCCTCTTGTGACCCTATTCAAGGCAGGACTGGGACTTCATGTGGACTTGGCAGTTTCTCCAGTCATGATCTACTCACCTATTTAATAGTCTGCGAGGGATCCTGGGTCAGGTTTCATTAAGTTAGCATGCAAACTCAAATGCCTGCTGGGGCTGGACTAGAAACAAGTTTCTACCAGCAGGGAAGGACTACAGAGGCTTGCATGTAGAAGACACAACCATGATTCCGTGACTATCAGTTGTCACTCTGAAGGTTATAGAATCAATGTTACCAGACTATCTGACATCTTAGGACATACTGAAATCTAGATTTAGATGTGAAGTCTCCTTATTTTCTCTTTGATAATCTTTTTTTCTTAAGAATGACATAGGACATGGAAATCATCTATTATTGATGGATATCTAGCCTTTGGGCCATTGACTATGTGACAGGGAAGCCATGTGTTTCTCTAGGCCATTTCCACATCTCTTATGTAGCAAACCTTATGCTGCAGTGGGTGGTACAGGCAGGCATCTGCTTGCGTTTGAGCCATGGCTCTGCCATTACTTTGTTTTCCTTGACCAACCCACAAATTCTTTCATTATTATTAACAGCATCATTGAAGTATAATTGCTGTATAAAAACCACATGAATTTAATGTGTATGAATTGATGAGTTGGAACACATGCACACACCTATTAAACCATTATTATAGTCAAAGTAATGAACATATCTATCATCTCCAAGTTTTGTTGCTACTCTCCCACATTTCTTTTTAGTATGAACTCAGAGGACTAAATACAAAATATATGTTCTTAAATTTTAAAGTGCCTAATGCAGAACAGTCAACTATAGGCATGGTGTTGTACAGCAGATGCCTAGAACTTGTTCCTCTGCTACAGCTGAAACTTTGTACCTACTTTACAACTTTTCATTCATTCTTCCTCCAGCCCCTTGAAACCAGCATTCTACTCAGTGGTTGTGTCAGTTGGCCAATATTAGATGCCTCAAATAAGTGGGATTTTACATTATTTATCCCTCTGTGACTGGTTTTCTTTACTTAGTAATAATAATGCTCTCCAGGTTCTTCTATATGGTGTGATGTTCTTATTTTTAAGGTCTAATAACATTTCAATGAGTATATATAACATTTTCCTGTATCCATTACTCCATCAATAGACACTTAGGACATCGGTTTGGTGTCTTCATTCTTGCGAATAATGCTACCATAGAAATCTTTTTGGGAAACAAAAAAGTGAAACAGAGGCAGGACCAAATGAGTATGGCTGTTTTTTAAGAAAAATGAATTCAAATATGAGCATAACTGTGGATGCATCTTCATCTGGGAATGGAATGCAGCCTGGACCATAAAGGAATGAGTCAGGGTGTTTCACAAAACATGGGAGGCTCTGCAAATCACTGTTTCTAGCGAATAGAGTGCTTTCTTTCTTTTTCGCTCTAGTCCATGACCTTGGGCTACAGAGAAAAGCAGACATCGTAGCTGGTATTGAACTCTCAAAGTGCAACCTGGTGTGCAGGAACATGTGGCTAGAATGGTGTGAAGACATCATCTACCTGTTACAAGAACAAAAAGGAGATCTGGTAGATCTGTTTAAGCAAGAAGAGAATGGAAAAAAAATATTGTTCAATAAAACTAGGAGGCTAGAAGTTAAACTGGCAACAAGAAATTAAAAAATAGAGAACCAGTCCTAGCCCAGGTCCGGTGAGTGTGTGGAGAGCTTCCTGCTACCCTGCGCAGGTGGGACCAGTCCCAGCTCAGGCACAGCGTGGGCCAGACCCTCTCCCACACCCTTGGGCCGCCCCCTACCACTCCGCAGCACCTCCCCCACCCTGCCCTCCGAGTAAGAATTTCTGCTGTGCTCCGGAAACCCCCAGACCCAGTCCTAGCCCAGGTCCCATGAGTGTGTGGGAGAGCTTCCTCTTCCTCCTACT
>NW_004524597.1:3983561-3988160 GCF_000260255.1 Octodon degus
AGCCCAGCCTGGACAATTTAGCAAGACCCTATCTTAAAATTGAAAAATTTAAAAAGGATCAAGGATGTAGCCCAACCTCTCATACTAAAATAAGCAAATAAGACAGATGTAAATCTTCTGGAAGAGGACATGGCAATAACCATGCTCAGTTAGAAAGAAGGAGTGCAATATTCATGGTCATGTCTCAGTGTGCATCTTCTTCTTGACAACGAGGACTTTGAAAGAAGGACATTGCCTGTTCCTTCCTTAAAATTAATTTAGTAGTAAGTACCGGGTATATATTTTTGTGGAATTAATTAATTCATTAGACAACATGGATTCCCTCCCTAGAATTCACCAGACTGAATGAACTCTCTTTCTATGAAATTACAGCATTGTCTTCCCCTGATGGTTGTAGCAATGCCATTGTTCAACTCTAAAAGAAAAGCCAACAGAGAGCCATTTTCAAGTCTTGAGTTACACTTCCTGGAGATGGATTGTGACAAAATATTCTAGCTGGTGGCTACAGATGGTGTCTCTTCCACCATAAAGGTGTCTCATCTGTTTCTCTTGCCACTTCCTAGGCTATTTGCTGCGATTAAGTACAGCAGCAGAGAGTCCCACTGGCTGGTTTATGTTGTGTTTAAAAAGTTAATTAAATTGCCAAGTTGTTAAGTTGTTAAATTTAAAGTTAAAAAAATCTATTAGCAAGTTTCCTCCTGATTAAAGTCATGGGACCTGTGTGTTTGATTTTCAACTTGGTCCTCTTCAGCAATAAACATTAAAAATAAAACAATTCCATTTTATGACCAACCCCTCTACAATGCTTTGTGTGTGGTGCATTAGGGAGAAGGAAAGGGCAGAAAATTGCAATTTGTCTGCACGCACAAAACTTTCAAATACCGTGTTTGTCTGGGCAAGGTGGAGTGCACAAGCAGGGTGATTTCAAACAACATCTGTCTAAAGTTAATATACATTGTTTTCTATATTACAGTCTCCCATGAGACAATGGCAAACAAAATGCTGTTCCTTAGGATGCTGGATTTTCTGCATGAGCATTGGAGTGGGCAGGTGATATTACTTTAGAGAAGGACAGGTATTTTTAATTTCTGGCTTGCAAATATTCTGGTAGATATCCCTGGTCTTCCATTTCCCTGTTGGTTCAATTACAATATTATAATACATGCTTCACAGGACAGTGGAGAGAATTAATTAGATAACAATATGTAACAACCATTAAGAAGGTATCTTGATCCAGAAAGGATGCTTTGTGTAAGGTTAAACATAGAGTTTAGCTACTGAAGCCTACGTTCAAATAACAGCGCAGTCTGCTTTGACTTTTGATACATCCCTCAGCACCATTGTCACAGGTATCAAATCTGAGGTGGGCTTGATGGTAGCATGCAAAGTGTAAGAGTAGGAGAAGATTAGATGAATAAACTAAGATAACTCATTGTGTTAAGTAGATTTCTTAAATATTAGTTGTGATCATATATCACAGGAGGATGCACTCATATCTGGGTATATATGTGTTTGTATGCACTATGTATTTATCATGTATCTACCTTTTAGTTCTCTATGTGAAAGAGCTGACGTAGAGAAAAATGCAATAATAAATTCAGACTTGAAGACATGCTTTCATGAAGCGTGTTAGCATAGTTTAAACCAAACGTTGGCAGAGGACTTAGAAAATATCAATTCTACCCTAACTGCTGAATGAGTCTTTCCTGCCATGCTCTGACAGGTTGCCATTGGAAATGTGACATGGGACTCTGTGACTTCTGACACTGTTCTTTTGCCAGACAGCCCTAGGTTTTGGTAGTCTTGTTCTGTTGTTGATCTGAAGTCCATCCCCTTTCCATACTGGCTTATGTGGAAGGCATCTGCACTGTCTTCTGCATCACAGCTCTTCAGAGACCTAAAAGCAACAGTCCAGTCTTCAGGCTTCTCCTCTGCAAGATAAAATGTTCCTACTCTTCCTCAGTGTGAGCTCAGGATTCATTTCCATTGCCACCATTTCCTAAAAACCCAACATGCTATCCCTGGGCAAGTGCAGGGCTGCCTTTCCAGGGCTCCTGTGCTGTGCAGGCCATTCCTTTATGATCTTCTTTGTTGTCATTGTACATGTCTTTTGTTTGTTGGTTTGTTTCCTTAACTAACCTATTATTTCAAGAGATCTTGGATGATTCAGCCCTGTGTCTTAGTGGCACAAAATTATGGCTGAAAAACAGTCTGATAGTTTCCCCTAAAATAGTGAAAACAGAATTTCCATATAATCCAGTAATTTCATTCTGGGAATATACCCAAAAGAATTCAAGGAGGGTTCACCTCTGCCCATAGCAGCATTATTTACTCTAGCCAAAAAGAGAAAGTGTTATTCCTTTTGGTTATTAACAGATGAATGGATGAAAAGAATGTGATCCACACAGTCAAGGGAACATGATTCAGACCTACAAAAGGGAAACATCACCATGCACACTACATCGTGATTGGACTACTAGGACATTGTGTTAAGAGACACAAGCCAGTCACAAGGAGATAAATACTGAATGAATCTACTAATAGGACTCCACGAGAGTAATCCAACCCATAGAGACAGAAAGTTAAGTGCTTGCTACAGGAGCTGTTAGGCAGAAAAACGGGGAGGTGTTGTGTGATGGGTCTAAAGAACTACAAGTTGGAAAGAACTTTGCAGATGGCTGGTGGCGGCTGAGCTACAGTAGGAATGCTGTTGACACTACTGAATTGGATGTGTAAAATGGTTACAGTGAGTACTTTTGTTTTTATATATCCAAAATAAAAATAATTAGGAATAAAATAATTGCTGTTGAATGAATGCATGAAAGGATATATATTTTGGTTAAACAGTAATAGCCAAGCACATTTGTTCATAGTTAGAGCAATATGGAAAGAAAACTCCTGTAATCCAAAGGTAGCACGTGCACCTGAATGCAAATCATTTCACTCTTGCAAGTTTGTATCATGCTTATAATTGAGGGTGACGGGATCTAAAAAACTAGGAGAATATTTGGGATGCATCTGGCTACAGGGCAAGGTTTGCTTGTACGGTGTGGGCCCCGTAAGATCAGTCTTCCTCTGTGCTCGTCTTCTGTCTTCTCAGTACTTGAGGGTATGATTTGTCAGGTTGAACAACTTGCCTAGAGACTTCTAAAGTGTGTAGCAGACCTTTTGTTCCTTTACACCACATCTTTGCTCAGCACAGTTTTATGAAGCCTTCAGTCTCCAGAGTCTCTGTGTTGATTATTCCCTAAAGAAGAGAATGATCCTCCAGGCCTCATTTCTTGAAAACTGTCCTCTGTTCTGAAGCCAACAGAGAAATACGTTTCCCAGAGGTTGAGCTTCACTACATGGAAAGGTGAGTAAGGTCCTCTTCCAGTGGGAAGCAGGATGGGGCAAGGAGGGGAGCACCTCACACTCTGCTTTGCTGGGACACTGCACCCAAGGGAGATGCCCACTCCTCATTTTGTGGACAGTTATGGCCACACAGATGCCTGTTACTGGATTTCATTATGGAAATGTTGCTGAAGAGGGCCACCGGCTCCAAAATCCATTAAACTGTTTTCTATTGCTTTACATATTCTTCAGGGATAAAAATAGCCCGATATTTGAATTTAAGAAGCCACTGCCTAAAGGGTAACAGATGGATATTAAGAAGATTATAACAAAGAGGAGGATTAACTAAAAAAATAAAATGGGAGTTGAGGAAAGATAGTTCTCATACTTGAGGCAAATCAGTTTTGCGGGGTGCTAATGTGATACCTCCTTTCTGGAAGTAAAACCCTTCAGCATCTTGGTCACACTGGAGGGATTTGAAGCTGTGGGCTGTTGGGCTTTATTTTGCAGTTCTCTTTCTCTGACTGCCCAATGGTGTGTTGGCAAATTCTTTCTCTAAAACTACAACGTGTCTTTCAGGGTCCACTTGCCACAGTTCTTGATAAGCACAACTCCTTCTTTCTTGTGTGTCTTCCTCTCATTCCTCTGCTGCACAGAAAGCAAGGGACCATGCATCCCCCGTTGTGACGTGCCAGTAAAGATACTACCACTTCTGCAGATCTCAACAGTCAGGTTTGGGCACCATCCAAACTTGCTTCAAAATAATGCAATCCCAGCACTCCGGGGGGCTGACACAAGGCAATGGAAAGTTTGAGCATCGCCTGGACGGTTTAGTGAGACTCCGTCTCAAAAAGCAATCAACTTTTCCCTTCTTAATATTTTGAAATTGGTGTTCTGAAGCTTCAGCCCACTGGTGTTTCTCTTCTAAACAGCTACATGAAGCCTATATTTTAAAGCATATGCCAAGTGCTAACACTCACCGTGTTTCTCACTATGCTGCCAAGCATTCTACCTAGCCTTTGGCTCTGTTTCCAAGCCCTCTGAAATCCTCTGTCCTAAGCACCCCAATGCTCTTATTTCCTACATGTGTTAAAATCGTTGAAAAATTCAATTCTGCAAGACAATTACATTTGCCAATTTTACCAAAGCAAAAGCATTAATTCTAATTGCCAGTCATAGCATGCTGATCGTCAATCTATTAGGCATAATTTATTTTCCTTATCTAGAGATATCATTTTTATTTAATTTAGTATGGCAAAAGTATTT
>NW_004524597.1:3988586-3989440 GCF_000260255.1 Octodon degus
CAATAGATCAATTAAATTAGAATGAAGTTTTATAAAATGATAACTCAAGTGTAATGAAATAAAAACACAAAGATAAATGAGAAGTAAGATATACAAGGAAAACAAGGACCAGTAAGAAACTGAAATAATAACATTCAAAGGTAACTATTTAAACTCAGTGAATTTAGGTAAAAAATTGGGAATATTCATTTAACCTTCAAAGAGAAGACAAACGTGTAAATGAATGTCTCTGTGAAAAAGGAGTCAGCAGATGGAAAAGGAAAAATGAAAGTCTTCAAAAAAATGACACAAAAAGTTAATGAAATACAAAACTATAAAATCTAATTAAATCTATACAACAAAAGGAAGTGACATTTAAAAAATAAAGATTAAATAATCGTAAGAGGCATATTTTGGTTATATTAGTAAACATTAAAGATTTAAACTTAATTTAAGTCATCAATGAGAAAAAAAAATCTGACCAGGTAGATAGCTCAGAGGTCTAAGTGCCTGCCTGGCAAGTTCAAGGACCTGGGTTCAATCCCAGGTACCTCATGCTATGGAGGCCCCACTCAGAGTCAGCCATCGAAACTGGGTGTGGTGACACATGCCTGTATTCCCAGCAGTGGGGAGGCTGAGACTGGAGGATCACTAAGAGCCTGAGCTGCATAGCGAGACCCTGTACCAAATACATAAAGAAATAAAAGATTTTTTTTAAAAATTAAAATCATTTAGAGGCTGAGGAGATAGCTCAGTAGAATAAGCACTTGCCTGGAAAGCACAAGGGCTTGAGTTCAATCCTTAGTTCCGCCAAAAACAAACAAACAAACAAACAAACAAAAAACCCAAAACAAACAAACAAACAAAAAACCAAA
>NW_004524597.1:3989540-3991201 GCF_000260255.1 Octodon degus
CATTTCTAACCTGTTTTATTTTCCATCTAAAGAGTGTTACATTTATACCTGAAGATTTATATTTTTCACTTGGATTTACTATCAGTTTATAAATCTGTGTCTCCTATCAGGGAGATTTGTGTCCTTTTGCTTGAACAATTTATGATTTTTTTTTCCTAGCTCAGTTGGTTTTCCTCTTTCATTTTGTGATGAATATTTCTTCTCACTCTGTGTCTTTATGCCTGAAGAACTGCAATTAATAGCATATTAAGAGTTTGGATTCTGTCTCTAGATCTCTTCATTTTATATCCTATATTAGAAGTTCATGACTTGCTAGCTAGATAAGTGCATGATTATGAAAGTAAAGTTGGGTGAATAGAACAAGAGGCAAAAAGATTGCCAGTTTCCAAAAGACAGTCTCATTTTCCTCAGTCACTCTGTAGTAGCAGTTCATTGTGGTGTCAACTTGAATAAAGAAACACCTAGGGGCCTAGTTCTCACAGTTCTGCCTGTGTCTGGTTGACTGACTTACTGAAGTGGGAAGACCTGCTGCTGGTGTGGGCGGTACCAACAAATACAATTATGGCCTGGGTAGAACAAAAAGGGAAAGCAGAAAGCTGTCTCACCTTTGTTTCTTCAGGGAAGCTCCAGTCCTCATCATTATTTTGGACACCCATCTCCAGGCACCCAGCACAGACTCTTCAGCCTTGCATTTCAGAACCTGTAGCTTTCTGATATGAACTCATAGGGGACTCTGCATTAAGCTCCAGATCTTTGGATAACCCACTGTGTGGTTCACAGATGGCCCTTTTGTAGGAAGCCATTGTAAACCTACCTTGTAAGCCTACCTTATAATCCTTTTGTATTTCAGATACATTTTTAGATTAAATCTGTTCCTCTACTGAACCCTGATACATACTCCCACCCATATCCTGGTACCAGCACAATGACAACTAATATTGGAATCTCTAGCTGTTGCTATTTATGAATAAAATGACAAGAAGTTATGTGCTATTTTGTGTGTGGTTTTTGTTTTCTTTTTTTGTATTTAGTACAGGGTCTACAAATCTCACTAAGTAGATCAGACTCTTAGTGATCTTTTTGTTTTAAAGCCTCCCAAACACTAGGATTACAGGCACCTGCCACCATGCCCAGTCTCAATTGCCATCTCAGCATGCCCCAGGGGCAGGGCCGGCATGGTAGGCAAGGGATCGCTGGGGATCAAACCCTGGTCCCTGTGTCTGCCTAAACAGGTGCTCTAATCCGCTGAGCTATTTTGTGTGTGTGGTTTCTTTAGTTCAGCATTCCTAAGATTCATCCACATTGTTGTATGGAACTATACACAAAACACTTGTACACAATTCTATTGCATGAATATGCCTCCGTTTATTCATTCAATCTACCGCTGATGGATGCGAGGGTAATTCACAGTTTTCTCCCACAGTGTTGAAGATGGTGGTCCATTTACTTCCTCTGCTCCTTTAAGATAGCTTCAATCTATTTATTTATTTTTATTTTCTAAATTAAGTTTATTGGTACAATCCCGATATACATAATAATCATATTCATCATAGGGAATTTATACCTGCATACAATATATTTTGATTCATCATTTTTCTCAATCCATTTCTTTCCCTTAAAACCCTCTTTCCCTCCTTATTTACAAAGCTATATGTATATAA
>NW_004524597.1:4016851-4043609 GCF_000260255.1 Octodon degus
ATATAATATTTGTATACACAAGATAGGATAGATTTACACCTACTTTTCTTAGTTCATTGAGAAGAAAGATTTGTAGTAATATTGTTTAGACAAAGATATCAATCATATCTATATCTTGTCCTCTATTATGAAGACAAGAAAAAAGAAAAAAAAATGAAAAATGAGCCCAAAGACTTACAAACATGGGACATAGGAACATAAGATATAGGCAGATTGTTCACAAAGGCTTCTCAATAAACGTTGATGTATATAGAAAAAAAATTCACTTAAACTTGGAAAACTGCATTGCTTGATCATCCTATGTCTCCTTCTATTCAGAAACAACTACAAAGAAGTTGTATTCCAATAATCTTAAAAGTCAGACCTCCCCTCCTAAGGGAGCACTTAATTTAATAATCTTATTTTCTACTAGAAGCAGGTATCATAGTATCATAGAAGCAGTGCCCCATGGGGGGTGGGGAGTGGGATGCAAAACTTAAGATTTAGGACATTAGAAGAGACATCCTGGATTGAAATCTCTGCTGCTTACTAACTATATATCTGAGAAAGACACTCCACTCCTACAAGCTTCAGTTTTGCAGGTGAAATGAGACCCTGTGTACCTAGGGCGTAGCAGTATGCTTGGCACATTGCTTGCATTCTGTAAGGAGTAACTCTTTTCCTATGATTTAATATGCACACCTTCGAAGAGAGCTTAAGGACCAAGGTGAAAACGGCTTCCGCAGGGACCCTGCGCACAAACATGCCTAGTGGTTTGATTCAGTGAGAAAGTTCCTTTCCACCAGATGAAACACAGAAGAAACAGCTAAACAGCAGGCATTCACCCTAGCTCCAAGGGTTAAACAAAGAGGTAACTGCTTTTACGCTGAAATGTTTTTGTCACCCTCTTTTAATGTGAAAGCTTTTCATCTGCCCTAAAGCTTCAGAAGCCAGATTTCACTGAAGTCACTTTGAGACTTGTGCTATCGAATGGGACTTTAATTACCTTTCTCAGGCACAAGGATGGCTCTTGTCTCAGAAAAGGAGAGGGAGGAAAAGGGGGAGAGAGAGGGAGAGGGAGAGGGAGAGAGAGAGAGAGAGAGAGAGAGAGAGAGAGAGAGAGAGAGAAAGTTTTCTTTTTTCTTTGTGTACTCTCTTTTTTCTTTTTTTCCCCAGATTGAAATCTTTTGTTCCTGGCACTTTCCATATGCCATCCTTTAATATTTAATCAGCCCCCACCCCATCAGAAGACTGCTGGCCTCATTAGATAATTAATGGTTGCCGGCATCACATTTGCTTCAGTTAATACATCTGCAGCCAGCAATTAGCGCCTGAGTTTATTAGTTGTTCTGGCTTCATTTATTGAGGAAGCAATTCTGCCTTTGATTGAAGCCGCTGGGACTGGCTTATGTGGACAGCTTGCCCCCTGTTCCGTGAGATTCCTTTGTTTACTTTTTTTTCCCTACAGTTTTGCAACACTGCATACTGGCCCTGCCACGAACAGTTGGTGGGGAAGGTTTCCCTTTTATAATTTAGAAGATAATGGCATAATTCTTCTCAGGAGAGAGCACCAGCAAAGTGATTCTCCAACTTTGGGTGGGGCAAGGAGAGAAAAAAAAGCTGCTAGCTAATTTGTTCTTTTGGAAAATGTCTTGTTTGTTATGCTTTTGTTTTTAAAGCCCTAGATTCAAAGCTGAGGCATAGCCCTTTAGGAAGAAGGACTGCTAAGTGTGGTCAGTCTAAGCAGAGCAGACAGGGCAGTGGCTTCAAAGGCACTGCTGCTGCTTGAGATAGAATGCTGCTGAGGCACCCAGGCACTGCTATCTTTCATCCCTAAATCGGACTTCTCCACTTTGACCAGTCCCCACCTCACTTTTTGTGACTAAGTGCAGTGCTATCATTTATGCCTAATGTTCAGGCTTCCTTTCCTAGTACCCCCAAAGGTAGCCAGTTCATTATTGGTGATTAAAATCTTGGCATAGCACCAAGATTATTAACCTAGTCCAATCCTGTTTGGCTCTTAATCCTAGAAATTGGGAAGGGTGATCATTAAGAAAGTGATAATGGCATAGCTGAATAAAGAGAGGGTAATGCTTTGTAGGTCCATCAGAGAAAAAAAGAGAAAGAATGAAAATATAACAACCAATTATGAGCAAAATGGGAAAGAAAGCAACAAAGACATGAAGTAATGTCTCACTAACTCATTCCATGTAATGAGTGTTTCCAACTCTTCCATGTCTTGATTTTTAGGTCAAAGTTTCTAAACCAAGATTACTTTAAATACCTATACTACCAATGCTGAGAGGTAATGCTGATGGCATTGATGAAGATAGTAAGCCTTTATCGAGCATTTTCTAAGAACCAGACATCCTTCAATGTCTAGTAACTGTGTTTCCTCAACTGGTTCAAATGCGTAGCCCCTAGTATTCTTCCCTTTGCATGGATGGACAAATGAAAGAGCAGCGCACAGGTCCTAAACATGCCTTCCCAAGGTCACAACGATTGTAAGCATTCGAGGTTATTCACTGAGTCCAAATCATCTTTACTTCTTCTGTATACACAATTTCATTTTATTTTACAAAAACGTTGTGAAGTTCACTGAGACTTACTTGTCCAAGTTCACGGCACAAGTAGGGAGGCTGCTTGGCTCCTAAGCCGCTCTCTACCTTAAACAGGACTAATGATGTTTAAGGTCCCAAATAAGGCTCAGGCTGAAGGAACAGTCTTCGATGACTCCAGTCTGCTCATAATCATGGGCTGAAATGTGGAATTCTCTATCACAATACCAGAATCTTTTGGGGGATAGAAATGTTCTATCTGTGCTATTTGGAGCTTAAATGGTAAATAGCTATACATATTTATTTGTTTACTGAATTTTTTTTCAGGTGAGTTCTTAATTCTGGGCAAAGTGCTACAAGGAACAAAAATGCAGAAGGTAGACAGCGGGTCTTAGAAATTGGAGCTTCTCAAATTTTAATGTGCACACAAATGATAGAAGACCTTGTTTAAATTTAGATTCTAGCTGAAGAAACACAGGATTCTGAATTTCGGGAACATTTCCGGGTAGTGTTAAACTAGATGAACAGTGTTTCTCAAACCAGAAGTCACATTAGAGTCACTTTGGGTGTTTGTGTCTTGAAACACCAATTTCGAGGCACTACCCCAAATCCATTAAATTGGCATCTTTGGGGGCATACTCAAGATTTAGTTCATTTTTCAAATCTCCCTTGTGATTCCAACACACATCCTGAGCCAGTGGATTACAAGGAATAATGTCAGCAGAACAAGCCAGCCAAGTGTCACATGAGTGATAGAAACCAAAAACAGACAGAGGCCACAAAGGGCATTCCCATTTATGAGACAAAAATGAAGACCCTGCTGGATTATCAACCATCTGATTCTCTGACTGCTCTGTGGGAAGATGCACAGTTCTGTGGTATAGTGCACTGCTGCCTGGCTTGCCACCTCAGCTCCACAGGTTTACAGGACACAGTTTAAACATTCACAGTCTCAACATTCTCATCTATAAAAATGCAGCTAGTGTGTGACCTGTCTGAGGGACAGCGAGACAATGAGAGTTAAGAGAATTAACGGATGGGCAGAATCTTTGCAAAAGCTAAAGGGAGTTACAGCAAAGTCAGGTATATTGTTAATAACCCTTTCTGCTTGAAGAGGAAGTGTTGCCAATGGGGGAGAATGAGCAATTACCAGTCACAGTTCAATTCTAGCCACCTAGAGTATGCAGTTTTGTTAAAAGTAAATATTGCTCATCAGATTTTATTCTCTTCACAGGTAACCTCCCAGTTAACAACACCTCACAATATCTGTAAATATAGTGTTTCCTAGGATGTGCCATTGAGCATTGGTAAGCAGAATGACTATTATACCCCTTGAAAATGCTAAGATACATTAGAGAAAAATACCGGTTTTGGTAATAATAAATGCATTTTGGATGGTAGTGGTAAAATAACTTAAATAATTTCTTATGCATTTTCCCTCTATAACTTACATGATGACTATAATTTAGAAAGTAATCAGTGGCTAAAGATGGAACGTGAAGAGTTGCTTACAGCTGAAGAAGCTAGCCTTATCTTATCACCTACAGATCAGTTTGGCATTACTTTCTGTCCTAGCTCTGGACCCTGTCAGCTGCCCATGCCCTGCTCTCCCACAGCCTTGGCTCTACACAGATGGCTCTGCATTATGTTCACTCCATGGTTCTCTTTCTACACCTCACCCAGATCTGTACAGCTACTAGTGGAACTTCTCTACTTCTGCTACCCCGAGTAATTCAGGACCCCTAGTGCCACCATTGTGTCCTAGTATGTTGGGACTGCCCTGGAATTAAAGTTTAAGACTCCACATTCAAGGAAGTCACTTGGCCCCAGACGAGCCAGGAGGCCAGGTATGTCTGTGCTGACTTGAATTAGAAGAGGTCTCTGTAGACAAAAATCTGACCTATTTGACTAGCTGCTTGTTGGTGTGCATTAGTAGGGCTAAGTGGACCTAGGCCAACAGGGATCGTCTTGGCTTACAGTTTCTGGAAGGGCTTTTGGGGAAAGACATTAACTAGATTAAACTATAGGAAGTCAGGCTTTCTATAGCAGACAATACCCACAGCCACTGGCTAGGCTACTGGTGACCTTTGACTGGGAAACTCCAAGTGATCTCATGCTTGCACATGCAATGTGCAGCAGAGCTGCCTTGGCAGTGCCTTTCTTCTCTCCTCTGCAGGTTGGTTTCAGCCTCAGCCAATATCAAGCCATTTCTTTCCTCTATGAATTCAAAGCACCTTCTTTTCCAAAGCACTAAGGAAGCACCAAAGTGAATGATGATCATGTTCTAAGTTAATACTCCTTTCCTCATATTCCATATGCAAAAAGTGAGGAGCCTCTGATCTCTGCTTCTGAGAAGCCATTAATAGAAATCTTTTAAAAGACAGTTTCTTAGCACTGGTAATATTAAGCTGTTATTATGGCAAATGAGCTTATTTTTACTTTCAAATGAAAATATAAATAAGTAATAAGTAAATATTAGCAATCGCGGTTTCATAATGAATAAGGACAGAATTGGGAGCTGTAAGAGTGTGTGCCGATGAGAGAGTCTTGGAAATTAACATTTGTTGACATTTTAGTCCTTTTAGCCTTAATGTAAACTAGAAGCAATTATGTGATATTCAACACATTTCCCTTGTAAATATTTCCCTTTTCTCAATATAGTTACCGAGATGTCTTACTACAGTGGCATGTTAGGGCCTGTTAACATGCCCTAATCTGGGGGAAAAAAGTCTCACCTGTCATCTGCCAGTATAAAAATAGAAAGCCCAAATGCCTGCATAATTCAGTGTCTCTCCTCTTCTATTTCTTACCCACGTCACAAGTATGCTATCCACCATCGAAGGTGCCTTCTGCTTTTTTATTTGTTCATTTGTTGCTTTACACTGTTGATCTCTGGGTAAATCTATAAATCCTCACTCAGAAGAACATGAATTATCCAATACTTGAATGGAATGAAGACAAACCAAGCTTGAATATTTAAACCTGCAGCAAGCATCTCCAGTGATAGATCCTTTCAGATTTCAACTCATTTTTTTCTTTGATATCTACTACTGCTATAAAGCCCCAGTTTATCATGTAACATTACAATTTATAGTGTAACCAGCTTGTGTACCGACTATAAACCCTTCATCAATGCCACTGTAAAGGGTTTATAGTCCATAAATAGAAGAGCAAGCCTGTCTTTCCTCCTTGTTTTGCCCACGACACAGCACTTCAGACATGTCAGCTTGGTTATTTGTTTTACATGCTGGGTGAGTTACAGGAAAATAAGTGGATGCACTGTTGTGTCTCTCCAACATCCAGAGACAGTTCAGGGTCACAGGGGAGATGAACAATATAGTAGCAGCTGCAAAGATGCAAGAGAATGAGTTTCTTCTTATTGCATCATTAATATAGAAGTAGGAACACTTTTTAAAAGCAAAACTTCAAATGGTGATAATCAAGAACATGCTCTTTCTTTTGAAATCAACCAACCATGTAATATTATTGTATCTTAAATTAATGGAATCACATAACCCCACAGTATGTATTATGATTTCCTAGTCTCCTGGCTCATAGGTTCTTTGCTGTGTATAAACTTTTTCTGGAAATATGTTAGATTTGGTGTCATGAGAAAAGCTGATTACAAACCTAGATCTCGCTTTGGTCAACTGTATATCTTTAGGAAAGCCTCTAATTCTGATCAATGCTTTTGTCACCTAAAATCACAAGTATTTTTTTTTAATGAATTTAGGACAGAATCTACAGGGTGTACAAGGACTCTCCATAGATCAGACTCTTAGTGATTCTCCTGTTTCCAGCCTCTCAAGCACTGGGATTATAGGCACATGCTACCACACTCAGTCTCAAATGCTGTCTCAGCGTGCCCCACGGGTGGGACAGCATGGCACACCAGGGATCAAACCCCGACCGCTGCGCTCTGCCAAAGCAGGCACTTTAGTCTGCTGTGCTATCTAGCCAACCCATTCCCAATGCTATTTTAATTTCTCAGTTTTCATCATTCTGCTAATACTAAGCTTGAAGATTATGCTGACACTCATAATGGTGATGACAGAAATGAGAATGACAAAAATAATGTGGATGATCATGATGATCCCAGTGGGGATAGTAGTGGAGGATTATCAAGGAAGAGATTAGGACCTGATACCCAGGCTATTCGACTCCATGGATATTCTCATTTATGTTATCTCTTGTAACTTATCCTCATAAACATTTTTGTGTTTTCTGCTTTAATCACAACCGTCTCCTTGTCCACTGAGGAAAACACTGAGACTCAGAGTGTTTAAAATATCTGTCCACAATACCTTACTTGTGAACTAAGCCGGGACTCGTCAGTCCTTTGGCTTAGTATCTGTTTTAGGATTGTCAATATATCACCTTTTATAATGGGGGCTTCAATTTCACAATAATTATTCCAATATCGATTGTTTTTTCCTTACTTGCACTACAATACTGTGACTCCTTCCAAAATCTTCCTGAGATAATTTTAGGAAGAGCAGAAAATGCCTTCTCATCTATACCTGCCTGCAAAGCCCTCTCTGATCACACACACAATGTCTAATGCTTTACTCTAGAGCTCAGAATGATATTGATATTTCTTGCCAACAATAAGTTCTCCAAGATCAGGTGTGGTGGTGTACACCTGTATTCCCAGCACTTGGGGGGCAGAGGTAGGAGAATTATAGTGAATTCAAGGTCGGCCTGAACTGCGTAGTAAAACCCTGTCTTAACAAAAACATCAAACAAACCACCTCTAGAGCTCCATTCTTTTGAAGCTCTAGGTTTTCGAGGCTGTAAAGCAAGGCTATCCTTTTAGTGCTCACACTACCAAAGCCATGGTTGATCTCCACAAAGGTTAAGGCTGCTTCTATTCCCAAGCTGGACCTTACTTAGTCTCCTACACCCCAAGTCAATACTGCTCTGAAGTTTCACTCTCACTGTGCCTTGTGTCAACTAGTCCACTACATCTAGCCCATCCTCTCTGTTGGTAGCACAGAGACTTGTGCATGTAATCCCATCAAGGACCAGGGCAGACCCTCCCCATCATGCCATGACAACATGCTTTGGCTTTGCTGTGTTTTGAAGCAGTGACAGTTCAGATACTCAACTCACTGTAAATATTTAGAAACTTACAGAGCCTCTGGATAATAGTCAGGAATATTCCAGAACTATCTAGATTTAGAAAGAAGATCTTCTGGTAAATATAAAGGCATAGTGGAAGCTGTCCTTGTGGGATGCCAAAGGATGGAATAAGGCCCAATTTCATTTATCAACACATCTGAATATCTTCATTCTGAACAAGGCAAAAGAAGGCTCAGGTGAACCCTGAGGGATTTTCAGCCCAAAGCTGGCTAATCTCCAGTTAAATAGGGCCATTATCTCTCACTCCCTCAGAGAAAGTCAAGCAGAACTGATTTGATTAACAGAAGATTAACCTCTCTAACACAGCCATCCTGGGTTTTACACCTGTCACTTTAGTATGACAATTTATATTTATTCACAAAGCCATGAGACAGTAAATTAAACATTGCCCTAATTAGAAAAGTGTCATATGTTACAGTGGGAAAGCCACCTGATCTAATTTTCCAACAGCCCCTGCACAAAGAACACGTCAGTGTGGCATTAGCAAAAGCCCTATAAACACCAATACTCTTGAGAGGAGAGAAATATGGGCTGCTGATATTACATCTTTGTTTTTGAGAGGAGAGATTCAGAATTCAATCCACCAAGTATCGATCGTACCCCCGGAAAGTACCTAACAATGTACTGTAAGTTGGAGCTCAGCTGGGAACCAGAGAAGACCTCTGCCCTTACGGACTTCAGAATCTAGTAAGAGTAGTTTTGGTTCAGTTGGGGTGAAGAGTAAATACTCAATGCTGTGAAGGCAAAGAGTAAGCCTATCTGTCCATTGCAGTTTTGTGGAAGGGATGGCCATGAGAGTGACCTGGAGGAAAATAATATCTAAAATGGCACCTGATAATTAGGAAGCTTTTATCCAAGCTTAAGGTCTTACAATGAGGGGGAAACACAGCTTTCAAAACACTGATAGTGACATAATATTTGGTAGAATAGGGACCTATTAGTTAATATAGGAACATAATAGAAATTGAAAAAAAAAAGAGTTCATGAAAGGCTATGATGCCACACCAAAAAGTGCATTAAGTAAAACTGAGGTGCAATTTACAGACAATAGAACTTACAAATCTAAGCACACATTTTCATGAGTTCACAGGTCTATGTGCTTCTATCAGAATGCCACCTACCTCAATGCATGTTACAGCTTCAGCTCTGGTTACTGCTTCATCCTATTGATATCCTCTCAAGGCAACTCCTTAGATCTCTGTCCCCATGTATTACATTTTTCGGCATTTTGTGCATGCCTCCATTTGCTCAGTATGTTCTGTGTGATATTAATATTCTAGATGCATATAGTTTTATTTTTATTTTTCTGTAGCATGTCATTGTCTAGTGCAAAGATTTGTCCATGCTGTACTACTGTTGATGAATATTAGGGTTTCTGACCATTTTAGGCATTATAAATGGAGCTGTGTGAAATATTCCCACACACAGCTTTTATAAGGATACCATTGTTCGTTTCTATTGAGAACGTACATACTCAGGGGAGTATGCATATCTTTAGCAGTTTTTTCCAAACACTCTTCTAAAGTGGTAGCATCCCTGTACACTCCCACCAGCAGTGTAGGAGGATTCCGATTGTTCCACATTTCACTGGTACGTGGAATTATCAGGCTTTTAAAACTCAATTGTACTATTTGGTGTATAGTAGTACCTTGATATGGGGCCATTGTATATTTGTCTGATGCCAAATGATGTCAAGCAACTTTTTTATAAGTTAATGGATGATTTAGGCATCCTATTTTGTGATAAAACCAATCAAATGGTCTATTTACTTTTAACTCAGTTTCTTGTTTGTCGGTCATTGTGGTATCCACAAGACTTCTCTGTTGTGGATGTAAGTCTTTTGTCAGATAAATGTTTTGCAGATATCTCCTCCCAGAATGTCGTTTGCCTCTTTGCTCTTTTAACGTGTCATTCTTGTAAAACTAAGATGAGAAAGAAGTTCTAAACAGAGCTCTAACTGATACATTTGTGGTCATAAAATCTACTTTGAACTAGACTTATGTCTATCACCATGCCCCACAGTCATGATGGATCAAAGATCTAAATATTGAAACAGAAACACTAAATCTAGTGGAGGAGAAATTAGGTAAAAATCTTGAATACATAAGGGTAGGTAGAAAGATCATGAAGGAAATATGTCAAAGAATCAATAACTAGGATCTCATCTTATTAAAAAGCTTTTGTGCAGCAAAATAAATCCACAACAAAGGAAAAGGTAACCCTCAAAGTGGGAAAAAATAGCTTATTGTCCCTCAGACAAAGGACTTCTATCTAGATCATATACAGAATTGAAAAAATCAATTTAAATTTAGCAGAACCGGGGATTGAACTCAAGTCCTTGTGCTTGCCAGAGAAGCACTTATTTCCCTGAGCCATCTCCCTGGCTCAATCAATTTAAATTTAAAGGTCTAAACCAAAAATGGGTGTCTGAGATGAATACACACTTCTCAGATGAAGAAATATAAATGGAAAATAAATATATGAAAAATATTCACCATCATTGGTTATTCGAGAGATGTCAATTAAAACAACACTGAGATTTCATCTTACTCCAGAAAGAATGGTTATCATCAAGAAATCAACCAGTAGCAAATGTGGGAGGGTTGTGGGAAATAGACCTTCTCTACTGTTGGTGGGAGTGTAGACTGGTACAAATACTATAGAAATCAGTGTAGAGACTACTCAAAAGGCTAGTATTAGAAGTCCCATTCCACCCTTCCACTTAGCTTTTCTTCTGTTGGGTGTCTTGCCAGAAAAATTAAAAACATTATATCAGTGATATATTTATACTCATTTTCATAGAAGCACAATTTGTCGTAGATAAATCCTGGAAACAATTCATATGTCCATTAATTGAGTAATGACCAGGTATAGTGGCTCATGTCTATAATCCCAGGACTGGGGAGGCCGAAAACAGGAGGATCACTAGGAGGCTGAGCTGTGTAGTGAGACCCTGTACCAAATACACAAACAGATAAATAAGTGGTCTTTTTATATGGAGGAATATTACTTAACCATAAAAAGATAGCTTGAGCCTTTTGTACGTAAACAGGTATCATTTGAAACCATACTCATAAGTGAAATAAATCAGACTCACATGTGTAAACAACGTATTGTCTCCCTGGTAAGAAACTGAAAGAGTAAATAAGTTCTAAAATGTGTAATAGTCATTGTAAAATGGGAAGAAATTTTTCAAAAGGAAAAAGAGCTAGGATGGAGGAAAGGAGGAAAGGATAGTAAAGGGAAGAATGCAAGCCAGTTATACTATTAGTGTGTCTTAGTTCACTAAAAATAATGGCTTGTGCTAATATCAATTGAAGATATTTTTATGCCCGTATCTTGTGCCCTGAGCAACTATTTTCAAAATAACAGCATGTAACATATTAACTATTGTTTTCTTATTATTTTGCTATGAAATATTGTTTTACTTCTTTCCCCAAAAACAAAACAAACAAACAAACAGAAACCTACTTTGGTCCACTGTGGGTGGAGAGTACTGAGCTGGCATTTGTCGTACGCACATTATATTCCAGGTGCGAGGGGAAGCATTACATCGTGCTTGTGGAAGTTAATCCATGAAAGAATCATATGAAGAAGGTCGTATTTCTCCACCATGTAAATGAGAAAATGGTACCACAGAGATGTAATTTATGGGATTGAATCCACACAAGTATTCTGTATAGAAACCAGAATTTGGAAATAGAACCAAACCCAAAATCAATATCATTTGTCACTGTTGCCTTTGTCTGCTGAGCAATGAGGAGTCCCGGCTGCCTGCTGCAATCGTAGATGCTTTCTGCCTTTTTCAATTGTGTCTATTTTCAAGGGGCGCACAGTATTTTCAATACTGTCAGAATCCAGGTGGTTCTTCCCCTTGAGGAGCACATTCTAAATGGCCCAGAAAAATGTCCTGAGAGGGTCAGTGAGATAGCTTAGCAGGCTAAAGCACCTGCTTAGGAAAGCTTAGACAATCACAGGGACCTCAGTTTGGCCCCCAGCACCACATACCATACCAGCTCCATCCTCTGGGTGGGCAGAGCCAGCCACATTTAAAAAAAAAATCCCTGAGAATGGGTGGCACACTCAGGCTCATCACAATGACAAAGCATTTTTATTTTATTTTATTTTTTTCTGTATTTTAGGAAAGGGTTTACGGGGTGTTAAGGGTCTCAGTATTAGATCAGACTCATAGTGATCTGCCTATTTACAGCCTCCCAAGAGCTGAGATTACAGGAGCATGACACCATACCCAGTCTTAATTGCTGTCTCAGCAAGCCCCAGGGGCAGGGCTGGCATGGCAGGCCCTAGGATTGAAGCCACAGCCCTTGAGGCCCTGTTTCTGCTTGCAGGTGCTTTAACATGCTGAGCTATTTGGCTGACCCAAAAAGGCATCTTTAGATACAACAAACTATTTCCAGCAAAGGGCTCTACTCAACACAAGACAAGGATTATGTAATCTTGCAAAACAATTTGATAAACTGCACTTCATCAATTTAAAATGTTTTTTTTTTTTTTAGGCTGAAGATGTAACTTAGTGATAAAGTACTTTCCTAGCATGCTTAAGGTCCTGGGTTCTATCAGCAGCATTTCAAATAAAGAAAAGAACACTGTTGTTTGAAAGACATCATTAAGAAATGAAAAGACAAGCTACAGATCTTGGAGAAAATATTTACATCACACATAGTTGACAACAGCTTGCATCGAAAGTGTGTAAAAAATGTCCTAAAGCTCAACAATAAGAAAATAACAACTCATCGGGGAATAAGCAGCTCATGAACCAACCCAGGAATTGCCTTCACTCTGGACTTTGTGGTGGAAGAGCTAATAAAGTGCGGTGGTGATTTAAGCCTTCTTCTTTGGGAATAGGCAACAAGCTCAGATTGGCTTATCGTCAACCAAACTATTACTAATTCCAAGTCAGAAAGGGTGGGAGAGAAGGACAAACAGACAGACAGACAGACAGACAGACAGACAGTCAGACAGAGATTGTCACTGTCACAAACCAGGTCTCTGTTCACATGAGGATATGAACATGAATAGAACAGCTCCAGCTTTCAAAAATTTATTTTCTAGAGAAAGATGTGGATAAATACACAATAACAAAATGGTAGCTACTGTAGTAGAATTATGAAGGAGAGTGTTGTGTTAGAAACAAAAGATTTATATTCATTCCACCTGAAAGAGAAACAGTTTTATATCACGAGAATCCACATCTTGCAAAATGAAAATAGGACACACTGGTATATCCAAATTAGAGGACAGGTTTGGGGCGAGACTGCTGGTGCAAGCAGATCCCGAGCCTTTTAGGAAACTTCAGATCTATCTGTGCAGCTGGAGCTCTGTGTGGGTTTGTGCTTACCTGTGCACCTGAGGAGGGAAACTTTGGAAGTCTTCTTGGCCTTGGCCTTGGATGATGAGCTAGAGATGTAGACAAGGTCTGAATTCAGGCAATGGTGGCTTTGGCATTAACTTGTGAGCAATGGGGAAATACCACTAGTTGTAAAATGGTAAAAGTCATGTATTTTCATGTATTTTGTCTCGAAAGAGAAGAAACAAGTTTTTTACCCCTTACCCTTAAAAAAGCCCTCAGCTTCCAAACCTCTGAAAATAGGGCTTCTGTGCTCATCACAATAACTAGTTAAAAAAGGGAGCAGCATATTTGGAAAACATATGTTTTTAGCGGATCATTGCTGGCTTTTTCTGGTGTGGTAGAGAAGTAGAAGTAAAAGAAATGGGGGAGGGGGCCTTTATTGGCTCTGAGGACACAGAAAGGATTGCAGGGAGATGGCACAGATCCTCTGATCTGAGACAAAGGAGTGCTGAGATTTTACAGACTTTTTCTAGGAGCTGAGTTTGAGGGTCAGGTTCAGTGACACATGAGGAGCTGATTGGGGGATACTTTGTGTGCTTACAAAAGGAAATTATATCCAGGACTGGGGTGGGGAAGAAGGAGAAAGTGGTCATTGGGAAGACAAGAATTTTTGGGGGATTCAGCCATGTTGAATCAGTGCCATAATAATTGAGCAGTTCATACTCAGGCTGGAACCTGTCAATCAGAAGGGAAATTTGAGGGTTTGCTGACCCTATGAGTATAGGAATGAAGGGGTGGTGACCCCAGGATTTCTGTGGAAATGCCATGAGGGGGCTTTCCACTTCCCCCACTCCATCAGTCTCCTCTTAGCACTAGAACCAACATCAACAACTCATCTTCAAAACTGAGTCATTCCCTAAAGACACAACCTGGAAGAGGCCGGGATCCATTTAGGACTTGCCTAACTGCTGCGTCAAAGCTTTGTTCATGATGAGGACTTTTCTTCTATTTCTCTTTTTAAAAATATTGCAACACCTTTGGACCTGAAATGGGATGCATATTCTCTTTTATAAGCTAGAAGTTAAAAGTTACTGTAGAAGTGGTCTTGTACACGCTTCTTCATTCCCACCTTTGTGATGCTGGAACTCAACCTAGATGCTGGGGTTGGGCAGAGGGTCAACAGAGGGAAAGTGGAGGTGGAAAAGCAGAAGGGAGGCCCTGGTCCATTTTCCACCAGAACAAAAAAATACCTACCTCTGCAAATATGTCCAACCCAAGAATTCTGTGAATGTTACCTTGCATGGCCAAGGAGATTTCGCAAGCTAAAAGTCTTGATACGGGGAGTTATTTGACATCACCCTACTTGGTCAAAAGCAGTCCCAAAGCCTTTGACAAGAGAAGAGAGAGGTGCATGGCAGGAGGGTCAAATGTACAGAAGGCACTGTGGTTATAGAAGTTAGAAGAGAGAGAGAGAGAGAGAGAGAGAGAGAGAGAGAGAGAGAGAGAGAGAGATACACAAAGAGATAGTGGAAAGCTGCCACGATGCTGCAAGTGGTTTTGAAGATGGGGACAATATATATGTACCAAGGAGTCTGAGCAACCCCTAGGAGCTGGACAGGGAAGGAAAGCGCTCTCTGTGGTCTCCAGAAGGAGCACAGCTCTTCCCATTTCAGACTTCTGACACTAAATCTATTCAATGATAAATGTGTGGCAACAAACAGGAGTGTTTTTAGTTGCACTGTCCTGGCTGCCTTCATGTTCTGAGTCAACTCAAAATGTTGACCTTTTATTAAACTCAAGGTCATTTTAACTTTGGGGAATATTCAGAAGTTCATGGGGTCAGATCTAGTGAATTAGGCAGATGGGGGCACATTATAATGAGTTTTTGAGACTATTTTTCCTTTGGGTCATGCTTGGTGGCCACATTCATCTATTTTTTTTTTTACCATGCTTGTAAAAACATCCAGAAAAGAAGACTTCCAGAACTGCTTCAGAAACTTGCAAGAGTGGTGAGATAACTGTTTGAACCAAGGGGAAGTATTGTGAGAGGAGGATTAATGAGACTGTGTCTTTTACTCTAATAGTTTTTTAAATTTTTGTTTATACACTCACTGTATGTTTTGATCACACCTAGCAAGCTTTAAGTCGCAGAAGAGATGTGTAAGCTTCACAGACTTTGGGAGCATAAGTGCAAGTGTGAACTGCGGTAGCCGACATGTCATCTGCCTGCCTGAAAGCAAGTGGAGATGTGGGAGAACTAAGCACCCATTGCTACTGTCAAGGAGAAAAATCTCAAGAGAAAAGATTTGTCATGGAAACATGTTGTCAACCACCTCGTCCTTGGATTTGAGGTACAACAGGCCAGCATGCCAGCTGCATGAGATTCGGACCTCTGTCATGGCCCAAGCCCCTAGGTTGGGTGAAGTGATTCCTCTCAATAGTTTCTGTTTCCAAACTGAAACCATGCTTGGGAGGAAGGATGTGGGGTAGACTCTGACCATTTTCCCTAAAGAAGAAGCTGGCTAAGATGCTACTTCCCTGCCTGCATTCCCTGGAGGGTATAGGTGACAGTACTTGGGGTTGCAGCTATTTTTCCAGCTTTTGAAGGCTGTTTCTTACATAAGAACCAGAGACTAAAGAAGAAATTGTACCTTTGCCACTTGAAATAGAATCAGCAAAGCAAATTTATATTTATGATAAACTATAAACTTCTAGAACTTTACACATATCCCAAGGCCGAAATAAAAATTTATGAAAACATAACTTTTTGGCATTTCAAGAAAAGCTTGGGATATCACTAACATCAACCTCTGTGTATTAGAATAATGGAACAAAAACTAAAGTTGTGGGGGCCAGGGAGATGGCTCAGTAGAATAAGCGCTTGCCTGGCTAGCACAAGGGCCTGAGTTCAATCCCTAGTTCCACACACACACACACACACACACACACACACACACACAAAAAAAAAAAAAAAAAAAAACAAAACCAAAAACTAAAGTTGTGTTCCAGAATGACTCTAGTGATCTAATGATGAACTCTGAAACATTTCATTCTTTCATCTAAAGTTCTACCTCTAGGATGTACAAATACTTCTGTATATAATGATCCATGTACAAGATATTCACTGCAGATTTATTTATAGTAGAAGCAAACCAGGGAGAAGGTATGTGTAGCGAACAGGTGAATGATTACATAAATTACATCTTTGTGTTAGACAATCTTATAATCATTAAGAATATTTCATGAAGAATATGTAATACACATTTCTAATTTTAATAAATGAAAAAGTGCTGCCGCATGCAGAACTTACACACACATCACATCATGACAGATCAAGTTCATTTGTGCCAACACCAATGGTTTTGAACAGTTTCTTGGAACTCTGCAGCAGATGTTGTGCTGAAGCTTGTGGGCCCCGGAAGAAACAACGAGCAAGACATTCTAGGGTGAAAAGAGAGCCACATTAAACGTGCCAAGTTTTCTTTCTGAATTTCTTTCATTGATGACACATACAATATGCATTCATGCACTTGCAAACGGCCAAGCAGTGGAGAGGGAAAATTAAATAGTAGAACCCTACTGCTATTATAAACAATATAGTGCGGATTTTACTTATTTGGTACATAAGGGCTTTTCATTCTTTCTTTTAAATGTATGTTTTAATTAATAAAGTCCTATGAAGATAGGTTTCATACGTGATAGAGTAGCTACCATTCAAAAGACAGACAATCACAGGTATTGGTGATGAGGTAGAGAAAGGGGAACCCTCGTATGTTACTAATGGGGAGATGAAGCAAAGCACTCCTTTTGCAAAATAGCTTATCAATTTCTTTTAAGTTTACCAGAAGATGTAGAAATTTCAGTGTGTTTACTCCAAAATATTTATAGTGCTGAAGACAGAAGTCTACACGAAGACTGGCACTTAAATATACTCAGCACAAATCAGAACAACCAAAAATTAAAAGCAACCTTAATGTTCATTAGTGTGTCCACTTAAAAATAAAATATAGCTCCTGTCTACAGTGGAATATTATTTAGCTATAAAAATATATAAAGTTTTGATATATTCTATGATATAGATGAACTTGACAGCATTCAAAGTGAGATAAACCAGATACAAAAGACTATATATTATATGATTCCATTTATATGAGATTTTTTCATAAAAGATAGGTTTTGAAAGATGAACAGTAGATTAATAGCTAGAAGGAAATTGGGAATTAACTGTAAGTAGACATCAAAGATCTTATGGGGCGAATGAAACCTGATTATGGTGATGATTGCAAATTACTAAAAATGCTGAACCACACATTAACATGATTTTGTAGCACATAGATATACATTGATAATCTTGGTAAAATATGTAGATGGAGAAAAGAACAAGAGAGGGAGGAGAGAGAGACTGTTACTTGGTAGGTGGATTGATTATAATTTGTTGTGCTGCTTTTGCGAATCAGGGGAAAACTGCCATCCTCCGTGCCCCATGTCATCCCCGTCAGAACAAGCAGATTTCTGTAGTGGAGGATTAGCGCCTCTGATCCAGGAGGGTGATAACATCAGATGAACAAGCCCAGGATGCTGGTGGATACAGAAAGCACATCAAAGTGGATATTGAAGGCCCTACTCCTGCTAAGCATTTCTCTTAAGTTCTCTAATAACCAGATGAACTGTTTCACCTTTTAAATGCTTATTTTCCAAGCTTCCAATTTCATGGGTCCATGGCCCTTCAGGTCTTAGAGGAAGCACATAGTCCTGCTTCACAGCTGAGAAAAATCATGCTGTCCCTGTGTAAGGTCAAGACTGTGTACCTGTTGGAATCCTTTAGAGCCCCCAGAGAAATAGCCCTGCCGAGGTTTACCAGCCATCTCAGATGCTCTGTGTTAGAACTTCCTGCAGCGTCTGGCAAATATTTTAAAGCTGTTTTGTGGGTGAAGGCCTTTCCTTAGAAGGAGACCATTTTTCTACTTGCATTGGAAAAATGTCACACAATAAAGTTCATTCTTACCTTATTACACTTCCTGGTTACTAAAGAGAAAGGCTATATATGAGTGAGATGAGAAAAACTTGGGCCATTGAATAATCAAGTAAATGCCAATAATAACAAGTATCAGTGGTGAGGGACTGTGCTGAATGCTTCGTATATGTTATTTTATTTAACCCTCCTCGCTACAGCACTATGAATTATTACCTCTGATGCATTATTGAAGAAATGTGCTCTGTCAGTAGAAATGATTTAGTAGGGCGCAGATCCAAGTTTAGGACCTAGATCTCTCTTAGTCTGTATCCTGTGCTTCTGTTCTTATGTGAACGTAACTATGCTTTTGTTATTTGTGTGTTGAACCTTAGGTAGGTAATCAACGTAGTAATTAGATGGAAGCAAGATTGGTAAAAATCAACACACAAAAGTTAATTTAACTTCCTTTTGAGAAAATGACTCAAGGAATTACCTGAAAATGTGTGGCTAAGAGGAAATGGGAATGTTATGTCCTAATTGATTGGGTTGCAACAGTGCAAGGTGTTTGTAGTGGAAAGCCTTTCTTTGGAGTAAAAATATCAGTGATACATCATACTGTGAGAGGTAGTCAGCCCAAGCAGAAAAAAAAGAACAAAACAAAACAAAAACATTTACTAATGATATTGATGGCTTGGTATGAATAAAATCTGGATAGCATTAGAATCTATGTGTATAGATTGCCCCATAGTCATGGTTAAGATAGTTGTTTAGAACTTAAACTTCTGAGATTTTTGTTACCTGAAATTAATTTTTCTTACATTGTTCCTAGCTCCTTCATTTAAAGTTGGTCAAGCCTCCCATGTGTGAGGAGAGGAAAGTCAGAGAAAATACTGGGTTTTCATTCTAAACTTTTCAGAATCAAAGGCCAAATCTTTGTCCAGTTTATTTTCCCTGCCCTAACTAAATTACATTTCTCAAAACTGACAAGATGGAAGATAGGAGTGCAAAAGGCTTCTATGTAATAAAAACACCAAAAAAATTAAGACCATAATGGAAGCATTTATATAAACTAAAATGTGTGAACACCAGTCAGACCAATTTTATAAGAAAATATACAAATTAAAAGGTACATAGTGATGATGGGATGGCTCATGGTGAAAGGGCAAATGGCAGTGCAGGATGGGTGGATAGATGGGTGGGTGGATGGGTGGATGGATGGATGGGTGGATGGATGGATGGATGGATGGATGGGTGGATGGATAGATGGGTGTACATGCCATTGTTCTAGAAACCAAGATAAAAGATCATCTCTGTGTGTATCAACTCAGATTTCTAAAAGAGAAGGAGTCAAATCAAATTATAATCAGAGGCTGTTGTGAGCCTCTGAGGAAGGCTTTGTACTCTCTCCAGCCCCCTAGGTCAATAAGTCCACTTGCAAGACACAAAATGCTCAGGTAGAGGAGTATATTCAAAGCCACAGGGCAGCTGAGCATTGTAATCGGTACTCATGTATGTAGGCTCTACATTTGTGGATTCACTTGGTCATGGATGAAAAATATTAAAGGGACTTGGGTTTTGGCTTAGTATTAGAGTGTACATTTGTCATGACCAGTGCCCTAAATTCCATTCTCAGTACTACACACATAATATTATTTTTTTAAATGTGCCTGTTCTGGATATGGACAGATAATGTTCATTTATTTCCTAGATAATAATTTAGAGAGCAACTACATGATATTAAGCATTGTAAGTATTCTAGAGATAATTTGAAGTATACAGGAGGATGTGTCTAGATTCGGGGTAAATACTCTATGTCATTATACAGAAAGGACCTGGGCATCCAGAGATTGGTGTTCCTGAGGGGTCTTGGGCCCAATCTCCATGGAGACTTGATGAAACTTAGGAGGGCAGAAGACTTCTCACAGAGTTTGACATGATATTGTTATTTGTTATCAAAAGAATTGAAAAACCAGCAGTCCATGGAAGAGTGAAGGCTTGAAGTAGGCTGAAGAGCTTGATGGGGCAGAAAGAAGGAGCTGAAAGACAGGGGTCTGACCCAGGAAGCCACTGTCTGTGGGACAGTCAAGACACAAAGTGATCGGAAGGTTTAGACCTCAAGGAAAATATTTCTGACACGGTTTACAGTTGAGAGGATATATGTATACAGCAGGCATTAGTTGGAGGTGCATGCAGCTGGCATAGTAGTAGTAAGGTACATCCCAGCAAATTGGAGTCTGAATAGGCCATGATGGATAAGGAAGAAAGTTCTCCAGTTCTAAAAATACCCTCTGCCATGTACATGCAACCCTAGTTAGAACTCTTGGAAAACACCTCTCAAATAGTCTGGCAAACAATAACCTATATATCTTATATATAGGATAGATATATAGTTACATTCTCTTAATGAATAAAGTGATTTGTTCTAGTGGTATTTGTAGATAGGATATCATGTCCGCATCTTGTACAGCAATTAACCACTAGGAAGAGTGTATGCAATGTGTTAATTATTGAAACTGTCCTACCATTTGATTTGAAACTGTCTCATTGCTATTTGTTTATCAATAAAATTATGGAAAAAAAGACTATTTGGGGGTTTTGATAAAATACATTCTAATTATTCAAAGCTCAGAATTTATATTTTCCTGCAGCTAGGTGTCCACCAACAGTTTAACTGCCTTGCCAGTGAGCTGCTTGCTTTACATGGTGAAAAATTGTCCTTGGATGAGACAGCGTGGCTACAGGGGAAGAGGCTTCTTAAAAGGAAGGCAGGTCTGCAATGCATGCTGCTGAAATCGAGTTTCAGAATACGAGTGGGACAGGGGCCCAGCCAACAGCAGGAGTCTCCTTGAAAGACAGTTTCACCCTCCTGTCGGCCCCCAGACACCAGCCCTCTTGTCCAGGTTTTTTGTTGTTGTTGTTTCCTTTTCTTGTGGTTGTTTTTTTGTCATCTCCCTAACTTCACAGTAGCAGACAAATGGGCCAAGGCTGTGTTTCAGACATCAGAAGGATTTTTCTCTTTGGATTGCTGCTTTCCACTCTGTGTGCAGGAAGGATAAATAATGTTGGAACATAATAAAAAAGCTTTCAGTCCCCTGAAGCTAAGAAAACATTTTAATGTAGTGAGTGGTGTTGCAAAACCTTCTTTATCAAGGAACATGAAGGAAAAGCTTTTGAAATCTGGCTGCATACACAGACTACAATGCTAGAGACTCCTCCCCAGAGATGACCAGGAAGGGTCTGCTTGGGAAGGCAGTCTACTCTTCACCAAAGGCTGGGCATTCACAATGCAGGGGCATAGTGTTCTCCATGAGGGGCTCACGGTCCCTCTCCAGCCTCATGGCTGGCCACGTATGTACCCCTGCACTAGGCAGAAAAGGAAATTTCCTGTCCCCAAAGACATTATGCTGCCTATTCGTTTTCACTGGACTTTTTCCCCATTCTACTCTGTGCCTGTAACTCCTTTCTCCATCTCCTCCTCTGATTTATGCTCATGCTTCTAGACTCATTTTCGCTGTTGCATCCTGGAGGAATAGTTCCCTGAGAGAAATCATGTGCCTCAGAGGAATGCCCTCTTCCTGTAGGCGCTCCGAAGCATCCTGGCTTTTCTCCTGAGAAGTGTTTTCTATCACTTTATTACACATATCACTTTACAGTTCTCATCCTCTCCCTGGGTAGGACCCGGGGCAATGCATACAAACTTAAGATAAGGTGGAGGTATTTTACCTAAAATCATAAGTGAATGAGAAAAGATACAGGTGCTAGCTGCATCAACAAAGCCAAGAAAGTTACACAAACCTGAACCTGATTCCACCCAAAACAGGGAAACCAAGTCCAACCGTCCAGGAGTCAGGGGGTCGTAGGTAAGGCCTAAGTCTCAGGCATTTTCTTCTGTGCTGGTGACAGGACTGAGATCATTCCAAATCCCTTAGCTATATGGGGGTATCCTCTTTATACTTTTATAGGTTTTTTCAAATCAAATGTAGGGGAACGGGGAGATGGCTCAGTGGAATAAGTGCCTTCCCTGGCAAGTGCAAGGGCCTGAGTTCAATCCCCTGTTCCGCCAAAAATAAATAAATAAATAAATAAATAAATAAATAAATAAATAAATATCAAATGTAAAATCCTAGAACTTTAATCTTCACCTAATCTTTCAGGGGATTCAGAGATGGGACCTTTTTTTTGTGTGTGTGTATGTGTGTATGTGTGTGTATTTTAGGGAAGGGTCTACAGGGTGTTCAGAGTCTCACTACTATACTGGACTCATAGTGATTCACCTGTTTATAGCCTCCCAAGAGCTGGGATTACAGGCGTGTACCACCATATCCAGTCTCAATTGCTGCCAGTGCATCCTGGGGGCGGGTCCGAATCCCTCTGGCCCCTGAACCTGCTTGCAGGGGCTTAATGCACTGAGCTACTTGGCCAGCCCAGAGATGGGATATTGTACTTCTTTGTTTTTTTTTTTTTTTGAACCGGGGCTTGAACTTGCCAGGGAAGTGCTTATTCCACTGAGCCATCTCCCCGGCCCCCATGGGATATTGTACTTCTTAATGTTACTTACAAGTTTCTCACATAAATTTCCTTTATTCTCATTAAATATGAAATTCTATATTTAAAACTTGTACTGCCATGATTGTTTTCAGGAGATAGACTAGTAGATAGACTAGTAAAGTCAGACTCTACTAGTCTCAGGAGGAGATGGACTAGCAGAATGAAAAGAGAATGGTGTCATGAGGTGAATGCATCCACTCCAAGGCCAACCAAGTAGGCTGGCTGTTTACTCTCCAAACGGAGCGAGAAGCCAAGAAACAAAATGTTAAGGTGGGCATGATGCTGCTATAATTAGACCTCTATACTGTGGTTATGCAAATTAAGTGAATCAATATACACAAAGTGTTTAGAACAGTGCTTGTGCCCAGCAAGCATTTACCATGAAAATGTCACTGTGCTATTATAATATCATATTAATATGATGATGTTATGTATTATCAAATGTCATTATAACTCAGTGCCAAGTGTTTGTGCTGTGCACAGGGACCTCGAGATGGAAAACATATTATTAGGATACTGGGGTAATGGAGTTATATTTACTATTGTAGTACTTAAAGCTTAGCCTAAAGTGCTATTGATGAAGTGACTCTGATGTAATGAGAATAATAAATACTAAAAAGATAATGAGCTCTGAACCGTCTTCCAAAAGAAAGCCAATTGCTTATTCAATTATTTTAAATTGCTTGTGTAGTTCCTATAGATTATGAATTAAGCTTACTTTTTCAAGCATAGAATGCTATGAGTTCACTTGCACACAAACATGAGTATGTGTAGCTCTATTTTGTGTTCTTTCTTTTTTGTCTTCAGGTAATAAAAGGAGTAGTGATGTTTTAGGAATAAATACTGCATTTCTTTACCAAGTGGAGGAAAGGTATGCAAACCCAGCAGATATGCAGGCTTCTCAACACCCATAAGTCAAGTCAGTGAGTAGGGTCCCCTGAGTCCTGAATAAAGTATAACCAGACACTTAAGGTGAACTATTAATACGAAGTGTTAGACATGATCATATTGAATGAAAATTAGTTCTATTTTTATTACTGATTGTTAAATGAATGTTTTTTAGAAAGTAAAAAATAAAAAACATTTAAAGGAAAGAAAAAAATTTCAAGTTCTACCTCCTATGCAAAATTAAAATATTTTGTTGTAGATTCTTTTGTTTTAATCTTAATTCTGTGGTGTGTGTGTGTGTATGTTTAAGTGTGTTTATTGTAAATTAGAAAATTATATTAAGAGATTAAATTCTCTTTGCTTTGTTCTTCCTTTTTTTCTTCTTTTTTCTTCAGTACTGGGGATCAAACACAGGATCTCGCACTTGCCAGGCAGGTGCTTGTACTGCTGAGCCGTCTCGCTAGCCCTAAGAGATTAAATTCTGTAATAGTTTGCATTTTGCTTTGCCATGTGCTGCAAAGCCATGATTTTCCATATCCCTTTGAATTCTACCTTGAGATGTAACTTATGTACATTGAATCCATACATTTTAGGCTTACATTTTATGAGTTTTGCATAATATATTCATGTATGTAACCACCGGCTCATCGATATTTACATTGTCCTAAACACAAAAATTCCACCCTTCAGTGAACTCTTCCTGCCTTACCCTTAGATCTCAGTAAATTACCCTGTTTTCTTATTTGTTTATTTGTTTTGCTTTGTTTTTTGTGTACGGGCTCCCTACACAGCTCAGACTCTCAGTGATCCTCCTATCTCAGCCTCCCCAACACTGAGATTGCAGGTGCGCACCACAATGCCCAGTTTAAACCCCTTGGTTTCTGTCAGCAAAGATCACATTTGTTTGGTTTAGAGTTTCATATAAATGGATTCACTTAGTTGAAGTCTTTTCTGTCTTGATTCCTTTATTCAGTATAACATTTGGATAATTCTATATTTGTGAGAAATTCATTTCATGTTGTACCTGAACAGTACTACATTTCATAGGCATGCCATAATTTATCCATGCAACCTTTGCTTGACTAGTGGATACTCACATAAGCAAATTTGTGAATGCATATTTCATTTCTTTTAGATGTATCTCTAAGAGTAGAATTGTTGAATCCTATGAAAGTTTAGGTTTAACTTCATAAGAAATCTCAAAAACGTTTTCAAATGTTGTAACATTTTATATTCTAGGAATTCTAGTTGCTCCATACCATTCCAATTGGCATGTAATGGTGTGTTTTCTATTGTGCTTTGATTTTTTCATTATCAAAAAGCTAATGATGTTGCTCAGTCTTCATATAGTTAATGGTTATTTTGTATTTTCTTTGTTTAAATGTATTTAGTACAGGGTCTACAGGGTCTTACTACAGAGGTGAAACTTGTAGTGATCCTTCCTATTTTTCAGCCTCCCAAGCGCTTTGATTACAGGCAGGCTCCACCACACCCAGTCTCAATTGCCCTCTCAGGCTGGCAAGGCAGGCCAAGGACCAAACCTCCAGCCCCTGCTTCTGCCTAAGGAGGCACTTTACTCCACTGAGCTATCTGGCTGGCCCTGTAGCTTCTTTAAAGTGACAAGTCTTACTGTATTTTTTGTCCCATCACACACACTGTACATACATACACATGCATATTTGTCAGATATGTATATTTCAAGTATCTTATGTATTTGTGACTTACCTTTTGATTTACTTAACAGTATTTATTAATGAGCAGAATATTATGGTTCATGCTTTTTGTCTTAAGCAATATTGATGAACTTAGACAATTTTCTCAATTTGTTTTTAATTTTGCTTGGCTAGATTTTGCTCAATTAAGGATATTTGTATTTAAGCCCATGATTATTGATCTATAATTTTCTTCTTTTTATATATATCAGGATAATTCTCACAGACTGAGTTGAAAAAATGTTCTTCACTTTTCCATTTTCTGAAAACTAAAAGTGTAAGGTCAGTGTTATTTCTTCTCTCTTTCATAAATGTTAAGTGGTATTCATATGAAGCTATAAGGACCCAAAACAAAAATTGCTTTGTTTTCATCAATGAGTGATTCTTTAATTAGTTTGCATTTTTTATTAGTAGTGCATGTCTGGAGTACATAATGTTTGCATTCCTTGTGGAGAATCTGTATGTGTGCATAACATATCTTAAGGTTCTGTTTCTTCCTTTTCCCTTTGCGCTACCACTCTCCGTGAATTTCTAGTGATCTGCCTGATTACAGCCCCCCAAGAGCTGGGATTACAGGCGCGCACCACCTTGCCCCATCTGGATCACCATCTCAGCATGCCCTGGGGGCAGGGTCAGCACAGAAGCTGGGGATTGAAGCGTGACCCTTGAGCCTGCTTGCAGGTCCTTGAATCTGTTGAACTATTGGGTGGGCCCTTCCGTGAATTTCTTGAGCTCCTTTTTTGTTTGAGCACATTTCAGTACACAATGTTTACATTCCTTGTGTAGAGCTGGAACACATACATAGCACATGTTAACTCCTTTTATAATTCCCTCCTCCTCCGGTCCCTCCAGTGAGCTTGAGCACTTTTTATCCATTTGCTTGCCATTTGCAGCTCTGCAAATTTTATGTGTTCCTTTATTGATTGGGTCTTCTGTTTGGAAGTTTATAATTTTTGTTATTCTAGATATTAGTGCTCTGTCTGAAGGATATCACCATAATTTTTCTTAACCTGTAGATTGTCTTTACACTCTGTTTTTTTTTTTTTTCTGTGCCTAAGTTTTTTGCATTGATGGGCTGCTATTTGTTGATTCTCAGTACTATTTCCTGTGCAATCTAAGTTCTGTTCTGAAAATCCTTGCTTATGGCTATGACTTCAAGAGTGTTACTCTTTTGTCTTCCACTAGGTTCAGAGTTTGTGTTTTAGCATTTAGATTTTAGATACATTTTTATTTTAATTCATTGTGGTGAGAGATATAGGTCTATATTCATTCTTCTGCATATGAATATCCAGTTTTCTAAGCATTATTTATTAAAAAGGCTCTCTTTACTCCAATGTAGGTTTTGGGTTCCTTTGTCAAAAATCAAATAAGCTGAGTGTGTTTGGGCTTCTTCTTGCATGATTTGTTCTGTTCCATTGATCTTCATGTCTGTCTTTGTGCCAGTACCATGTTTTGTAAATCACTGTAGTTGTATAATAGAACTTCAAGTCCAGAATTTTAATGCTTCTTGTTTTACTCTTTTTGACTCAGGACTGCTTTTGCTGTGCAGTGGACACCCAGTTTTCTATGTGGGAAAGACTCCAATTATAAGTACAACTTCTTCTTCTTCTTCTTCTTCTTCTTCTTCTTCTTCTTCTTCTTCTTCTTCTTCTTCTTCTTCTTCTTC
>NW_004524597.1:4043709-4070834 GCF_000260255.1 Octodon degus
TCTTCTTCTTCTTCTTCTTCTTCTTCTTCTTCTTCTTCTTCTTCTTCTTCTTCTTCTTCTTCTTCTTCTTCTTCTTCTTCTCAACAACAAAATAGTATAAAAACACTAGAAACATCACAATTTCACTAAACAAATTTCTAGTAGTTCAGCAATGGTTGTTTTATTGCATATTGCTGTCTTCAAATTAGTGGCTCAGATTACCATATATTTTTATATTCTTTATATCTTTTTAAAGTTGTTTTGGTGGTTTGTGTCTTTCAAGGAATAGCTACTTTATTGGAGCAATAAAATGTATAGTCATGTATTTGTTCATGGTATTCTCTTACTATGTTTTTCATTTCAGCTACATCTTTAATATTTCTTTGTTTTCTATCTCTATTGTTAGACATCTGTTCCTAGTCTGTGCTTTTGTTGATTGGTCTAGCTAAATGTTTGATCAATTTAGCAATTTTTTTCCCAAATAATTAGATTGTGCTTTCATTGTTTTTCTCTACTGCTTGCCTTGCTTGTACTTTTATTGACTTCTGTTCTCTTCTTTATGTTCTTGTCAAGGCTTCCACTTGCTTTGGGCTTAATTTGCTCTTCTACTTTTTATTTCTTATCGTGGAAGTCAAAACTTCTTTTTTCATAATATAAAGATGTTAGACTGCACATTACTTTAATTGCATCCCACAGTGTTGCATTTAATGAGCTGCATATTTATAGCTCAAGAGTTATTTTGAATTGCATCATTTAATTTTCAAATATTTAGGTATTTTCCTAATAATATCCTAATATCTGTTTATGCTACAGTTACATTGTAGTTAGGGCTCATTCTCTGTACGATTGAAACCCCTTTACATCTGAGGCTTGTTTTGTGGTTGAGACTTTCTGGGACAAATCTTGGAAAAATCTTAACCTTGGAGATGCTTCAACTTTATTACTTAGCTATGATCATTCTAGAGTCTCTATTAAGTGACCCCGAACTGACCTCAAAGATTCATCACTTTTCTGACCAAAGCTCAAACATTTTCCCACTCTAACTGATGTCTGTGTATTTTTCTGGCTGCGTTTACCTGGCTGCCCTTTGTCCGAACTTGTGCGACTTACTTCACCACTTATGTAACCTCATGCTTCCGGAAAGATAGATGCTTACATATTTGAGCTATTCTTTGTTTTATTTCCCCTTTTGAAAGTGCTCTTCATCTCCTCCAGATACATAAGCCTCCCCAGTGGTTTTTGGTCTCCTCCACTGGGGCCTGTGTGCTTTCCCTCTCTGCATAACCCACGCTGTATGGGTGCTTGGAGGAGAAAGCTATGGCTCAGTGTGCACCTGTCCTCTGTCAAGAATCTCAGACCCATACAATTTTTATTTTGTTTCAATAGATTCACATGAACAATAGGCTTTTCATTCTTGTTAGGGATGGGGAGAAGTTTGATCTTTGTTGTGCTTGTGAGTCCAGGAGAGTGGATGAGTTTATTTCTACCATAAACAGAATGTGTTCAAACAGTTGAGAACTAATGCAGGATATCCTTAGTTTCCTCAGAAAAAAGTGATTGACATTTTTTAATGTTCCTTAGAATGTGGCTTTCAGTCTCATGGTCACAATAGCACCAAACCTCAGAACACTGCAGGAAGAAAGTCAGAGGTAGGGTTCATCAAAGTTTTTCATAGGTATTAGGAAAAGCTTTATAAAAGCTATGGACCACAAACCCCAATATGAAAAGAAATAAACAAACAAAGATGCAGATCTGATTCTAGCAATGGGATTTCAGGACACTTAGGCTGAGTCACTACATCAATGAACAGCAGTGTCAGAGTTATGTCTAGCCAACATCATGATCAAATAAAGAAGACAATGTTTTATTAACATTTAGGAAGACTGTCTTTGAAATTAACTCCAGGTATATTTGTCAATATACCAGTTTTAGTTGGAAAAAATATTTAATGCTGTAGTCTGTAGAGAAAAATTGTGTGAAGTATGGGGAGAGAGAGAGACTCACATTGCATGACTCCGTTTTCCATTGACATTTTGTTTAAGCAAGAATGGCAAAATAATTATGATAAGGTTGGTACAGAAAAATAAAATCACAGTCACAAAACTAAAAAAAAAAAAAAGCTATGGACCAGAAATACAATGTAAAATTTTACTTGATGTTTATGTATTTATGCATCCTAATATCTCATTGCTATGAACATTTGGAGGAGATTATTTCTTAAAGTATCTTTTTTCTAGATGGAATTCTCACCCTAGTCCTCTTGAAAGGATAATGATGTCTCCCAGTTATCATCAAGAAATTTAAATTTATATTTTGAAAAGAGAATCTAATATAATTAGTAAAGAAATATTATATTAATGAAAGTAGATGTTCCTTAAAGGTTTGTTTTTGTTTTTGTTTTTGACAGAGTATCCCTATGTAGTTCAGGCTGGCCTTCAACTCTTGAGACATCCTGCCTCGGTTTCCTGGGTACTGGTATTACAGGCATGTGCCAAGCAAGCCCAGGATAGCTTCATTTTTTAAATAGGACCCAATAGATTTTTCTTTTACTTCTGTCTTCTATTTTCATTGGTCTTTAGTATCTCTGGTGTCTCTTCTGTCTTTTTCTTATTTGTCTTCCTTCCCCTGTTACATCTCATCCTGATTTGTTTTTTCTCTCTTCCATCCTCGTTCTTTGACCTAATCTCTGTTTCTTAATGAATAAACAATCTGTAAGTAGGAACAGTTTAAATAAGTAATATTTTTCAAATAGTAGCTAAAACAGCATTTTTAAAAATTGAATATGTTTTAGGCTTCATTTTTATTTTGTTTTTAAAGTAGCAAGCAAAATTGTATGTATTTATTGCATACAATGCATTTTGAAGTATATATATATACACCATGGAAGGGTTAAATATGGGTAATTAACATATGCATTATCTCCTATGGGCATAGTTTTGTAGTAAGAATGTTTACCATACAATGTCTCAGCACCTTCTGAAGAACACAATATATTGTTAATAACTGTATTTATTCATGTTGTACAAGTAAGCTTTAATTTTGGTTTTAGGTCTTATGAAAATAGTAAGACCTTTAAACATATGATGTCTAGAATATAGTTGAAGGCCCAGCCAGATAGCTCAGCATACTAAAGTGCCTGTTTAGGGAGAGCGCAGTGGCTGGGGTTCGATCCCCAGCCATCCATGCTGGCCTCATCCCTGGTATGCACTGAGACAGTGATTGAGACTGGGGGTGGTGGCACACACCTGTAATCCAAGCGCTCAGGAAGCTGAAAACAGGATAATCACTATATGTCTGATCTAGGTAGTGAGACCCTGTAGATAAAAAAATAAAATTAAATAAAATAAATGCAACTTCTAACAAAAATATACACATAATTTAAAATTTCCTTTGCCAAGTTTTTCTTGTCTTAAAAGTATTTGTTATATTTTGAAGAATGTAGTTACTATGGTGACTGTGTGATTATAATTGGATATTGATGTATGCAGTGTCACAATTAAAAGCAGGTAACAGTATCCTTGATGAACCTCTTTAGAGGAAAATCACATATGAGAAGCTCAGTTGTGTGTTCTTCATGGCACAAGTTTGTAATACCAGCATTTGGGGGCCTCAGGTAAGAGGATCACAGATTCAAGCCCAGTTTGGACAACTTAGCTAGATCTTGCCTCAAAGTAAAAGTAAAAAAATAAAAAAATATTTTTAAAAATGGAGCATTCATTTTAGTGCAGAGGCTCTATATTCAATTCTTGGGGCTTGAAAAGGAAAAAAAAATATGAAAAGGTCCCTAGGGGATTAATGATTTTATACTACAAATTCTATTTTGTAGCTTGATTTTCTTAAACATAATTTAATCATTATTCTTTTGTCAAAATACAGGGATAGATTTTCTTCATGATAGCACTTAATGATTTAAAATAAAGGTAAAAATGTCAGGGGCCAAAAATTAGCAGAAAGTGACCAGCTGTAGTAGTTTGCCTGGAGCTGTGTATGTTTTACCCCTGAGTATCACTGTCCCATGAAACTCTCAGTCACAGGCAAACCTTAGCAGCTGGTCACTCTAACTAGAATAAAAGAGAGACTTTAGCAAGCTGAAAATTAATGTAATGTACGAGGTCTGCACTGCTTCACTGTTGGCTGTATTTTGTGTTGAATGCTTTACAGCTTTTATTTCATTGAATGGTCACTGCTGCCCTAAGTTATAGGTGTTTGTATTCTGTGGTGTAATACTGGTTCTTGAGGATTCTTAAAGCTGTGTTAAAATGTCCAAGTTGTGGAATGTTAATAATAAGCATGTCTTTGTATCCGGAAATTAGTTGAAAGAAACGTGTCTGGTTGTCAAGTTGTCAAGGGGTGGACTGTATTGGTTGATAGCTCTGTGTCAACTTGAGAAGTTTAGAAGTTTAATTAAGTGACTCAGCAGGGAGCCAGGGTTCTTAGTTTGTGAACATCCTCATCCTGTTCAAGAGGAAGATGTGGACATGGTGTGAGTTCTACACCCCCTCCCCAGGGTAGCCTGCTTATAATATAAGGAAAGGAGAGAGACAGCTGCTACTGCTCCTTCCTTTGTTTTTTGCTGTTTTCTGTTTTATGACGGGCTGCCCTCTGCCATGTGCCACCCCTCCTTACAGCCAGCCAAGTATGGAGTAAAACCTCCACAAACTGTGAGCTAAGTATACTTTTCCTTCCTTAATTCTGGATGGTTAATATTGTGCCCCAGCAAGGAAAGAAAGGTAACTGAGGCGCCATAACAGCTGGTCATTCTAATTAGAATAAAATAGAGATTTAGCAAGCTGGAAATTAATGAGAAGTATGAAACCTGCATTGCTTCGCTGTGGGCTGTAGGTTGTGTTGAATGTTTTGCAGCTTTTATTTCATTTAACAGTCATTGCTGCCCTAAGTTACAGGTGTCTCTATTCTGCTGTGTGGTGGTGATTCTTAGGACTCCAGTGATGGCTCAGATGGGAGGAGTCTGAGGAAGGATGAATCCCCGCCTCCTGGGGCCCCCTGATACTCTTAATCAGGGGAATCCCTAAACTCTGATACTGTAAACCTAATGATGCTCTCTTCGGTACTTTGTAACAGCCCTTTCAAAACACAAGAAAAGAAGGTGAAGGCAGAAAGAGACAATAGACCACAGAAGATAGGAGAGGACTGGAAAAGGAAAGAGAAAGAAAAGCGAAATGGGTGAAATTGGACCCTGAATTGTGAGAATTTGGACACATGCCTGAAATTCTCACTCACCTCCTCCAAGGGAGGGAGGTTACTGTTTTCCTTACAGCTAGATTGAGTTGTTTTTCCCTTTTCTCTCCATGATAAATACCTCATGACCAAGACAGTAACTTGGGGGAGTGCATGATACAGGTTTTTCTTCCCAAATCTGGCATTTAGGGCTCATGGGTAGAATTTAAAAGTATCGGAAGCACTCAGGCTTACATACAGATGTACACATTCAATATTTCAATCCGGTTTTATATACAAAAATCACAATCAAATGCCTGAGAGGCTTTAGGGAGACTGTGGTTAATATCTGACATAAGCACAGGAAAGAGACTTGGCTCTCAACACCCTACCAAGCCTCTTTTCTAGCTGGAACTTAGCAGATGAGGTTCTTGTCTTCTCTCTTTCTTTCTGTCTGAGTGGAGTTTTGGCAGACGCAACTCCAGTGTGTTTGTTTCTGAGATTTGTTGTCTTGCCTGAGTAAGCATTAAACAGAAGGAAACCTCTATCTCAAGGTGAAAAATTACTTTTAAATTTTCCACTTAGGAGGCCGTGTCTTGGCACCTTTGCTGGAGAATTGTACGAAACCTAACCTCTGGGTCTCCCGGCGCAGCCAAGACAGCTCTAGGCTGGGCCTGTCTGCTCTGCAGACAGACGTCTCTGCTTCCTCTCTCCAACTTCCCTTGTTTTTGTCTGTTTTCTTTCTTTCTTTATTTTTTTTCTCTTGAAGGTCTAAATGACTTTTAAAGCCTTTGGATAAACAGATCTCCACCCCGGTGCCAATTTGCACAGCGCTTTCCTATTGATTTAGCTTGTAATTTATTTCTTTATTTCTGACACATTTCACTTACATTCCCAGGTAAGGGCGAAGTACTGAGGCCAGAAAGCTATAATTAAATAATCGGGTGGTTGGCAGGCCGGAGAGGTTGTGAAACACTATTTGCTTCCATCTCCCTGCGTGAGTCATCTCCAGGAAGACAGAGATGAGAGCGGGTGCGAGGCGAAAGCCGAGTGCGTAGAGGTATGCGTAGGCTTTATGAGAATACCCAATAAAGTGGATTTTCATACTGAATTATGGTAGCGCTTTCAAAGTGCCGTGAGATGGTATCTGATTCCACCTTACTAGCTTGATTCTCCCAGCTGGGAGCTGGGGAGGAACAGGCTGGAGAGGTTATCCATAGCAAAGTCTTTAATAAGAAGAGGATCGCATGAAATGCACACGGCGCAATATTTTTCTTCCCGGCTCAATCTATATTAAGTCGATAGCCAGCTGAAACCCAATGTTTGGTGCATTTTTTCAATTTAGTTAGTGTCGAAGTCTCAGAAAATGCTGATCCCATCAACCCTCCTCCCCTCTCCCCATATGGATTTCAATGACTAGAGAAAGAGAAATTCCATTAGCTGGTGACGGTGTTTTAAACAAACTGTGGCTTCCCATTTCTCCATTCTCCCTCAGCCTGATTTCAGAATAGGTGGATGGGAATTACAGCGCGTGTAAGGCCACCTACTCAAGATGTGCTGGGAGATGGTGTTGAGTTGCTCCTGAAGCGGTGGGTGGGATAATTAGTGGAGGTGGCTATTTATGAAACCAGTGGGTCATCTTATTTAAAAAAAGAAAAGGAAAGAAATTAACAAAAGCAACAACAGAGCAACTACAAGAGTATATGATATAACATGCCCAAACAATGCCACCCCAAGGATCAACAAATTCTTCCAGTAAATGTTTTGTGCTTTGTGGGGGTCCCCAACACAGCTGTTGGTGGCATCTTTCTTGTTCTTGTTGATTTTGCTATTGCTGTTTCACAGCCCTTTTAACGCAATTTTGAAAATACCTAAGTTCAATGCCATACAAAGAAAAGCTGTCTTTTAAAGGGTACATGGTTGGATTTGAGCCTCAGTTTTGGTTACATTGATGTGAAATTGTGGAAAAAGCCATTGTATGTTGTTGAGAAATCTTGGTGTGTTCAGAGCTCAAGCTCAGCTCTGACAGCTGCTGGTAGGGTCAGCGTGGACTCTAATTCTCCAAGCTATAATTTTCTCATCTGGAATATGTGAATAACACCTAGTAATAGCATACGGCTATTAGTTTTGAAGACAGTTGCCCTTTTTTGGTTTTAATTCAAAGCAGTAACCCTAATCCTTCTAGTAATGACTACCTCATAGTAATCAATAAATTATGGGTGAAAAAAAAATAATGCTAACAAAACATTTCTTGTGAGAGAAACTTCAAACACTACTACCTATAATTTTGGAAAATCCAGCTACATGAAACTAGAAATAAACCATAGGCATTATTTAACCCAGCACAGAAGTAAGAAAAGGTGGAAATAATGTCCTAAACTCATAACTATAACCCAAGAAAGATTAAATGGGACTCTGGAAGATGTTTGTGCGCTGTGGGTCCATCCTGGGTTTTCAGAATGCTGTGGGAGCATCACATTTTACTAATGCCTGCAAAACATGTATACAGATGAGATTGAAAATAGAGGATGTGGTGGAGGCGGCAGGGTGTAGCAGGAGTGGCATCAGTGCTGTGTGTGGCAGTCAACACGCAAGGCAGGAGTGGCAGAAGGACTGGCTGCTTTCCGGACACAACAGTGGGAAGTCACACACGTCTCCCAAAGATGTTGGCAACAATCTGTATAGCAATCTGGGAACACACCACCTATAATAAGCTTTGAAAGACTCCACCTGATGTTTATGACATAACAAAGTTCTTATTACTAGTAAACAATTTTGAGTGACGAAGAAAGAGGATGTAATATAATTCTCATAATTTTCTTTTTCAGTGCTGGATATTGAACCAAGGGCCTTTGCACTGAGTGACACTTTTTGTTTGTTTATGTGAAGACATAACTCTTAACGAGTCCTTGATTGTTCAGGGTGGGATCAAATTTACAGTACTCCTGCCTCAAACTCCTACCGTGCTGGGATTACAGTGGTACACCACAGTACACCAGCTAAACGTTTAAATCTTTATCCTTATGGAGATACAGCAAATTCAGGAACATTGTTTATTATAGAAATTAAGTGGTTACATATCATAAATGTGCTGTATAATTTTTTTGACTTTTTCGTTTATAGATTTTCTTAATTAAATGTTAATAACAATTAAAAAACCCAACAAATTCATCATCACACTCTAACTCACACGTGCTGTTGTCTATAAGCTTTAGCTTCCTCATTCACAAAAAGGGAAAAGTGATGCCTCTACGGCATTAGCACTGAGGGGACCTGGCTTTCGACAGTGCACCTCCTGGAATTTGTAGAGAGAGTTGCCCTGCAAATGCTGTGTGTAAAGCTTGATTCAGTCACGTCTTCATTAACTAGCTCCTCTTGAGTAGAGAATGCATATATACAAAATAGTTAGGATAGATATACAGCTACTTTCTCTTAATTCATTGAGAACAAAGATTGGTACTAATAGTGTTTGGACAGGATAGCATGTCTGCATCTTGTACTATGAATAACCACTACGAAGACAACAATGTGCCATGTATTAATTATTGAAACTGTCCTACTAATCGGTTTTGAAGCTGTCTCATTGCTATTTGTTCCTCGATAAAATGAATAAAAAATTAATATAGACATAAAAAGAGAGAATGCAAACAGCTAATGTTGCATAAGGATTTGTAGAGAAAAGAAATTATCCTTCCACCATGTGTTGCCTTAACGGTGACTACATTCCCTCAAACCAGAACAGAGTCAACATCCCTTGCATCTGTAGTGATGTCCCTCTTCATTTGCCATACTAAGAACTTGTGACACTTGCCCTGCATTTTGCAGGATTTATGATAATGCTGTCAGTCTTCCTAAAACGTTCAGGCTGTTTTTTTCTTTTGTGATCCTATTTATGGCAATTCTGTTTTTCATTCCTTTGGTTTCCACTTTCATCCTTATTCCCTTCCTCTTCTATGTCCTTTATGTTTATTCTGCATGTCATTTTCCAGTCTTAAGTTAGATTTAGAGGTGTGTGTGTGTGTGTGTGTGTGTGTGTTTGTGTGATTGAATGTACATCATTTGTTTTTTGGGGGGTTTTAATATTTATTGTTTGTAAAAAAGCTTCAAAATGTTCAACATTGACTGTTTTTTGGTATACAGAGTCTAAAAAATAACAAGGCAAGTTTTCTATGTGAAGTACAATGAAAATACAAACAGCTCTCTACAAAAGTGATCCTTAAATTTCACAACAAAGGCAGTCTTCACACATGACAGCAGCATGATCCATATACACACATTGCTTACACTGACAGCCCATATGTTTTGCTTTTCTGGCCTTTTTTGTAGGACATACTTGACATCTCACTGGTCTTGCTGTTTTTTTCAGTAGCTTCCTACTGTATTGTATAATGTGCACTTAGAGAAATAAGATATCAATAAAATAAAATATCAAATAGGTAATGAGTGTTTAGAATAGGTGTCAACATTTTCACATGAACTACTATATAATCACAGACAAAAGTCTTATCACAGAAATAATCTTTGGTTCAACTGTTACACCCAAGGCAGTCTTTGTCTTTATAAATGACAACTGCATGTCCTACACACAAGTATTGCTTAAACTGATAGTGTATATGCTTTGTTTTCCTATATTTTCTTATAGGGTATGGTCCATATCTTTATTGTTTTTCTGTTGTCAGTAATAGGTCTTTATGATGTGACACCTGTCTCTTCACCTATCAGCTGATCAATGTGCTCTACAGTTTTTTTGTGTGTGGTTCCCTGGACAGAAACATTTTTCTTCTGCTATAAATGATCTCTTATCCAGTCCCAGTCCTCGAAGGAAATTTCTTTTTTTTTCTTTTTCTTTTTTCTTTTTTCCATAATTTTATTGATAAACAAACAGTGATGAGACAGTTTCAATCCAAACTGGTAGGACAGTGTCAATAATCAACACATTCTTCTTAGTGGTTATTTGCTGCACAAGATCCGGACATGATATATTATTTACAAACTCTATTAGAACAAATCCCTCTATTCATTAAGAGAATGTAACTATATATCTATCCTAACCACTTTGAATACAAAATGGACATTCATCTGTATACCTTTTTTTTTTGTTAAGTTCCATTATTTGAATATTATAGGTGTGTCAACTTAGCAAAATATTCTAAAAGAGTCCAGTAGTTCATAATAGTATTGGGTCTTCTGCTTGACTGGCAGTGTCAGAAATTGTTGACCTGAGTCCCCTACAGCTCAATATAACAGCATGGTTTTACTTCTTATACTTCGTTTTTATACTTTTCTGCTGGATGGTTAAGACCAAGATAAAGCAAGACCTATGCAACAAGAGTTGTAGCTTTTGGGTCTGATAAGGTTAGTGAAATCCCCTCAGGATTTATCCTGAGATCCTGTACCTCAGATTGTAGAACCTTTGTCAGTGTCAGCCATGTGGATTAGTCACGGCCATTGCTTGGCCAATGTGCTCTCTGTGAAAGCCTGAGAGAGTGTCTTCTCCCCATGTGACTCTCCTTAGGCACACTCTAGAATGTACAACATTTGAAGAAATGTATTTCCCTCAGTTATCTCTTTTAGAGACATTCTTCAAATTTTGATATCTAGTATTTTACCTGTAACTTTTCTGCAAATATTTTTAAAGTAGTTTTTTTTGTTATGGCTTAAAGAAGAAATTTTTAAAATTTCTTAATCTGTACTTACCTTATTTTAGGCAGCAGCTTTCTAATTTAACTAAACTGAGGTGCAAAAGTATTTGGGGCTGGCCAAATAGCTCAGCAGATTAAAGCACCTGCAAGCAGGTGTAGGGGTCAGGGGTTTGATCCCCAGGCTTGCCATACCAGTCCTGCCCCCAGGATGCACTGAGATGGCGATTGAGACTGGACATGATGGTGCACGCCTGTAATCCCAGCACTTGGGAGGCTGTAAACAGGAGACTCACTATGAGTCCGATCTAGTAGTAAGACCCTGAACACCCTGTGGACCATTCCCTAAAATATAGAAAAAAAAATTGGTTGGTGCAACAATGATTATTTGGAATTTGGTGATATTTGTTTTGTGATTGGTACATAGTGTTTTTCTTTTCATTTCATATATTTCTTAGGTGTCAGAAGAAAATACATACTCTCCATTTGATTACATACCTTCATTAATTGAAACACCTTAATAAGAAATATAGAGATTAAGCCACTCTTTCAGTCCTTCATCTAAAAATAAAACAGTATCACCCTTCATGTATTGGTGTATATGCAATGCTATGCACCAAGAAACAACATATTGCTGAGAGAAATGGCTCCAAACACAGAGATGGGTGAAAAATACATGTCCAATAAGTGTTTATCCTGCCTTTTTTTCCTATGTTATTTTAATAGAGTAACTATTATGTGGCCTTCTCTTTTAGAAGATAGTTGCTTTGAGGTCAGCAATGTTGAGATCCTATATCAATGCATCTACGTATATCAGATACTCAGCCAGTGTTTCAGGAACTAAAGGGTGGAAAAAGACACTTTCATTTTTTCCTGATGAGGAGAACTTGATTTATAAAGAAAGAGTGTTTCAAGTTTTCAAGCTTCAGTGAACGTTCTACGCTATATGTATTAGAACTATACCATAAACCCCTCTTACTGAATTTCTTCATACATAGAAAGCAATAACCAACCCCTAGGTTCTATTGCTGAAAGAACTTCCTGGGAATGTGGGGGGTGGGAAGGTAGACTTGGGGGTAAAACGGACCTTGAAATCCCATCTTAGTTTTGCCTTACTTTTTTTTTCCCCTGTTGGGAGCAAAGAAGCATTCTAGGTCCCTGTAGAATAGAATTAAGTCCTTCTCATTCACTGGTAGTTAAACTTCCTAACTTAATCATCAGAAAAAATCCGATTGAGAAGATTAGAGTTCTCTGAGTACTGAAAACCTCATCACTCCCATGAGCTTTCTGTTCACTTACTGCTATCATGATGGAGGATAAACCCAGTCACTGAACCTCATTTATCCACATACCAGGGTCATCATAATTAGTTTTTTAAATTTTTTTTCCATAATTTTATTGAGAAATAAATAACAATGAGACAGTTTCAAATCAAATTAGTAGGGCAGTTCCAATAATTTTTTAACACATTGCATACTGCCTTTCTAGTGGTTGTTTGTTGTACAAGATGCAGAAATGATATCCTATTTACAAACACTATTAGAACAAATGCCTCTGTTCCTTGAATTAAGAGAATGTAGCTATTTATCTACCCAAACCATTTTGAATACATAGATACAAAATGGACATTCATCTATATCCTTTTTTTTTTGTTTAGTTTCATCATTTAAATATTATAGGTGTGTGAACTCAGCAAAATATTCCCAAGCAGTCCAGTAGTCCATAATAGTATTGGGTCTTCCCTTTGACTGGCAATGTCAGAAGTTGTTGACCTGAGTCCCCTACAGCTCAACATAGCAGCATGGCTTTATTTCTTGTACTTCGTTTTTATACTTTTCTGTCAGATGGTTAAGACGAAGATAAAGCAAGACCTATGTAATAAGGATAATTTTAAAATACACACACACACACACACACACACACACACACTCCTATCGAGTAATCTGCTGGTGGATACAATAGGTGTTGAAAAAAATTAACTGTTTTCTCTACATTTTTAATAACTGAGGTACATCTTGCTGAAGAGTTGTCTCTTGGCTATGCGGTAGAGGATGGCCCTCTCTGTGGTAGGCAAGTGGCTTCTGAAGCTGAAGATGCTATTCTTAATAGCAGAGCCAACCCAACAAGGAGTGTAGGGCACTTTTCATTTGACTAACTGCTTCCTTTTTCTAGCTTCTTTTGATTAGTAGGTATGCAGGGACCTTCTTGTCTCTTACCTCTACTTAAAGAAAAAAAATTGCCCTCACCTGCTTCTCAACTGGAAGAGAACTGAGAGATCTTTAAGCTTAGACTTCCTGAACTGTGGCTGCCCAATGGCACTGCTCAGTGATTGTATGCAGTTTTAGAAAACAAAAGCATCATTCCAGGGGAGAACCAAGGAAATATTGTGTTTATTCTAGCCCAAAGCTCATTTTTAATATGTCCCAACACCCAAAATGGGAAGGTTCTTTTCTCAAGGATGTTCATTTTACCCTGGGTAAGGGCAGAATGAGGCTGATCACTCAAGGAAGTCCAGTTTGTGCTTAAAGAATAAATCCTCAACTCAGTGTCCCACTTTGGTGGCACAGGCAATAAATAATGAATTCAAAATTTCTAAAGATAAAAGCCACAATGAAAGCCGTTGCTGCCAACTTTGATTCCCACTCCCTGTGATTTGTGGATTTGTTTTTAAGTATTTAGAAGTAGGGGGGAAAAGGAGAGCAACAAAGTTGGTTTTACATGGATATCTTTAGTATGGGAAAAGACTATTGAGTGAGAAAAAGGAGTTAGATGAAGCGAAATTCAAGAAGAAAGAGCAGGAAGCTAAAACCAATATAGGAACTGAAATTATTTTCACATTTTGTTATAAACCATAAGGTAGCTAAGTGGCATTGATTAAGTAAGCAGAAAATGAAAAAAAAAATAATAATGTAGGACAAGACTGTGTGGCACAAAGCACTCTTCTGTGTTGAGCTCGTATAGTAGAGTGAGACATACAGTAGGCAGAGTAAAAGGGTCATGTCCAGGAGAAGGGTGTGAAGAAGTCCTTTAGCACCTGGACTCTGCTAAGCATCATTCAGAAAGGCAGGAAGGACACAGGTAAGGGAATCCACTTCTGTGGCATGCCCTGATTCAGGATAGGGAAGCGCTTCTTAAATGCTAACCTGATAGTTTTATTGAAGTTTACTTGCTAAGACATTTAACAGGTACTGACATGTCATACGGATTCCAGCCTTACACTAAGTAGCACATTCTAACATGAAAGGGAAAAATTAAAAACCAAAACATGGGCAAATGTTTTAATGCAAAATAATCCCTTTGCATAAAAATGCGTTAGTACCTGGCCATTTTACCTACCTTTTCCATTTTCCACCAGCAGCTACCTGATGAGAACCAACCACGGCGAATAAAAGCCTCTACCCTCATGAGTGCCGGTAGACATAACTGTTTCACTGTCAACTTTTTTGTGGCATGTTGTCTGTAACTCATCTCTATTGTGTGAATGACTACAGACATGAGATAGTGGGGTAGATTGACTTTGTAATCAGAAAATAAGGCTTAATTTCTGACTCAAAACTCAGGCAAGTGTTTAATTTCCCTCATCTGTAAGATAAAATCAATGTAAGTATCTTTGAAGAGTTGTTTGAATTGATATACTTTTAAACTCCCATCAAAAGAGGAGACCCAAAACTGGTGGTGTTAAGATTGCTAGTAATTTTTACAGTAAACAATGTTACAAAAGTATCACATGGTCACAGAAATAATTTACTGTCCAGGGTCTCGTACTATTTATCAACTCCATTTTACTAATAAGATTCTACAGATACAAGCACACATGTCAGTTTCCTCTACTGGTGTAGGAATCCCTTGAGCTACTAGCTCAGCCTCTCAGAAGAGTCTTCAAAGAAGTAAGGAGAGGGGTTTTTCATTCTCCTTCTTGGTTTCCAGATGAGGGGCAATAGAGAAGAACCTGGAGTATATGATGGTCTTGCTGATTTTGACGGGAGTCTCGGTCAAGAAATTATTGGGCTGTGAAGTAGCTAGATCTTTAAAGGCCAGGAGGTGATAAGAATCTTGAAGGTGAGATTTCCCTGAGCAATCTCCTTTTTTATTATTAATTGTATTGAGGAACAAATAGCAAAGAGACAGTTTCAAAACAGGTTAGTAGGACAGTTACCATAATTAGTACATTGGATAGTGTTGTCTTCGTAGTAGTTGCCTGAGGAATCTCTATTCAGTAGAGCATCTCTGTTGGATGGGCAGAAACCCACTGAGTCACAGTCTCGGACACAGGGACTTCTTCAGTGGAGAGAAGGACCTGATTACTCAGAGAATGTACGAGAGTTAAGGTGAATTCTCAGCTTTATTGTCTTGGGAGCCACCCAAAGGGTGAGTGAAGCACATGTTGGGTATGTCGAGGCAATTAATGGAGGCACGAGCACAACCACATTCCCTGGCCCCTTCTCGGTACTACCCCCCTGCTGCCCTGCCAACCTGCTGTGAACTAAGCAACTCTGCTCCACTATGCCCTTCTGCCATCATTTTTCCACTTTGGATCCTAGTAACATAGACTGAAACTTCTGAAAGTATCAGCTAAATCAATAATTTTCTTCCTTAACTTGCAGATATAGAATATTTGGTCCCAGCAATGGAAAAATCTAATACAGAATGTACTTTCACTGTAGGCATTTATGCAGTAGATTTATATTATTCAGAACAGATGCACCAGGAAAGGGGCTAAAGTGAACTATTAAATCTCTAAGTCGCTTCCAATGCTAAGATCCTAAATTCTGAACACTGGACACTCCTTCAGAATAAGTCCATCGAGTTCATGAGTGATACACTACAAAATGTTCACAAATTCATGTTTGTGTCTCTCTCAATAAGTGTTAACGCTCCTCCAAGGTCTGTAACTCTGACCATAACAGCACCGGTGATGGTCTTTCTTGTGCAGACTTTTCTCAGTGGAAAAGCAAACCTATGTCAAGTGGACATGAGCAGCGACGAAGAGAAAGGAGACTCAGCTCACTCACTCACTAAATGCCTTTTCCTTCCCAATGTCCAGATTCCTTAAATTCTAACAAAGGAGTAAAACAAGTACAAATATAACTCAGGGGAACTTAAAGGTCTCAAAGGAGTTGGAGGGGGTTATTGTAAAACCTAAGAGTGTCAGAACACTTCTGACTGTCCATGAAGATAAACTATAATCAGGTTTATTCCCTACAATATTTTCAGTATCCCACAGGGCTACATGAACCTTGACAAGCAAAAGCAGTCTACTTTCAAAGGTCCTCACTACAGCATTATTTACAGTATGAAAAGATTGGGAGCAAGCAATCCAAGTGTTCGCCGCTGAAAAATTACTTGGATAATCCATGTAAATCTACACTGAAGTTTTGTACATGGATGAAAAGAAGTGAGAAAGCTCTCCATGTGCTTCTAGGTACTTGTCTCCAGAATACACTGTAAACTAAAAAAGGTAAATGGGATGAAAGAAGTGGGTCTCTTTCATCTCCTTCTGGTGTTGGGTTCAATGTTCTTCTCATCTCAAACAAAGAATTGCACAAAACATGTAAAAACAGTGGCAAAGTTTATTTGAAAAACTAGAAGTGAAGGGTGAAATAAACTAGCTCCCCAGAGTGATCTTAGGCTGAGGGAAAGAGGAAAAAGCAAGAAAAAAATACATCCTGGAGAAAGCATCCTGAGCAGTCATGAGGAAAGCCATGTTAGCAAGCTCTTCTTGACATCCGTGCTATTTCATATTGTGCAAATCTTCAGCCAACCTGCGAAGACTTCTACATATAGCTCTCTAGCAGTGGTGCTGGGATCACACACTTCAGGCTGTCAGGTCCAGGTGATCCTATTGAAAACCTGCTCAGGGAGAAGCCCACGTGCCAGGCTTTGGGAACTGTTGTGTGCATGTGTTAAAGATCTTGTAATTAAAAAGTCACACCTGTTGAGGACCAGCCTGATGCAGCTCAAAGCAGGAATGATGGATATTAATGAACTGATGAAATGAACCTAGGCCTAAGTGACTGTGGCAAGGCCCACAGCTAGCGCGGGGATGAAATTAATCCCCAGGCTAAAGGCCAAGACCAAAACTAGCAAATAGCCTATGAAGCCCTGGTACCACAAAGCAAGCCAAGCACTACAGCTGAGGACCTTCATGCATACAAATTCCTTCTAGCTTAGTAGTCTAGTTAGCAGACAATTGAATTACTAGTTAGCCATGATCTATTCCTGGGTGTTTTTCTAAAAATACTTTGCACCTTAGTCCTTAAACGCTGCCTCACCAGCAGCTCACCCATCACTTCCTGGATCCCCCAGTCAAGCTGTGCACCTCATAAAGGCCAGACATTGGCCTTAGTCTTTATTGTGCTGTGGCCATCACAGTGTCCCTTAACTAGCAGTACATTTCATTTCTGTGTTTTATTCCATTGTCATACCCCTGACCAGAAGATAAGTGTTTCTAGGCCAGGGCCCTGATAACACCTACTTGCCCAACTGGCTTTGTCATGCCTTAGTCTCCTATGTTGGGGCTTCCACAAAAATTAGCAGCAATAATATGGAAATCAATATGATAGCAGCTAACATTTTTACAAAGATCTATTATGTGGTATTTCATTTACTATCTTATATGTGTTCTCTCTAGCAACGTTGTGTGTTTATCTCCAATTTTTCATGTTGCAGAAAAAATAAAGCTCAAAATAAGTAACTCATCTGTGACCATTCAGATTCTGTCAGAGACAGGACACTACATCAGTTACCTATTGTAATTGACTTTAAACAGCAGCCTCTTATTTAGTTATAAATATGGGTCAAACTAGTCTGGGTTCTGTTAGGTGGTTTTGTAATCTTAACGCAGGTCCCTTTTGAATCTGCTATCAGCTGCACTTGGCCGAGTTTACTCTGTTTATACACATTCACTGGTGGCCGGGTAGAGCACCTCAGTGCTACTTTAGCTTGTCTCAACTGTCAGTAGATTAGTTTGAATTTGATCTCATGGTTTTGATCTTGTCTGAGAGTATGAGTGGGCCCATGCCAGTCATCCCTCTGTCCATACAACCAGTGGCAAAGCCAATCTGAAATTCATCCCAGACTCCATCTCTTGATGAGATAATCTGATGAGTAACATGGTCAAAGGATTAGATTCAATGACAAAGAGAAAACGGGGGCTATTTTTATAATGAAGCTAACACAGCTTTAGTCACTTGGAAAGCTTTTTTTTCGTGGTTTTTAGGTGCTACTGCAAATGTCTATCACTCATTACCAACCTGGTCTCAAGTTATCTAAATCAGAATTCTCCATCCAGCTAAATTCCAAGTCTTAAGCTCATGAGTACTCAAACAAGATACCAATGGTTTGCTGCTGTGACTTGCCAGAGGACAAGATTATACTCTAGGGCGGCAGAAGCCAGGATACCACAGGATAGAAGAGCATTAACAAAAAACCCCAGTTACCAGGTAATGAGAGATTCTGACAAGTCCCAACAGCAAGGTAGCCGTAATAGAAATTCAATAAGATAAATTCCACTTTCTGCCCAAGTTTAGCCACTCACGGAAGAAACAATTACGCTGTGAAAATGGAGCACTCTCCTTATATTATCCCTTCATTAAAATATTCAAATGAAGGTAACAACACTGTTATAAGCTCATTTATAAAGAAAAATAACATTAGCGCATTTAACGCTAATGCATTTACCTCAGAGCACTTCTCAGAGATGTTAAAATGTGAAGTTTATAAAATGTTCAGTGATGTTGAACTTGAATTGCAACCTAATGTTTGAATTGCTACATTTAACATTAAAAGCATGTTATTAATCTTCAATTTAGGGGAGAATAATTTTCACTCACTGTGCAGAAAAAAAAACTCAGTTATGGAATTTCATTCAGATCAAATTTGCTTTAATTGCAATTCTATTAAATTAGAAATAGACATTTTATTCTGATATTATTCTTTGATGTCTTCAGTTTTAATGCTAATAAAAGCATTATCACTGCAGGTGTGAGCTGCATTATGTACAATAATTAGGGCTTAAATTAAAGATGTGTCAGGCTACCCAAAAGTAATTTGGGGAACTAATGCAAAAGATGTAAACCAGGTGAAACTTTAGGGGCATTTTCGTTCCCTATACCTTCGTCAGCATCGGTTTCTCATTATTATATTTTGTTTTATTTTTTATTTTAACATAATGACAACAAAACCATGAAGAATAACACCTCCGAGCCATAGTTAAATAAAACAATGTGAAGTAATTGAGTGGAACACCTTGCAGACAAAGAAAAGCACTGTAGAAGAATATTTAATAAAATAGAAAAAAAATGAAAGCATGGTTATTGAGTGATGAAAGAGCTATACACTAATATATCTTATTTCCAAAATATGCATAGAAAATTCTTGGAGGAAATACAATCAAGTATTAGTTATTTGTAATCTTTAAGAGGAAATTACAAAGGAATTTATTATTCATAAGGTTTTGATCCTGTATTTTGTAATCACTTTGTAATTAGCAATACAGTCTTGTTTGGGGAAAATAAAAAATAATATAATGTATGAAGTATGGCAGGGTTTACCATAAAGACTGTTGTGTTTCTTTTTTAAGCAAGCAGTGGAGACAAATTCCTGTAGGTAATACCCCCTGAGGGATGAATTAATGAATAAATGATATATGAAGAAATGAATGAATATTAGGAACTGAAGTTCAATATCTATCTACTAGGAGGATAACCATAGCTTTTAGTTCTGTCTTATTTTTCCTACGAATACCTCTGCTTGGGATATGAATCTATTTCACTGAAATACCTAGGAGGAGAGACAGCCATTGAGACTCAGTAATGCTCTTTTCTGAAGTGAACAAATTTTGGGAATTAAACCAGACAGAAATTGTGCTGGAGTGCCTTGAGTTAGACATGAAAATATTCTGTCCCCAAAGAAGTAAATTGCCCTAGATATGGCAATGCAGCATTAGAATTTTTGATTCTTTTTTTTTTTTTTTTGCTAACCTTTGTTAAATATTTCATTAATGTCTGCACCCACTCTCTGTCAGGAAAGAGGCCATGTGCTATTGGAAAGGCAGAGATAAATGAAGACATGTTTTCTGCCCTCAGCGTTGCTTAGTGTAGAGGAGAGAGAATGGACTTTAAAATCCAACATTCCCAGGACCTATCCAAGCACCACCAGCTACTGGCTGAGTTGCAAGTAACTTACTTTCCTCAAGTTTCAATATTTTCATCTCTAAACTAAGAAAAATAACAATCCTCCATTGACTTATTTTTCACAATTATATCAGATAATACAAAACTAAGCTGGCACATAGTAAGTGTTCAGAAAAAGGTAACCAAGCATTCTCAGGGAACACAAAAACACAATAAAGTACAGGGAAAGTACAAGCAAATATTCACGGCATGCAATGTCTCTGATTTAAGCTGAGTTGAGTGATTTTTAATATATCTCTTGAGCTTGTTCTCCTTAATTGCTAGGGACAAAAACAGACCCTTTGTCCTCATAGGGATTCGATTATATCAAGAGCATTTGCATTGCTGGAGTGAGATTTGGGTGTTACTGTGATGGTGTTGTACCAGAGCCTCAGAAATTTCACATCACTGTCCTGCCTGTTATTGTTTATCCTGTCTGAATCTCAACACAGTTCTTTATCAATTGAAGAAGACTATATTAGCTATTTATTGCTCCACAACAGGCAATTCCAAGACTTGAAGGCTTACAACAACACAGGTGTATTATCCAACCATTGCGGTGGGCTGGGAAGCATGCGTTAGTTAACTGGTATTCTGGAAGAGAGGCTGGGGCACCACCGGTGCGCAGGATAACCCGCTCCATACCTCCAAGAGAGGCCACCAGGCCTGAGGGGGGCGGGGAGGGAAGGTAGGGAGGTGCATGCTGTCATTTTAACGGTTCTCACCTCCCTGGCCCCGCCCCTCAAGCTCCACCCTGCTCTTCTGGCTCAGCCCCTCGAGTCACGTGCTGCTCCTCAAGCGCCAACACCCCATGATTTACATGAGGCTTTGGGGGAACAACTACCTACAACCCATAACACACTGGGACCGTTTGCTCCCAGCCAGGTGGACAGGAAAGCAGGGATTCAGCAGATGCTTCGGAAGGCAGGCCTTGCTGTAACTCCCATTGTTTCTTTGACAGAACCAGCCTCCTGGTCTCACCTAGACGCAAGGGGGATGAGAAGTAGTTTTACTTATGCTTAGAAAGGAAATAGAGAGGACGTTGACTCAGTCATCCAGCATTACACCATTCGGTTGTTTAAAATATAAGGAAAAGTAAAAAGAAGTATTGTTTTAATGTTACCACCGCATAGCCACATTCAGTATATTTTTCTTTCTTCGGCTATGGCCTCATAGTCATTATTTTACATGTTACCTAAATAGTTCAGGCTATGTTATAACTTCCTTAATCATGCTCCTCTTGTTGGTAAATATTTAGAATCCTTCAAATCCTCTTTTCTGGTGCGCTGCAATTTCATGCTGTGAACACGGATAATGGCGAAGCACTTACCTTCCAAAGAGGCCCATTCCCGAGAAGCCAAAGGCTGAACGCTGCAATCAGCCAAGGTAACTCTGATGGCTTCTTAAGCAAAAGAATATTCACAGTCCCGGAGGCTCGCCTGACAGCTCTTACCCTGGGTTCATTGCCTTTGGATTAGAGAGGCAGAGTTACATATGTGCCTGAGTCAAATTGGACTTGACTTGGGTTACATTTTTCTCCATAGAGGCCAACCGTCTGTATTATAATGTTCAGGGGCCAGTGTCAGGGAGAGCAGCCACACCTTCAAAGGATCATATGGCTAAAAATTAAAGTATGGTAATGTTTCCCAGCAAAGCTCACCCTGCTTAGCAGAGCTGCTTTGTAAAAAAAAAAAAAAAAAAAAAAAGGCGAAAAACAGTAACTGCAGTCTGGATGGCATGGGATTGCAGAAAGAGTGCAAATAAAATGCAGATTTGTTTCCATTTCATTCCGTCCCAACAGCAGTTATTCATAACAGCTTAATGTGCAGTCACTGCATTTCCCAGATGCAATGTGCTGAGGGTTTTGTGCAGCTAAAATTGGTTTTATAGGCAAGGGAAATGCCACCCGCGCTGCACAATTGTCGCTACACTTTGGCTTTCCTGGATTTAGCCCTCTAGTAGGAGTATTCAGATCTCAGAATAGTTGTTGCTTTGTAATGCAAAATTCAAATTACCAGAGTCAGGATTATGCTAGGAAACTCACATTTACACACATCCACACACACACACACACACACACACACACACAACCACAAACACGTACAAAGAGTAGCTTACATAATGCTATAAATTAAATATGAAGCATGTTTGTACCTTCAAAAAATCAGAGAGAATCAAAGGCTTGTACAAATTTTCTTTACTCCACTCAGAGACATTACTGCCCTTATATGTTTCTGCCTCCTGGGTCCTGATGTTATGTTCATTCATTTTCAATTCTACTGTTTTCTGCATGAAACTTGCTAATCACCACATACCTGTCTGGCTTACCTGTGCTTATGGTATTTTAAGATAGATTTGTCTGCTAAAATCTAGACAGTGCAGCATGTTACATTTGTTTGTCACTTTTCCTGTTCTTTTCCTTTCTCATCTCTTTCTTCTTCTTCCTCTTCCATTTAAATTCAATGTGGACTTTTTTTTCCTTTTTCTGTCTCCATTTTGCTTTTCACTAATGCTGGTTGAAACCAGGATCTTCATATTGAGCTACATTCTCAGACTATTTATTTTTAATAGGGTCTCTCTAAGTCACTAAATTGCCCAGGCTGAGCTCCAACTTATGAATCTTCCTGCCTCACCCTTCCTGAGGGATGGAATCATAGAAGTGTGCCACCATTCCTGCCTCAATGGATTTATACAAAAGCACTTCATTTTTATGTCTGATCAAATGTATAATGTTGAGAAAATAAAGGTATAGAGAGGAAGACAGTGTAGTCCTTGCTAAGTAATGTTGGAGACTCACTGGCTTACAAAAATTATATATATATAACATACAATATATTATGTGTGTCTATATAGTCCATATGTAAAGGTTATGTCCTGCAGTATGATTTCAAGTTAGGGATTGTGATACCCCTTGTCTTTCCTTTGTGTTTTTTCTTTAATTTTATTGAGAAAAAATTTGCAATGTGACAGCTTCAAAACAGGTTGGTATGAGAGTTATAACAATTAATACATTGCATACTGTTGTCTCTGTAGTAGTCATTCATAGCACAACATGCAGACATGATATCCTGTCCAAATACTGGAAAGATCTTTCTTCTTATTGAATTAAGAGAAAATAGCTATATATCTATCCTATTTTGTATACACAGATACAAAATTGTGCTTCATTTATATCACCTTTTTTTGTTCAGTTTTGTCAGAGATGGGTATTCCATTTCCATCCAAATATTGCAGGTGTATGAATTCAGCAAAATATTCCAATATAGTCCAGTGCTCCACAATAGTAGTGGGTTATCCTCAGGACTGGCAATGTCCAAATCTGATGACTTGAGCCTTCCATAGCTCAGCATATTAACATGACTTCACTTTTCATACCACGTTTCTACACTTTTCTGCTGGATGGTTAAGACCAAGATAAAGCAAGACCAATATAACAAAAAAAAAATGTAGCTTTCATACCTGACACGGTCAGTCAAGTCCCCTTGGGACTTATCCTGAAACACTATACCGCAATTTGTAGATCCTTTTTCAGTGTCAGCCATGTGGATGAGTAACAGCCATTGCTTAACCAATTTGCTCTCTGAGAAAGCCTGAGAGAATGTTTTCTCTCTATGTGACTCTCTTTAGGCACACACTACATCATTGATCACATTCTTCTGTGGCCCCCATAATCTCCTTGATCAGAAAATTTGGGGCACAACTGAGTTACATGATGTTACAGTACAGGTTCTCCTATGTCCTGAGTCCTCACTGACCATGAAAGGCTAGGGACAAAATTTTGGCTTCCCTTGCAACCCTTCTTTTACTTTAAGTTTTGGTCTGCAAACTTAGGTTGTTAAACCTCCAGAAGAAAAGTTTATTATTGCCCTGCAACATATGCAGGTGGGTTTAACCTCACTATCTGTCTGAATATCAAACATCTTAGGCATAAGATGGAACATCTTTTTTAAAAAAAGACATTTACTTGAGATACAGTGTGTCCATAATTGGTATGTCATGACAAGCAGTACATATTTAGAAGACCAGAATGACAGGAATTCCAAGCATGACACCACTATTACACATTGCTATTTTTGGTGCAATTCCTCAGCTCACATGTATCAGTGTATATAGTTAGTCAGGAGGAGAATCCCACCCATTAATTGCTAGATTCAACAATCTGCTGATAGTTCTCAGGGTCATTGCCTTACCTATCTTGTATGTATAAATGTATGGCTTGCCCCTGTCATGTTTCCTAGCTTTTCTCCTTGCCCTCTTCATTGTCTAATCCTCAAATATGCTTTCCTTTTAATTGTGTTATACCTTCCTGTTTTTATTTCTTCTTTTGAGTTCTTATGTTGGGGAGACTATATGATATTTACACATGTGGTTCTGGTTTATTTCACTCATGAGTATATCTGCAAGTGGCATCTACTTAAATGTGAAGGCTTTGAATTTATCATTCTTTATAGCTGAATAATACTCTATTGTATAAAATTACCACATCTTTTTCAACAATTCCTCAGGTGATGGGCATCTTGATTGTTTCCAAGATTTGGCTATCACAAATTGTGCTGCTATAAAGATAGGTACACATATATCACTATGTTATGACGTTTTCTGTTCCCCCGGGAAAATTCCCAGTAGGGGAATAGCTGGTTTAAATGGGATTTCCTGTCCTACATTTTTAAGGAGTCTCTACACTGATTTCCATAATGGCTGCACCAGTCTACATTTCCACCAACAGAGGACAAGGATTCCTCTTTCCCTACAGTCTTTCCAACATTTGTTGTTAGTTGATTTGTTTACTATAGCCATTCTTCCTGGGGTGAGATGGTATCTTGGTGTTGTTTTCATTTGCATTTCATGGATTGCTAGTGATGTGGAGCATTTTTTCATATATTTATTCATTCCTTTAATTTCATCCTCTGAGAAGTGTGTGTTCATCTCGAATGACCATTTCTGGATTGGGTCTTTAAATTTTGGGGTATCAATGTTTTTAAGTTCTTATATATTTTAGAGAGCAGACCTTTGTCTGAGTACTTATTTGTCAAAATTTTTTCCATAATTGTGGATTGTCTTTTTACTTTGTTGGTATTTTCTTTTGATGTGCAAAAACTTCTCAACAAGAGAAAGTCCCAGTTGTAATTCTTTCAAGTGTTTCCCGTGCGATTTGGTTTTTGTTCATGAACTCTTTTTCTACCCTTATGTCTTCAAGAGTTCCCCCAATTTTCTCTTCCAGGAGATTTAGTGTTTCTGTTTTAATGTTTAAATCTTTAATCCACTTTGACTTTAGTTTAGTGCACGGTGATAGACCTGGGTCAAGTTTTAGTTTTCAGCATGTAGAGAGCCAATTTTTCCAGCACCATTTGTTAAACAGGCTATTGTTCTTCCTGTAAGCATGTTTGGCTCTTTTGTTGAAGATCATGTGGCTGACTGCATTTGTAGAGATTTTTGCATCTTCTAATCTAGTTCATTAATCCTCAGGTCTATTTTGTTGCCAGTACCATGCTGATTTTATCACAGTAGCTTTGTAGTATAATTTCAAGTCAGGAATTGTAATGCCTCCTGCCTTGTCTTCATTGCCCAGGATTGCCTTTGTTATTCTAGGTCTTTTCTGGTTCTAAATAAAGTTTAAATTAAATCTGTACAACAATTTTGGGAGTATGGCCATCTTCACAATGTTGGTTCCTTCTATCCAGGAGCATAGAATATCTTTCCATTTTCTGAAATCCTCTACAATCTCTTTTTTCAGAGTACTGTAGTTTTCCTTGAAAAGATCTTTGACTTCTTTAGTTAGATGAATTCAAAGGTATTTCATTTTCTGTGGTGCTACTGTAAAAGGTATTGTTTCTCTAATTTCCCTCTCAGTGTGTTTGTTATCTGTGTAGAGGAATGCTATTGACTTTTGGGTATTGACTTTATATCCTGCTATGCTACTGAATTCGTGTATCAATTATAGTAGCTTCTTGGTGGCCGTTTTTGGGTCTTCCAAGTAAAGTATCACGTCATCTTCAAATAATGATAATTTAACTTCTTCTTTACCTATTCTTATTCCTTTTATTTCTCTCTCTTGTCTAATGGCTCTAGCTAATGATTTCAGAACTATATTGAACAGGAGTAGTGATAGAGGACATCCTTGTCTTGTACCAGATCTGACAGTAAAAGATTTCAGTTTTTTTCCATTTAGAATGATATTCGTTATTGGGTTGTAATAGGTGGCTTTTATCAGATTGAAGTAAAGGCCATCTATTCCAATTTTCTGTAGGACTTTGAACATGAATGAGTGTTTGACTTTGTCAGAAACCTTTCTGCATCAATTGAGATGATCATGTGGCTTCTAGATTTGGCTCTATTGATATGGTGTATTACATTTATAGATTTGAATATATCGAATCATCCTTGCATCCCTGGGATGAATCTTACTTGGTTATGGTGTATAATCTTCTTGATGATTTGCTGTGTTCTATTTGCTAGGATTTTATTGAGGATTTTTGTATCTATGTTCATGGGGGAGATTGGCCTGTACTTCCCTTTTTTATCCCTTTCCTTTGTTGCTCAGGATTGCTTTTGCTATTCTAGGTCTCTTCTTGTTCCAGATGAATTTTAGGAATGTTTTTTGTAGACCTGTGAAGTATACTAATGGTATTTTAATTGGGATTTCTCTGAATCTGTGTAACAATTTTGGAAGTATAGCCATTTTCATAATGTCAGTATAACCACTATGGAAATTGGTGTGGAGATTCCTCAGAAAATTAGGACTGGAAGTCCCACTAAACCCAGCTATTCCCCTCCTGGGTATTTTCCAAGAACAACAGAAAACATCATACCATAGTGATATATGTGCATCCATGTTTATAGCAGCATAATTTGTCATGGTTAAGTCTTGGAAACCAACCAAAGGCCCATCAACTGAGAAGTGTATAAAACAATGTGGTATTTTTATATAATGGAGTACTACTCTGCTATAAAAAAAGATAAACTCAAGACTTTTATAGGTAAATGAATACAACTAGAAACGATACTCATAAGTGAAACAAATCAGAACTACATGTGTAAACATCATGTTGTCTCCTAGTATAAGAATCTGAAATGTTGATAGATACTGTGAAAGGGAAAGAAACTATTCAAAGGGACACCTGTGATGAGATATAGGAGAAAAGAAAGAAGGAAGGTA
>NW_004524597.1:4070974-4072364 GCF_000260255.1 Octodon degus
ATATAATTTCATGAAATGAAATGATAGAAATTCAACAATGAGGGCCGGCCAAATAGCTTGGCAGATTAAAAAGCCCGCTTAGACAGACACAACAACCACAGTTTGACCCCTGGCTTGCCCTGCTGGCCCCTCCCCCAGGGTGCGCTGAGATGGCAAATTAGACTGGGTGTGGCGGCATGTGCCTGTAATCCCAGCTCTCTGGGAGGCTGAACATAGGCAGATCACTACAAGTCTGATCTACGTAGTGAGATCCTGTAGACCCATGTAGACTTTTACTAAAATACAAAAAAAGAAAAGAAAAGAAAAATATTCAACTATAGTTGTTACATTGCCTGTGGTTGTCTTCAAATTAGTTGTTCAGGTTACCAGATGTACACACACAAAAGTGTTCAAAAGTTATAAAAAATTAAGCAATAATTGCTCCTTTCAATAGGCCAGCAGAAATCAGTAGTACAATTATCCAAGCTATCATATATATATATATATATATTTTTTTTTTTTTCTTTTACTTTCCTTCTTTCTTTTCTCCTATCCCTCTCTGCAGGTGTTTCTTCTCTTTGAACAGTTTCCCTTTCACAATATTTATTGGATCTTTCAGATTTTATTTACTTTTTGAGATTTTTACACTAGAAGACAACATGATGCTTATACATGTGGATCTCATTTATTTCACTTATGAGTACGGTCTCTCCAAAAAATTAGAGAAAAAGAAGGCCTATAAGGATAACCAACATTTTGGCCCTAGCTCTTCAAGGTCAATGAGGACTCAGGACATAAGAGAACCTATACTGTAACATCCTGTAACTCAGTGGTATCCCACATTTTCTGTTCAAGGAGATTATAGGGCCACAGAGGAAAGTGATCAATGATGTAGAGTGTGCCTAAGGAAAGTCACATGGAGAGAAAACATTCTTTCAGGCTTTCACAGGTAGTAAACTGGTCAAGCAATGGTCATGACTCATCCACATGGCTGACACTGACAAAAGATCTACAAACTGTTGTACAGAATTTCAGGATGAATCCTGAGGAGATCTGACTGATCTGGTCAGAAACAGAAGTTACATTATTTGTTATATAGGTCTTGCTTTATCTTGGTCTTAGCCATGCAGCAGAGAAGTATAAAAATGAAGTATAAAAAGTAAAGCCATATAAATATGCTGAGCTGTAAAAGGCTCAAATCAACAACTTCTGACATTGTCATTTCTGCAGATACCCTACTACTATTATGGACTACTGTTCACTGGAGTATAATAATCCAATATAAGACAGACTATATTGAATTATTTTGCTTAATTTATGCACCTACAATATTTCAATGTCAAAGGAATACCCATCTCTGACAAAACAAAACAAAAAAGGGGATATAAATGAAGGACCATTTTGTAGTTAA
>NW_004524597.1:4072555-4075417 GCF_000260255.1 Octodon degus
TGCCATTTGTTTCTCAATAAAATTAATTTTAAAAAGTGAGTATGGTCTCTAGTTGCTTCCATTTATCTATAAAAGCAGTTAGCGAATATTTCTCTGTCTAGCTGGCTTCACTGGAGTATGAGGTTAGCTTCCTCATACTAGAAGCCTAGTGTGAGGAGGCCATTGAATATCATGTAACACAAGCCATCTCTGGAGAACCTCATGGACTCCCTAGAGTGGAGCTTAGAGAACTCAGCAGGCTGGAGGCAGACAGGATAAGCATGCATATTTCCCCAGAAGTCAGCATTGCTGAAAGCAACACAGCCAATGGAGACAGCTTCCCCATTGTGCTCTTACTAGGAGGTTAAAGTGAGATGTGCTTAACCAAGTGATTTTCATTCAGATTTTTGGAGGCAATGGCACGTAGTGAAATCCAGTAGATTGTTCACTTCAGCCATAATAACATCCAAGCTATCCCTACTAGACATGGTACAATGGTGACAGAGTAAAATAACTATGGAAATTAAGCAATTGCACATTTTCAGGCAATGGAAGGAGTCTACTGGGGCACACATCATTAGTAAACTGAAAATGTTGTTATGGAATTGGTTAGAATCTGGCTCGGGAGTGAAGGACATATGCTACCACCTACTTTTTTTCTCAGGAGATTTGAGGTTAGGTTTATAACATCACTGGAGTTCACTACTCTTGGTAGGATTGTGTTAGGAAGAGTCTCTGCACAGTAAATGACCATCATCACTATTAGCGCAGTTGGCAAATGTTTATCTGTCCAGCCAGGCTGGCTTCACTGGAGTATAAGATTCAACTTCCTCATAGCAAATGCGTAGTGTGGAGGACATTGAATGTCATGTAATCATTGGTGCCTCTTGTTCACCGGGTGCTTCCCCACAGAGAAGTTCCTTGGGTTTCCTCTCCAACTAGTATGTGAGATTAATAGGAAAGAAAACATCCCTGATTCACAGGTGAAGGTACTTTCTTCTGGTGACCCATCAGAAATCAGCTAAAGTCTAAGGCCCACATAAGACTGAAGAGTTTGAATTTCAATTTACATTTGGAAGATTTGGACTATTGGATCTGCTTTTCCAGTTGGCATCTTGGATTGGGTGAGTCTCTACTGTTTTTCTTTCTTTCCTACAGTGGAGTTAATCATGTGCTATAACTGGAGGTTAGGAGATGGATACTTGCTATATACCACTCTCTGTTCTTCATTATGGTGGGAAAGTTTCATGACAACAAATAACTGAAAATAAAATTAAGTGATTGATATAAGTGGGGGTGATAACAACAAGGTATCTTTTGGAGACATGAACAAGAAAACATGAGTAGTACACATTACGGAACTATGTTCACTTGTGTGTCCCCACTTTTGTTGTTACTTCGGTTGTAAGCATTGGCAAGAGCAGTTCTAAGACAATGCTCATAGGATTGTCACACCTGCCTTGCAGCTCTAGCGCCACTGCCATCTGGAAGATGAGAGTGTTGTAATTAAGATTAAAGATGTTTGACACTGTACTGACAGGATGGACTGGAAGTGAGATCTTTACAAATTATCGTCTTGCTGCCCAGAACCAGAAATGCCATGTCGACCTCACCTTTCCAATCAGCCCTTTCCACAGTGCACCCTCGCCTTCTCCATGTCACTTTTAGCTGGTTCTCGATTAGCTTCTCATGACTCCAGTCTTATTACGCGAGTCATTTCTCTGTGCACCAGAATAAGGTAAGTCGCCATCCATGGTCCCTGTATGTCTTTTTGTGTGGGAGGCACAATGTACATCACATAAAATTTATCATTTTCAACATTCTAAAGTGAATGGTGATGGTTGGAGTATTCATGCTATGTACCAACTATCCCTGCCTAGTTTGAGAACTTCACCAGTTCAGGAAGAAACTCCACGATCATTAAGATTTGAATCCCTACCCTCATTTCTTCAGTTCCTGGCAACTACTTATTTGCTTTCTCTCTCATGGATTTGTTTATTCTTGTTAGTTCTACATCAATAGAATCATATATTATACAACCTTTTATATCTGGCTCCTTTCACTTAGTGAAGTGTTTTCAAGGTTAACTTACTTCCTTTTATTTTTATTTATTTATTTATTTATTCATTCATTCATTCATTCATTCAATCATTCATTTATTGTTTCCAGTACAGGGTTTACAGGGTCTCACTCTGTAGTTCAGACCTGTAGTGATTCTCCTGATTCCAGCCTCCCAATCCCTGGGATTATAAGAGTTTACCAGGAGCGGGGCTGGCACTGCATGTTGGGGACTGAACCTTGACCTCTGTACCCTTTCATTTAAAGGATGCTATCAAGAAAGAGAAAAATACCATACAACCTAGACTGTTAAGTTTAACCTCACTATCTGTCTGAATATCAAACATCTTAGGCATAACATGAAGCAGGCATTTTTCAAGTATTGATATGTTGAACTTAAAGTCCCTATACAATATGATGAAAAAATATTTAAAAATTAGGATATATTTTAAAAAATAGGTATAAAGAATTATATACTTCTTATGTTTACACATAAGTCCAATAATCTAACCATATACAACCTTGAAGCAGGACAGTCCCACAATATTCCTTTTCCTATCTCTTGCCTTCATTCACCACCCCCTTCTTTTTGAACAATCATCTACCTGAGAGACAGCACAGCAGCAACTGGCTTGCCATGACAAGCAGCCCATATTCAGAAGACCAGAATGACAGGCATTCCAAGCATGAAACTACTATTACAGATTACCATCCTCAGTTCAGTTGCTTAGTTCACAGGTATCAGTATATGTAGTTAGTTGGGGTGAGAATCTTTCTAATTAAATGCTAGATTCAAAAATCTTCTGGAGATTCTCAGGATCATTG
>NW_004524597.1:4076691-4079353 GCF_000260255.1 Octodon degus
TTTTGTAACTCAACAATACAAAGACAAATAATCCATTAAAAAATATCAGTTAAAAGCTTGGAAAAAGATTTCTCCAATAAAAATAGATAAATAGCTTACAGACACAGCAATAGATTCCCAATATCATTACTCATTTGAAAAATACAAAGCAAAAATTTTCCTTTTTAAAATGCATTCCATCTTTCATTTCTTACTTGATAATCCTCTGATTGATATCTGTGTCTTCTACTAGACTGAAAACTCCTAGAGATGAGAATCAGGTCTGTTTGTTGCTCAGTCTACCTTTCTGTCTGTCTCTCTATCTACCTATCTATCTTCCTATCTAACATCTATGAATCATCTATTCATTCATCTATCTACTTTTGTAATCCTTGTACATAGCACAATCTGTGGCATAGTTTTAGACTAAAGAAAGGGATGATGGAAGAGAAACATTACATGAGATGTCCAAAACTGGGAAAGGTGTCAACCTTTTCAAACTATGAAAAGGCTGAATACTTTGGTGGATCTCATAGTCATGTACAAAATCTAGCTGCTTTTCTCCAAGCTCCCCTTTGAGATTGTGTACTTAGACTGTATGTGATCACAGTGTCCCTTTTATTGGTGGCAGCATTGCTGAGTTCCTCTTTGCTTATTGACTCCTGGAGCTCAGGCATTGTGCTACATACAGAGGATTTGACTGTAAATTATTAAAAGCCTGGCTTAAACCTCATGAAAAAACTTCAGCATAGATTTCAGCCTCCCAGACACATAAAAAAGGAAGCCAAATGAGAGCATTTTTTAAATAAGTGATTTGAGGACACTTGCTATTAACCCAGGAGTTCACATTCATCCCACCTTACTCCACTAGCACTTGGTCCTGGACTATTTCTCCATTGCTTATGGATTCACCATATCAAGCCTAGGGCCAAGGGAATGAGAGATAACAGAAGACATTTAATAACTAACAGTTATTAGTTATGAAGGAGCATGGAAACGCGGCAAGGAAGATGTCAAGGAAAGAGAGATTAAAGTTTGGGCTCTCATCATTTCTCAGAATGAATAAAATGATAACATCAGCTGATATTGAGTCTAAGCACTATAACTTCATTGTCTCATTCAATGTAAGGACTTTTATAGATTATAGCCCTTATAAATCAATTATTAATCTATTTTGAGTAGAAGCAAGCTGAGGCACAGTGAATTTGCTGAACTAGCTCAGGACCACCCCAATGTCAAGACCTTAACTCAGGAGTTTCATGTTCCATGGTCCATGCCCATGTCCCTAGCCATCAGGCTCTAAGTATCTGTAAAGTCGATTGCAGACCATGGCTTCAGATGAAAATACCACAATTCCTTCTCCTTCACTCACATACTCAGTAAAAAGAAAACTGTAATTATTGTTCCTTGTATTATTGGTACCAATGACCCCTGGTATGTGGAGAAGTAGAGGCTGCTTTCTCCCAGATAGCTTGCAGGAAGGGATGCCTGCTTGTTGAGTGCAGTGAATGAGATGCCACCCAGCTAAACTGTCCTGTCAGGGTTACTCAGAGCAGTCCCCCATGAGAGCAGTGAACCCACAAGAGGCTATCTTGGGACAGTAGATGACTGTGTGGCACAGAGGCTGCCAAAAGACACTGTAGCTTAGTGGCATAGTTCCTGCCTGGCAAGTAAGAAGTCATGGGTTCAATTCCTGGCATGAATAGAAAAAGAAAGGGGGGAGGAAAGAAAAGAGGGAAGGAGGGAAGGAGGGAGGGAGGGAGGAAGGGAGGGAGGAAGGAAGAAGGGAAGGAAGGAGGGAAGGAAGGAAAGAAGGAAAGAAGGAAGAACACTGCTCAGCAGAGGAGGAAGTACACAGAGCAGAGGCCTGGATCCAAACAAAGATAATCATTGTTGCATGATGCAAGCTAATGTCACCTAAGCAGTTCTTGTCACTGCTCTTCCCAGCTCTCTACATAGCTGGTCCATCACACCCTGATTGTCGCTGAAGAATCACCCACTCTAAAAGTCTTCCATGTCATCCCATTTATGGTTCCTCCTTCCACCAGTCAATATCCCTTGGGCAGCTTTTGCATTCTCACCATGCTCTTCTCCATCAAAAGAAATCTCCTTTGCTACTGTGCAAATTCCACTGATGGCTTGCTCCTGTCCATGGCCCTCTGTGATGGCAACCGGCCCATTTATCTTATGCATTGCTATGTTCCTGCTACCAAGAACAGTGGGCAACACTTTCTGAGAAAAGGAAAGAAGAGAAGAGGGAGAAAGAATGAAAAGAGGAGAGAAGAAAGGCATCTCATGATCACCAGATCTTCATTGTTTTGAGAACAGTCACAGTAAGGTGCAGAGAGATTAACTGACATGCCCAAAGGCACAGAGCAAGAGGATAGAAGAGTTGTCGAGATTAAACTCAACAACTTATGTCTTTGCTTTTGCTCTTTCACTGTTTTAATGGCAGCGTTCATTCATACCTTCTGCAAGGAAAGTACTCATGTGCCATTGTAAGGGATTCTATGCTGCTCTAGATGTCTATGTTGCAGCAGCCAGAGCCCCATGGAGGCTCATCTATGGTATTTTTCTACAAGTGTTTGAAAATAACAACCATAGGGCTGGGGAGATGGCTCAGTAGAATAAGCACTTCCCTGGCAAATGCAAGGGCCTAAGTTCAATGCCCGGTTCCAAAAAA
>NW_004524597.1:4079453-4081933 GCF_000260255.1 Octodon degus
AAAGAAAGAAAGAAAGAAAGAAAGAAAGAAAGAAAGAAAGAAAGAAAGAAAGAAAGAAAGAAAGAAAACAGCCATGCCACCTATCACCCTCTAATCCATCCCCTATCCCATACACAGAGCAGACCTTGGAAAGAAAAAAGAATTGAAAATATAAATTTTCACTCTTCATACCATACTTGCTTTCTGCATTAATCTCAAATGTTTGTATACCTTAAAAAAATCAAGAATAAATGATATAGTGAAGCTACAGTATTTTAAGATACATCAGATTTAGACAAACTCTCTAAAGACATTTTTTTGCTTTGTTTCAGACATGAGAAATACTCAAGGAAACAAAAAAAGCATCTTACTTTTGATAATTTTTAAGTATTCACTTTAAAAAAACTGAAAAACTTAATTGAAAAAGAAACACAAAGCCCTCTTGATCTTTATGAAAACATAGCCAATTATCAAGACAATTTCCAAACAACCCAAAAGCTTGTATAAATATCTTTTAGCACTGGGAGAGTAAAACTAAATATTTACTACACGCCAAACAAAATTAAGATTTATCTGGCACCAAAAGCAAAGAGAGAAAGCTACTTCTGTGTGTTGAAATCCCAGCGCTACAAAGCGAAGCAGGGCCTTTTGAAAGAAAAACGTTTTAGCCGTGTTTACAAGGGTCATTTCAATGTTTTTGAAACTCTGCTACTAAATAATGCATGTTACTCAAGTGTAAAAATAAAACAGCCAAGGATCCACTTATTGGAGAAAGCTTAGATGTTCAGGTGAGAAAGAAGGCACGAAGAGACAGGGCACCAGGGTTCATTCCCTCCCCAGAGAGGCACAGAGCACTAGGCCTGAGGTCTTGGACAAGCTCTATTGACATTTTTGTATCTGAAAAATTAAGGTTAGGCGTGGTTTGGCAGACCTGTAATGGCAGCATTTTAATTTTATTATTATTATTTTTTGACAGTGCCTCATCATGTAGATCAGACTGGCCTCCAACTCTCAACAACTCTCCACAGAGTCCCAGATTTCTTTTCTCTTGAGACTCTGGGCAACCCTCTCAGCAACACTCCCTCGCACCGGGTATATAAGCGTGTGCCATTGTGCTCTGCCTGCAACAGCAGCATTCTGAGAGGTTAAGGAAAAAGGATCACAGCTGGACCCCAACCAAAACAACTTTGTAACATGGGGAAACCCTGTCTCAAAATAAAATGAAAAAATAACAAAGGGTTGGCGATGTTGGTTAATGTGAAGATCTTAGGTTCAATCCCCCAGGACTGAGGGTCAGAGAAGAAAAAAAATATTAGGCAACAGTCAGGGATACAGGAAGAGTATTCAGTTAGAAGCTCAGCAGTGTGGATCCAATCCTGGGCAAGCCTTTCCTGGGGGACCCTGTTATTTAAATTTAGTTATTAGCTAAATGGGAATAGTTGCTTGACTCTCAGAGTCTGTGGTCAAAGTTAAAGTGCAAAGCACAGCACTCACACATAGCCACCACTCAACAAAATGACACCATAGGCCCTCCACATCCACAAATTCAATCAACTGGAATTATTATTATTATTATTAATTATCATTATTATTATTTTGTACCAGGAATAGAAATCAGAACATCATGCTTGCCAGGCAGGAGGTACTGTGCTACTGAGCTATATCCCTGGCCTTGGAATTAAAAATATTTGAAAAAGGTTGTGACTGTAAAACACATGTAATGAAAAATAAATCATAGTGGAGTACTCTTCAGGCATCAAAAGGGGTAGGGCACAGTCATATGCAGCCATATAAGTGGACCTTGAAGACATGGTGCTCGGTGAAAGAAGACAGACAGGAGGGACTATACAATGCATGATTTCATTTATAGGAGAATATACAAACTAGGCAAATAAAAGAAATAAAAGTTGATTGGTGATTTCGAGGGCCAAGGTGAGTTGGGTAAATAAAATTTATTTATTTATTTTTGTGTGGTACTGGGGATCAAACTTGGGACCTTCACTTGCTAGGCAGGCACTTATGCCACTGAGCTACATCCCCGCCCCATCAATAATTGTTAATATGTATGGCACTTTCTTTTGGTGGAAAAAGGAAAACATTCCAAAATTGTCATAATAGTGTTACTATTCTGTGAATAAACTAAAAGCCATTAGAACCGTTGAAATGTACGCTTTAAATAGGTTAACTGGGTAGCATGTAAACTTTACCTCAATAAAACTGTTATTTGATAGAAACCCCAAAAAATGGATTTGGAGTCTTCAGGACTATTGGGGCTGGGAAATAACTTGGGGTGCTGAGCGCCTGCCTGGCAAGCACAACAAACCCAGATTCATCCCCTGTACCACATGCCGTGCTGGCCTCTGAGCTGCATAGGCCACTACAACTGGTGTGGTGGTACATACCTGTAACTCTAGCATTGGATAGGTTGAAACAGGCGGAAAACTATGAGGCTGAGCTGTGTAGTGAAACCATGTACCAAACACATACATTAAAAAAAAAAA
>NW_004524597.1:4082448-4098681 GCF_000260255.1 Octodon degus
ATTGAAAAGTGTACTTTGAGCTTTCTGTGTCCCCAGATTAAGGGGAAACTAAGTGTCCTATGAAGCCACCTGTGTCACACTGGTGAATGCTCTGACTCTCGATACTGCATGCTAGAGAGCGGCATAAAATGCCCCTCAAGTGCAGAATACCTGGGTGTATAACAGTAACAGCAAGGATACTGGTGTTTGTTCTCCTGCACCTGATCATCTTCATAAGCTGAGAGCCACTCAAGCGCTCACCCTGTACACAGCCATGTCTACCTTTGTGTCTAGGCTGGGCCCACACCCCCTCTACCCTACCTGTCCTGTGTAGGGCCATCTGTCAATCTCATCCTGCACACCTTGGGCTCCAGATATTATTTATTACATCACTGTTGTCACTGAAGAAGTTTCCGCATCCCCAAGGATGCTCAGAGAAATCAAAAAGAATCTGAGCATGTCTAGGGTCCCTACCAGCCAGCTCCTGTTTGGTCACATAAGTGTCCACTCCCATGTCTATGTGGCTCTCTACCCTTCATGGAATGGAAGGGTAAAAACAAACCATTTGTCCTGGGGTTTTGAAGTCTTCACTCTTAAAGCCTCCAATGCCATTTTAAACTTTGTCAAGCAAATTTGTGATGCTTCTTTACTTGTTCATCTGTTGTATTTCATTTTCTTTTGTAGGAATGTGGCTATAAGCCTTAGGATTGGTGAGGATTGATGATATAAGAGGTCTTATTGTACATGGCTTTTACTCCCACATCACCTTTCCACATTTCCCTTTAACATCCCAGGTCTTACAGTTTTTGTCTGGATGTCCCCTCGAAGCCCATGTACTCAAAGACAGGGCTTGTGAAAGATGATTGGATTATGGGGCACTGTAGCTGGCTCAGTGTTAGGCAGTGGGGCATGATCATAAGAAACAGGTTTTGGGGGCCATAGACCAGTGGGGTATATCTCCCTTCCCAGTTCTTGCCTTTGTTCCTTGCTTCCCAGCTGCCATGACATGAGCAGCCTCTTCTCTGCTCTGTCCCTCTGTCAGCTCAGCTTGCTATGGTCCAATCCACTATGAACCAGTAAGACCTGGACCATGATAAACCTCTCCTCCCTTGAGTCATGGGTGCCAGCTATTTGTTTCAACAATGCAAAGAGTGCTTAAGACACCAGGCGGAGAGTCTAGCTGTCGTTGTGTAACTAGCGTGCTCTGTGTGTGCCCAGGGTTAGGCGGGTACTACCACACATCTGTCTTTTCTGCAGGGACATCACTGTGAACAATCATCATTGTCATCTTTGAATATGACCAGCGCCATTGACTGTCATTTTAAAGATGACCATGGTTAAAGTTAGCACATAGTTTTAATTTTTTTCTACCTCTCAAATTGACTGAAGTCACAGGTTGCAATTAAGTATATGAAATATAAAGTAATAGAAATGGAACATTTTTAGCTAAGGTTTTTTTCTAATCCTGTTTCTGATTAGGAAAGATTCACATGTTTACTTTAGAGAGTGAGTAGAGGAGAGAGGGCACAAAATACAGAAAAGTAAGGAAAAAGCAGAAACAAAGATGGCATCTTGAACCGTACCACCAACTGTTCCCATTTGTTGTGGTTGTTGTTTTAAATTTATCAAAAGTAAAATAGGGACTGTAGCTTTGGGATTCAAAATCTACAATATTTAAATGACAATGGAATACCCATCTCTGACAGAACTAAACAAAAAAGGGGATATAAATGAAGGATTTTGTATCTGTATATACAAAATAGTTAGGCTAGATATACAGCTACATTCTCTCTTTTTTTGTATCCCCCTTTTTTATTCAGTTTTGTCAGAGAAGGCTATTCCATTGTCATTTACCTATTGTAGGTGCATGAATTGAGCAAAATATTCCAATATAGCCCATTAATCCATAATAGTAGTGGGCCTTCCTCAGGACTGGCAATGTCAGAAGTCACCGACCTAAGCCTCCTATAGCTCATCATACCAATATGGCCTCATGTCTCATACCTCGCCCCTACATTTCTCTGCTGGATGGGCAAGACCAAGACAAAGTAAGACCTACATAACAAGAAATGTAACTTTTGCATCTGACAAGGACAGTCAAATTCCCTCAGGATCCATCCTGAAACCCTGTACCGCAGGTTATAGATCCCTTGCCAGTGTCAGCCATGTGGATGAGTCACAGCCATTGCCTGAACAATTTGCCCTCTGTGAAAACCTGAGAGAATGTTTTCTCTCCATGTGACTCTCCTTAGGCACACTCTACATCATACATCGCTTTCTTCTGTGGTCCCATAATCTCCTTGATCAGAAAATTTGGGACACAACTGAGTCACATGATGTTACAGTACAGGTTCTCCTATGTCCTGAGTCTTCACTGACCTTGAAATGCTAGGGACAAAATGTTGGCTGTCCTAGCAGCAGCTACTTTCTCTTCATTCAATGAGAAGAAAGATTTGTACCAATAGTATTTGGACAAGATATCATGTCTGCATCTTGTACTATGAATAACGACGATGAAGACAACAATATGCAATGTATTAATTATTGTAACTGTCCCACTAGCCTATTCTGAAACTATCTCATTGCTATTTGTTTCTCAGTAAAATTAATTAAAAAAAGTCTTGATTCTGAAATCAGACCTAAATTTGATTCCCAGCTCCACCACCTCCTGTGTATTTGATCTCAGCCAGTTACTTAACCTGGAAGTGTGGGTAGATTATGCTTAGCTCGCAGGGCTGATGTAAATTCTGTGCTGGGTTGCATGTATGGTGTTGGAGAGAAAGCCTGGCCCGAGATGATGCACAAGTCACTGGTAACTATTCCTTTTAATGTTAAGGCTTTTACTTTTGCTTTACTGTGGCTTTTTTCTCATGCTATTCAATATTTTAAAACAGGACTTTACTTCCATTGTCTCACCTCTTTGATTGATAAGACCATAATTTATTTAACCAGTTTTCTCATTAGGCCATAGCAATTTTTGATCTCCAATAAATAAGATAATATTACAATATCCACATTACTTTTAAAATAGCTTCACATGCATGTTAATGTCCTCTGAATCGCTCCTTTTCAGTGGAGTCTGGAATCCCATCCCAGGGTAGCAAATGCTGGTGAATGCAAGCTACTCCATGTAGCCACTTCATTTTCTAAACACAAACACTCCTATGGAAAATAAAATCAAAAATCTTTTTCTGAGTGGAAGCCACTGTGGTTGTCCACCCAGCAGTCAGTCCATTTCTAAGGTGAGGGTAATTGTAGCTTGAAGGATTGGGACAAGCACGTGGCATGAAACAGATAGAAGTGGGAGGAGCTTGTAATTGGAATATTTTGTCTCATTTATTCTTGATGGCATGCCACCTTCCACTCCATCAGTCAGGGGTGATTGCTCATAGGATGTCTCACACCTGGCATCCACGCTTAAGCCTGCCAGATGTGATTCACTGTTAGATGCTATTTGAATGCAAGGGTGAGACCATATCCCTTGAGCTCTCCCACTCCCTTTCTCATTCTCTTTATTTTTTTCTACAATTTTTTTCTTCCCTGGAGTCCTAGTTACATTTATTTGGAATCCAGAGATGCTGGCCCATTTTTACCAAGTCTTGAAGGAATCTATTCTGAATTCCCCTCAGGTAGTGATGAGGACAGGGCAGGAGGAAGGGGGCAGGAAGTGCCCGGTGATCAGAAGGGATGACAGATTAGCTCAGGCAGCCACACACATTCAGGCAGGAGCCCTGAGTGGGGGAAGTGTGCAAATCCTAGAAACTGCTCTCCACTCTTTCTCTTTCTACAAAACCGCATGTGCAGTGAAGCACCCTTACTCTCCTGGGTCTCTGTAGGTTACCAAAAGAGGAAAAAGATAGGCTGGGCTGGCCTCTCCAGAGAGCGTTGCCAAGATGTGGTCCTTTATAAGAGAACCAACTTGTTGCTGGTACTGTGAAGTGGAATTTTAAAAGTCAGATAGTTTTCTTTTTCTTTTAGAGACAAGTATATTTTCCACATAAGCTCAGGTCTGGGGCACAAATGGGAATCTTCACCTCTCTCTGGCCTAGATGCATGGCCAGGATATACAGGTACTGGCAACCGGAAGTCAAGGTTCAGTGTCATTTGCTTAGATAAAGGAGGGAGACCTCTGGGTCTAGAAAGGGATGAAACAAGCCTGAACCTGTCTTTGTTCTCCTTGTATTCCCCATCTCCTCTGCTCTTGCTATAAACGACCCTAACACACTGATTGTTACAGTTTATATCTAGCTATCTCCGCAAAGCCTTGTGTGCTCATGGCCAGAGTTTTAGGGAGGAGGCGATGGCTCACGGGGGTGTGGCACTCTTCCCTGCAATCAGTTCACTGATGATTTTACACCTCATGTAATGGTGAGAGGCCAGGCCCAGTGAAAGAGGTCGGTCACTGGGGAGCATGGCCTAGGGTGGCTCTGTCTCCTCCCTCTTCCCTTTGCTTGGTCACCTCTGCTACCTGCTGCCCTTTCCTGGGCTGTTTTCCTCTCCTATGCCCTCTGCTGTGTTATACTGCCTTGGAGCTAGCTGGTGGAAATCTCTACAAACTGTGAGCCAAAATAAAGCTTCCAGAGTTGTGGATATTGGGTATTGTCTCAGCAATGAGACGATAACTAAGGCATCTGCACAGGATGAAATGGTGATGTGAGGCACTTGGGTCCTTTCATGGCCTTGGAGTTTGCTTGGGATGAATCTTTTTGCTTCAAGGAAAAAAAAAAGGCCTGCTTTGACTTATTTGATTACTGTTCAATGAATGGATGACCCTAAAGGAAATATGTATATATTCCCCCCCTATGGTCAGAATTTCAAGGGAAGAACTTGTGTTTTGCATTTTGAACAAGGCTTCTCTTCAAGTGGCTCACAGTGGGAAATATTTCTAGGTATCCTTAAAGATCAGTCTTTAGTTGCACTTGAGGAGCCTTGATTAAAGGTGGATGCGGAACCTGTGGGTACGAATAGCTCCAGGACACTGCTTTTTCCAGGAGATGTAGCTTGCTCAGGCACTCACTTAGTACTGTGGGAATTCAGAATGGGGAGGGGGTGTGAGGGTGGGAGGGCGGTTCAGCAGACTCCGCCCACTGCTTGCTTTTATACTGCCCGTGCCCTCAGATAGTTGAAAAGCAGAATTGCAATATGTTTTTCACATGTACAATTATGAAATTCAAATTCCAGCATATCTAAGTGAAGGTTTGTTGACACCTCCTCATTGGCTGGACTGGTTGGCACTATGCAATGGAGCCACCCACAAAGCCTATAAGTACACCCTCTGCCTATTTACAGAAAGTACTTGCCAATCCCAGGGTTAGATTTTGCAAGCAGAAAAGCAGAGGTGTTCTGTAAGGACATTCATTACTCAGGACAGCTGGAATGTGGGAGATAAGACCGGCGATCCAGTATATTGACTTTGAATATCAATAATCATTCAGAAAATTAATATTACAATAAAACAGGAATGAACTCTGACAGGGGAGAAAAAGTCTTCCAATCTTATTCTTCTCATCCTCTACCTCCTGACCTCAATTTCTGACTTTCAGTGGCCATCTATTTGTATAATGGCTTTCCTTTGTTCTTAAAATTGCCTATTAATTGAATTAGGATGGCAAAGAAAGAAAGAAGCCAACCAACCAACCAAAAATACCTTCAAGCTGAGGCTTCCTAAAAAGCTATAAATAACGCTATACATGGAAAAAAGATGAAGCTTGTGTTCCTTAATAATCAACAGAGTAAAATTTAGAATCAAAGCTTATGTCAGTTTTGCATTTTTTGGAAGATTTTTAAATTTTTTTTTATTTATTCATAGAGGATCTTACTATGCAGATTGGACTCAGAGTGATCCTCCTGTTTCAGCCTTCCCATCACTGGGATTATAGACACATGCCACCACACTGGCACCACAGGCACAGAGTTCGGGGCCTCTATATCATGCGATACCGAGGATTGAACCTGGGTCCTTGCACTTACCAGGCAGGCACTTAGACTGCCTAGCTATCTCCCCAGCCCTTGCTGGTTTTGTATTTGCTGTGTTTTTTAGACTCAGCTCAGGAGACATTAGGTGATGGAATTTTGGGAGATAGATGGGTCTTCCCAGGGAAAGAAGTGAGTGAGAGCAGGGAAAGGAGCAGAAATTCTGCCTGAGCCTCACTGCCTGGGGAGATGGGAAAACCTTTCCTGCTTTTGTTTATAGCTGTGAGAACTGAGTAAAGGAAGGATGTGATGCAGAAAGTTTTACAAATATGTAGTGTGAATAATCTTCACAAAATATTTCTCAGTTAAAAGACTGGGAATGCGGCTTTCAGCCACATCAGCAACTCAATTCTCTCTTAATCTTGCTGCCTCAGAATACTACTATGGCTACCTAGCGCACACCCTGGTATCTGCTGCAAGCAGGATGGTGGTGGTCAGATTCTTTCACCACTTGAATAATGCCGCAATAGTGAGAGTGATGTCTGTTTAAAAACAATGCAATGTCCAATCTTCAAAAATGAGAGTCATTTGACAGGTTGCTTATTGAACTTGGATGGGAAGAAAAAGATTCCACTGAGCCACTTGAGCAGCTCCACAGCAGTGGTTCCATTAGTGAGAGTGAGAGTAGCCCTACAAAACATCCCTCTTCTCTCTTGTGTCCTTCACACCAGCCACAAAGATTTTCAAACTTAAATGCAGCTTAATTTGTTTATTTTTTATGTTTTCTATTAAATCACTGTATTGTGGACTGGGGAGATAGCTCAGTGATCTAAGCGCAAGCACAAGAACCTGAGCTCAACCCCTATTGTACCGCATGCTGAGCAGGCCTCGAAACCAGGCATGGTAGTGCATGCCTATAATCCCAGCGCTGGGAGGCTGAGAAAGAAGATCACTATAAGTCTGTATAGTGAGATCTTGTGTCCAATAAATAAATTAATTAATATTAATACATAAATGAATTACAATGTTGTGATCATTTTTATATCACTATTTTGGGATTGAGGAATAAGTCGTCTGATTTCCCTTTATTTCTTATGAGGAAATTTGCTCTGACATACAACTGCTTTGGATTACAAGCATGTTTCTAGAACAAATTATGCTCATGAACCAAGACAACCAAGATTTTACTGTAGTTCTAGAATCTTTATGGTTGAAGGGTTGTTCCTTTTCTAGGAAAGGACTATCTGCAGTGGTCTCAGTCAGGAGGCATTTGGCTTTGGCTTTTCCTGGAACCCAGGCGATCACAGGTTTAGGACAATGGCTGGAGACTTCTAAGTGGTGCTGAATGTCTTATAAACCTCTTGTCTTGATATCCTCCTCTTGAAGATGGATAAGAGCTTGCAAATTCAGGGCTAATCAACTCTGTCCAGCCAGCTCCCAGCAAGACACTCCCTAAATGGTCGACATACCCATGTACTGAGCCAAGAAGAGGTCGACTCAAGATTTGCAATGAAAAGAATAGAAAATAAAGGTCCAGGTTCATTTGCTTTTATTTGCCTACTGGGCATTTTTTGTTCCCAAGTGAAGAGTCATGCTTCACAACAAAGCTGACTATTAAGTCCTTTCCTGTCCCAGAAGAAAGCACAAACCATATTTTAATAACGAGCAGGTAAGTTTCCAGAGTTTTGCCTGTCCTCTTCCCCACTGTGGTTCCTGACTATGTCATGACTGTGTCACTACTGCAGAGTACGGAGACCCTCTGTCAGAGAGAAGACTTCTTTCTACTGGAAAGTAGAAGGAACATCAGGTAGTCTTACGAGGCAAAGAACATGGTGATTAAAATCTCCCTGGCCAGTTTTGACTTTCGTTGCCTGGTCCAGTGAAAGTGTTATGAGGTTCTGGGATGCTGTGGACTCCTCAAAGAGGTACTTTCTAGATTCTTTTCATTCTGAACAAAGAATTGAGCAAAATAAGTGCAAAAGGTAGTGGGTTTTGCATTCATTAAGGAAGACTGCTCTACAGAACAGTTGTGGGCCAATTAATAGTAGAGGAAAAAATGCACTCAACAAGGTAAGAGCAGACCACTGTGAAAAAGGGAATGCAGGGGCCAAACGCTTAATGACAGCTCTTATCTGTACCCTCCACTCCTCAAGGTGATGGGAGTGCTAGGCTGTCCTATCAAAAACCTGCTTGAATTCTGGTGAGAAAAATGGAAGACAGTATTCTCTGATTGGTTCAGGTGCAGAGCTTGGAGGGTTGTGTTTTTGTACATTCCTGAATCATCATGATTAGCAGGTCATGCCCATTTGTTCAACTGGCTTGCCACACCCTAAACTCTGGCTCAAAAGAATGCTTGGAATCTAGGACAACATGGGCATGCTCTAATTTATTCATTGTGTCTTACATAAGGGTCTATTTTTCTGGGCAGAAAGTTGACTTACAGCCAAAGTGTTACGTCTTATATTGGTTTACTCTACTCATGTTCAATTTCATGCCAGAGTTCAGAATTCATCAGAGCTTGGCCAAACACTGGCTCTGCCAACATCTTTACTCTAAATTCCACTTCTTTATTCCAAAAGAATGTCATTTTATTCTTCTTCCCCTATGTTCTACTAGAAGGCAAACCAAATAAAAAGATAAAACAAACCAAGAATCAAAGGCAGTTCTTTCTTTTCATGACAATGACCCTTATTGAGTGAAGGCTCTGAAGTTAGACAAGCCAAAATTTACAACCTCATTCTATCTCTTCTTCCTTAATCTTCCTCTTCCTTTCTTTTCCCTTGCCAGGTTTAACTTATGTTTGCCTTTTCCTGTGAAGGGCTTTCAGCCTATGTTGTTTGCTTAGGTCTAGGTGAGAGGCCCCAGCCATGAAAGAAATCAGAAGTAAGAGGCCACTTGTCTTGCAGCATAGTATTTCCAAGAGAAATGACAGATTTTAGCAGGGACCAAATCTTTGCACTTTCCAGTAATGGTCCCTGACACCATAAGCTGAAAAATCTATTCTCTCTCTCTCTCTGCCTCGCTCTACTCTCTCCCCCGCTCTCTCTGTGTCTCCCCCTCCTCCCTCCTTCTAGTCTCTCTCTGTTTGAGGAACAAAGAAAACCTTTATTTTTTTAAAAAAGAGAGAAAGATCAAAAGAAGTCTTAATTTTTTTGTATGTCTATTGAGCCCAGAACTCTGATACAAAGGTAAGCTGAGAGAGGGGGCGGGGAGGGTTGGAGCTGATGCTGTGCCTAGGAGCAGCTGACATCAGATAAGATAGTAATTCTTTCAGGAGGAAAAACCTGTCACCTTTAATTACATTCCATAGCTCTTGCTGACTGCTATCCCAGAAATGGAATACTTTGATGTGAAGAAAATAACAACTCTTCACCTTTCCCCACTTCAACCAATGCAATGACTGGGGAATGAAAAAGCCAAGTAGGTCTTTAATGTCAAATAATCTTGGCAATTCTCTAAGAAATTATGTAAATGACACGTTCCTTCTCCACTGGGCATCTTTGCTATCAGTTTTGAAGCTCAAAGAGAAAGATATGATTAAAGAGGGCTGTATTAGTTTCCCATAGCTGCTATAACAAACTGTTACAAAGCCAGTGGCTTAAAAGAAGTCAGTGATTATCTCTGCGTCAGGAAGTATGATCCTGAGCTTTTGTTTCCCCTCTGCTTTCTCTGTTTTTCCATAGACCAAACAGTCATTTCTTTAGTGAATAAGAAGAACTGTGACATGGAAAAGTATTTTTAAATAAGTGCAACTTAAATGTGCACAGTACTTCCACTGCTATCTCCATCAGATCCACCTGTAGGCTAAGCAGCATTACACCTGCATTATAGATTGGAGGTTTGAGAGGTAACTCAACTTGCCCAAGGGCACAGAGAATGAACTTATACATCACAGATGCCGACGATGTTTTGGGTCTACAACAGGCAATGGCAATACAGTGGGCATATATTGGAGATCAAGGCATGGATTAGTCTTGTTCTCAGGTGCCTTTAAGATGCAGAAAACAGACAATCACAGATACATGGTTGTAGATTAACATGAATGCCATGAGGGGAAAGTACAGGGTGATAGACCTGAATTGCCATTTTCGCCAGAAGACAGATGACCAACAGATGTTTAGCAAGTTGTTCCACCATCACTAATCACTGGGAAAGTATATGCCAAAATCACAGTGAGTTACCACCTCACACCTATTAAGATGGCTGTTATCAAAGGAAAAACATTAACAAGTTTTGGTATAGCCATAGAGAGAAAGGAAATTTGGCATGCTTTCTGTAGGAAGGTAAATTGGTGTAGCCTCTATGGTAAGGAGGGCCCTTAAAGATCAAAAAGATAATGGAACTAATAGGAAATCCAGTAATCCCATTGTTAGGTATTAATCTATTTAATGCTGCCATAAAAGCATATCTGAAGCTGAATAAATTATGAACAAGAGGATTTATATCTGAAAGATCTGGAAGGCAGGAGGCACTGGGTTGCAGTATTGCATGTGGTGAGGGTCTTTGTGCTGCGTCTTGCCATAACAAAAGGGAAAGTGCAAGATTTCAAGAGCAAGAGGGGCTGAATTTGCTTTAATAACAAGGCCCCTCTCAAAATAACCTCCTATAGTGATGACATCCATCGAAGCACAGGGACAGGGAACGCAAAACACAATCGTGCCTTTTACAACCCACCTCCCAACACTGTTGTGGTGGAGGTGGTTTCCCAAGTATCTCCTTTGGGGGACACATTCATGCCATAGCTGGTGTATGTATAAAGGATGTCTCAAAACAAATGTCTCAAAGGAACATCTGCACCCCATGTTTATCCCAACACTGTTCATAGTGACCAAGATACAGGCACCATCTGAGTGTCCGCCCATGGATGAAAGGCCAAAGAGTGCTGTATTATTCACTGCATTAGTTACTGTTCTCTTGTTGCTGGAATAATACCCAACACTCAAAATGAAGGAAGGAAAGGTTTATTTCACTCACAGTTGCTGGAGGTTTCATAATTTAGAAAAACCTGAATTAGGTAACAAGACCTTGCAGGGTGCTGCCATGTCCAGCACCTGGCATTCCATACCTCTCAAAGAGACCTCTGACCTGGGGGGGGAGGGGCAGAGCCCATGCTGCCTGTTTAAGGTTCAAGCCTCTCTGGCCCCGCCCCCAGGCCCCTCCCTGGTTCTCTGGCCACGCCCCTCAAGCCACTTGCTGCTCCTCCGGCTGCATCTGCCCCGTGACTTGCATGAGGCTTTGGAAGTCTGGCCAAATAGCTCAGCAGATTAAAGTGCCTGTAAGCAGGTGCAGGGGCTGGGGGTTCCATTTGCACTGAGACTGTGAATGAGACTGGGCATAGTGGCTCATGCCTGTAATCTCAGCACTTGGGAGGCTGTAAACAGGAAAGTCACTATGAGTCTAGTAGTAAGACCCTGAGCACCCTATAGATCCTTCCCTAAAATACAGAAAAAAATACATAAGGCTTTGGGGGGACAACTACACAAAAACCATAATATTCCACCCCTGGTCCCCAAAGTCTCATGAACATTTCTTTGTCCAAAAGGCATTTTAGTCCATCTCTAAGAATTGCTAAAGTCCCAACAGTTTCAGCATTGCTGAAAAGTCCAAGCTCCAAGTCTCCTCCAAGATCCAAGGTAAACTTTCAACTGTGAGCCCCTGTATAAATGAAAAGTTAAATACATCCAACATTCAAAGGCACAAGATAAACATTGCCATTCCAAAAGGTATACGCAGGAGGATACAAACCACCTGGGCCAAAACAAGTTCAAAATCCAGCAGGGTAAACATTGAGTCCTATTGTTCCGTATGGAACATCTGAAGCAGTCTGTGGCAAATTGTGATCTCCATGTGGCTCTGCCCTATGGCACTTTTGGTGGTGGTAGCTCCCATGGCTTCTCTCTTAGACCTGCTTTGCTCTCTCTTTGCAGTTTCCCTTGGATGATCCACCTTCCTGGCTTTTCCAGATTTCTAGGGTTTCCACTGAATAGGCTTCTCACTCACAGCTTTACACACTGCCCTCTCAGGGGTACTGCTTGGCCTCCCAGGCTTTCTTCTGAAATTGAGGTGGAAGCCTTCTTAACCTCAGAACTCCTGCATTCTGTATGCACCTAAAACCATGCCACGTGGATGATGCCAAGGTCTGCCACCAGCTGGAGCAGTAGCCAGGCTTTCCTCTCTCTTGGCTGTAGGGGTTGAGTGCCTGGATGGCTGAACACTCTAAGCCTGATTCCAATGAACGATTTCTCCATGCTGGTGTCTTTCTGCAACCTAGTGTGGCCATTGCCTCCATTCAGTAACCTGGTGTGGCTGCCATCTCCATTTTGGAGCATGGATTCTGCAGATTTCTTCTCAAGGCAAAGTGCCTCACTCTTGCTACTCTGAGGCTGCAAAAGGTAAGAACCTGCCACCTCCTGTGAAACCCTCAGGACATCTTTTCCACTCTCCTGCTCCTCCTGGACAATGGAGCTCTTAGCTCTATCTTTGCAGTCCACACCCTTCCTGGCACTTCCTTTCTGGCCAAATCCACATTTTAAATCATAATGCTGAGATTTTTGCTCTTCATTCTCAACATAAATCTGACTAAGAGCCCTCAACAGCAACCATGGCACTGCCCCAATATTTGACTGCTTTGAGATCTCCTTTGAAAGGTTAATCAGTATTTCCATGTTTAATCTCAGTCTCAGGCAAAGTCTCTGGACATGGGCAAAATTCAGACAACTTTCTGCCAAGCCAAAACACAAGTGATCTGGAGTCCAACAACCAATGCAGTCCTTCTTCCCAGCAGAAACCTCCCCAGCCTTGTCTTTATAGGCAGCATGTCTATCAGCCTTCTGGTCTGAACTCTGACCAGAATCTTCCCTTCAGAACAGCCAAAGCTGTCCCAGTGCTTCTCTTCCCAGGTGACATCTCTGAACCTTTGCTATCTCTTCCCATAAGCCATTCCCAAAAGCTTGTAATCCACATGGTCAGATTTAGCCACAGCAACAACCCCACTTCTCTGGTACCAAATTCTGTATTAGTTAACTCTACTCTTGTTGCTGGGATAAATACCCAACACTCAAAATGAAGGAAGAAAAGGTTTATTTCACTCACAGTTGCTGGAGGTTTCATAATTTAGAAAAACCTGAATTAGGTAACAAGACCTTGCAGGGTGCTGCCATGTCCAGCACCTGGCATTCCATACCTCTCAAAGAGACCTCTGGCCTGGGGGGGAGGGCAGAGCCCATGCTGCCTGTTTAAGGTTCAAGCCTCTCTGGCCCCGCCCCCAGGCCCCTCCCTGGTTCTCTGGCCACGCCCCTCAAGCCACTTGCTGCTCCTCCGGCTGCAACTGCACCATAACTTACATGAGGCTTTGGGGGGACAACTAGACACAAACCATAATATTCACCTTTTGTAAAAAGGAGGCTATAAAAACACAATGATTAAATCTTTAGGCCAAAGAGGCCAGGGAGATGGCTCAGTGCAATAAGTGCTAACCTAGGAAACACAAGGGCCTGAGTTCAATCCCCGGTTCCACCAAAAAAAAAAAAAAAAAATAATAATAATAATAATAATAAATCTTTAGGCCAAAGAAAGCAGAATGCTCCCTATCTCAAAGGCCTGCTGTCCTACCACATGCCCTTGGGTAAAACCTCTGACTTTTTCTTTTTTAAAAAAAATATTTTACTTATTTATTTGGTACAGGGTCTCACCATGTGGCCAGCATGGCATGCAATATCAGGGATCAAACCTGGGTTCTCCTGCTTACCAGTCAGATGTTTAGCCCATTGAGCTATCTCCCCAGCCCTCTGACTTTTCATTTCAAGAACATTTATACTCCTTTATTGGTAGGACTACAGGTGGCCACGTCCAACTCCAAGTATCGTTTTATCACAAAGCCTTTCCCAGACCCCCTGGAAAATAGTGCCCAGTACTTCTCTATTCCATTGCCTTCATTTTTCCTCAGAACTCTTACAACTACCTGATGTATTCTACATATACGTGTAAGTGTTTCATACCCTTGGGATATGCAATTCTTACAGACAGGGTCTTTGTTTCCTGACAGCTTTCTCCTCAGTGCACTGGATGATGTATGGCCTCTAATAGGACGTGAGGCTTATATGCAAATATCTAATAATATTTTCAGAATGCTTCCATTATGTCAGGTAATCTATGTGCTTTAGTATGTAATCTTTCTCCTTATCCACTTTGTGGTTTGGAGATTGAGCCCAGGTCCTTTGCACAGGGCCATATCTTCAGCCATTTGTTTGTTTGTGGGTTTGTCTCTTTATATAGAGCCAGGATCTCTTCAGTCATTAAGTCCCTCAGTCTGAGCCTAAAAGGGTGCTTCTCCTGCCTCAGCCCATCAGTGTGCCATGATACTTCCTTTTTGTGCATTTTTTCCTTGTTTAATATTTATAACAATTTGATGAGGTTAAATAGCTATTTAAATGTCAGCTACCATTATAGAGTGGCTCACAAAATATAAACTTCCTGGGTGTTTATAATCAGCTCAAACACTTGAGCAGGTAAGATCCAGCCCAGCCATTTTTTTTTTTTTAATGAAAACCTCTGGAAGAGACAGATTGTGGTGCAAACTGCTCAGGTCCCCCTTCTGTCTTTTTCTTAGACTGGAACTTTCTTTCTTCCAATAAATATATTCTGCTCTTAGCCTCCACTGTTCCTAAAATTCCTTCTTCAGTTTTACAGAACATGAACTCAACCCATGTATCTTTCAGGCTGGGAGATTCATTCTGCAGTATCAATATATGAGAATAAAAAATAATGAGGGAAGATAGAAGAGAGAAGAGAAACAGAGGCAGAGAGAGAGAGAGAGAGAGAGAGAGAGAGAGAGAGAGAGAGAGAGAGAGAGAGAGTCTTACAAATCTCTTGAGTAGGAACATTTTCTAAAACTCCACTCACCTGTCCTTTTTCTTCTTGGAGTACAACAGTACTCACTCCCTACCTATGGTAGCTAATTCCTAAATAAATAAACTGCAAAGGGGCTGTAGCTAATACATCTCCAAGACTCTCAGTTTGTTTTGTTTTCGACCCTAAAGAGTGCAGAAATCAATCTTTCTGCAGGTGGTTCCTAAACATATACGAATGGGGAAAATCCAAAGAAATTATTTTTTGTTTTATTATTAAAAGTCAAAGAAAACAAATGAAAAACAGTAACAGAAAAAAGCCAATATGTTCTGAATGTGGCTTAAGAAACCTCTGGTTTCATTTTCTCAGCATTTTCCCTTTGCTCAAAGCCTGCAGGACCCCAGTGGATGGCCTGAAGACTTGCCTGGTCCCAACACCAGCATTGATTGCATCCCCTTCCTAGAGAATGCACTTGAATGCTAGTTATTTGCTTTCTTCCTTTGTATTTTTCTTCTTTACTTAAAACAATGAATATGAACAAAGGTAGCCCAGGAGCCCTGGCAGATCTTTGGGGCCAGAAACTCAAGCACTTGAGTTTGCACCTTTATTAAAATGCACTCTCAGCTGGAAAAAGTCAGGGGAGGTGTGAGCCCTAGGCTTGTAGGGCCTCAGCGGAAATGGGACAGGAGCGAAGAGGCTGAAGGGTTCACCGAGCCACGCATTTGCAGCAGTCTGCTCCCAAGTCACAGCTGAGAGCCAGTTGTCTAAAGTTGATTCAATTCAATAGAGTGAGACTCCTCAAGCAGTCACAGCAATCCGACCCCGTTATTCTTCTCCAGCCAAGTGGGCTCGCCAGGTTTGGAAACTTTTGAACTGTGTCCTCAGTGTTCAACATCCAATTTCCCAGGCTTCTTCTCTGAAGGAAAAAGAAAAGGACTAGGAGCAAAGGGCTGCTGCATGTGGCAAGGCCAAGCAGATGCTTTGCTTCCTTTCCTTGTCTTTAAAAAAAGAAATGGGATTTTTATCCAAATGCTGAATTTGGACTTTAGTCACAAGCTGTGTGCGTACTAGTTTAGCTGCATTAACTGGGAGTCATGAAACTGTACTCGCTTCCAGATAGATTCCATTTCCCTGTATGCAAATTAACATGCCTGGCAGGCAATTCTGATTGTATTTTTTCCTCTTGGCCACAACTTCCACTAATAGAGCACAGATGAAGAACACAAAGGAAAACACAGAAGCGTGTGGACACTCTCAGGTTGCCCAGACTTGCTTTCTTTACTTGGTCTGTTCTTTTGGTTTGCTTGACACAAGGTGCCCCTAGTTGGGCTTTGCATTCCTCCTGCTCCACCTCCTTACTCTCTTTTAAATTTCTTCACTGATTTTCTCTTGCATGCATGTTAATGTGATGTTGTAGGTTTTCTTCTGAATTGATTGATTGAATCCAGGGCCTTCTGTATTGAGCTACATCCCATGCCTATTATTATTATTATT
>NW_004524597.1:4100656-4122090 GCF_000260255.1 Octodon degus
CTGGATGGTTAAGACCAAGGTAAAGCAGGACCTATGCAACAAGAGTTGTAGCTTTTTGGTCTGAGAAGGTCAGTGAAATGCCCTCAGGATTTGTCCTGAGATCCTGTACCTCAGATTGCAGAACCTTCATCAGTGCAGCCATGTGGATGAGTCACGGCCATTGCTTGGCCAATGTGCTCTAACAGAGAGAATTTGACATAAAGAATTATTAACTAGGTATTGAACTAAAAAAATAAATAAATGCAAGAAGAGCATAGTGGTATTACAGGTAGAAAGCAGCTACAACCCCTGGGGCTAGAGAACAAAGGAAAGAGGTTGGGATCATTAAAACGTAAAGACTTGCAGGAAGGAGCCTGCTGGACTGGAGCTCAGAACTCTGAGGGCTCTTTTAGGCTGGTAGTGGGGTCTCCAAGCTGGGAGAAAGTCTCCTCCCCTTGAGTGAGGTAGGAGCGCTGGCCAACTAGGATTTGTATCTTTGAGTCTGGTTGTCTGATTTCTTAGAAAAACTGAAAACTGCAAACAGTTGTTGCTACTGGGATAAGCTGTTATTGGAACAGAGTGTTACAGCCAGAGCAAAGGAATGAGGCTGATGAAGCAGAAACAGAAAGCAAGAGGAAGCCAAGAGTGTCCTAACCTAACCTGTAGGAGCAGAATCTTTCTCCTCTTGCTTTAAAGGCTCTCTCTGGGACCCTGTTATTTTTTTTCTTCATGTTTTACTCATTTCAATGAGAAAAAAAGATAGGATAGCAATGAAACAGTTTCAATACAGGTTAGTAGGATGTTTACAATAATTCATACATTGCATATTGTTGTCTTCATAGTAGTTATTCAGAGGACAAGATACAGACATATCTTTTCTAAACAATTTTAGTACAAACTTTTATTCTCAGTGAACTAAGAGAAAGTAGATGTATACCTATCCTAACTCTCTTTTTTATGTATTGATTTTACTGATAAAGAAGTAGCAATGAGACAGTTTCAAAACAAGTTAGTGGGACAGTTACAATAATTAATATATTGCAATGTCTTTGTAGTAATTATTTATAGTACAAGATGCAGATGTATCTTGTCTAAACACTTTAGTTCAAAACTTTCTTCTCATTGAACTAAGAGAAAGTAGCTATATATCTATGCTAACTATTTTGTATATACAGATATTCACTACAAAATGGACCTTCATTTATATCCCCATTTTTGCAGACATTAAAAGCAAGTCACTTGGCAATGCAGCAGTGTGCTTGCCCCAGTATTGGCACCATAAAGCAGAGTACAAAAGAGTGGATTTGAAGTGAAGTTGCAATAGTTTATTACTTGCAACAGAGGCCTCACTCTCCCAAAACACTTTCTGCACTGAGATTGCTCTTTCCTCTGCTCCTACAGTATCTCATGTCATGCTGTCTGTGAAGGATATTTCTATTCTTGTCTTTTCCTCATGAACTCCTTGAAAACAAAGATAATTATCTGAGCAGCCCTGTCATGTAACTACTCACTAGAAATTTGTTGAGTAACTACATGGATGAATGAATGAACAGAGCAAGTAGCAAACAAGGAAGCTCGAGAGGATGGCCCTGGACAGAACCTGGAAAGGAAGCAAGGATGTGAAGCCAGGATAAAAGGGGGCAAATGAGACTCATAATAATGCTACTTGATACCCTGGATCCAGTCTTGTTCTTCTCATTTAGGTTTTTGTGACCTTGAGGCACAAAGAGTTGTGCTTTTGCAGAAGATAATCAGCCGGGAACAGGAGGTAGGCACAAAGAAATCCACTGTGGGTGGGAGAAGAGTCAGTCAGGTACCTGCCAGGAAAAAGATACTGAGAAAGTGAATAACAACTGTGAGGGTAAGACCCATTGACAGAACTACCACCACCAAACATATTAGGTTCAAGGGCAGAAGTCACCTGGAATACAAATCCTCACCTTGCCTTGTCCATCAGCTCTATTGCTTAGTAGTCAAATCCTGTTCACTTCTGCCGAAGAGTTACTCCCTGCAGCTTTCTCCTGTGTGAAATGCAGCCTCTACCCACCTGATTAATTCTTAAACAGACAGAAAAACTCAAACCAGTTGTCTCATGTTCAAGTTATTTTGCCTCCCAAGCTGGCCTGATTGTATGCATGTGCATTTCCCTGTTCGTTTCCCCAAATCAAATAATAGCAGACTGCAATAATTAATCCAGATTCTGGAGGTTGGAAACAAATTCTGATGCCATTGCTTACAAGCTGGGTGGATTTCTTAACTTTGCCTCAGTATCTGCCTTTGTAAAATATGTCTAATGGTGCTTCTTGTTAGAGTCTCTGAAACGATTACTACACCTAAGGCACTTTAATAGCTTAAGATACTGTCTAGCGTAAAGAGTGTAATAATAAGCAATAGTACTGGTGGTGTTATCACATTATATTGTGATACTTTCCTGAAATGAAATCTCTCTAAGCATTGATAAGGACTTTGATTTGCCCATTGTCATCTTCTTAGTACCTGACACAATAAGTGTGTTTACTGAACCCCAGAAATGAACCAGATGATAAGGTAACTTTAATCTTTGACTAACTCGCTTGCCCAGGCATAAAAGATTTACATGGTGGTCTTGCTTGTCTGTTGAGGATTACTCAGAACACTCTTATTGTTGCTGAAATGAACTCTGTCTCAGAGTATGTTTTGCGGCCAGGACTGTCTAGGCCTGGTAAACATCATTAAGACTTTCTTGCGAAAGAGCCTCAAGATCATCACGCAGCACGCAACCCCTGCAGGACCATAGACAGGTTTTATTGGGACTCTTTTGCTTGACAGGGCTAAAAATTCAAATGGAATAATAATTTAAGCAAACATGAAATTTATTGAAGGATCCTGGAACATTGTTGAATAGCTACAGGTAAACAATTGTGCCCGAGGATCAGCAGGAAGCAGGAGCTTTTGCTTTCGGTATCTCTTATTAGTGCCTGCTATTCTCTGAGATTCTATTACTTTGCTTTGCTAGTTTACTGATGTACATGTTTTCTCCCCAGTCAAACATAAGTGATTCCACAACTAGGGATTTCTATTGATTTCCTATTATTGCTCTAACAAATCACCACTAGCATAGTGGTTTGAAAACAATACAAATTTATTCTTACCATTCTAGAGGTCGAAAGACTGCAATAAGTCTAAACTTAAGATACAGGTCGGGCTGCTCCTTCTGGAAGCTCTCAGGATAAACCTTTCTCCTGCTTCTCCAGCCAGTCAAGGTTCTCTGCATTCCTTAGCTCATAACCCATCTCTGTCCTCTAACCAAGAAAAGTAGAATTTTGAGATCTTCCTGATTCTGAACCTTCTGTTTCCCTCCTGTAAGAACTCTTGTGATACATAAAGTTCATCTGCGTAATCTGGAATCATCTCTCCGACTCCAATATCTTTGATCACACTCGCAAAATCTCTTCTACCATATAAGGTAATATTCACAGGTTCTGGGGACTTGGCTAGGATAGGGTCAGGAGAGATCACATTATTTAGTTCACTACAGATATTATCTACCTTCAGGTAGTCACTGTATTTCCTTTCACATGGAGAAATAAAAAGCAAATATAAACTCTTCTCTCAACTCCAAAATCTCAGCAAGCCAACTGCTATTGGATACTGTTTTGGATTCTAATAATTCTGTAGCACAATGTCTAGCAGACAGGAAATGCCACTCACTGAATGACTTAATATGACAGGGAATGTTTCTCGATATGTCACTTGCATGCTTCTTTTCTCCTAAGGAGACTTCCTCTGTATTCAGGAAGGCATGCATTTGGGTAGTTCCTGAATATTATAATCCTCTTCTAGTAATACTAGAAAATGTTTGTTTCCTTTGTAGCTACGTTGGAAAAATCCCAAGAGCAATTCTGATCAGTTCTAATAGCCTCAGGCTTATGGACTAACTGTGAGATAGAAGGTTATATAATGCAGCTCTCCAACCCAGCTGAATAGGAGTAGAGATAGCCCCAACATACTGAAAATAGATAGGCGAACTAGTACATATCTGTGATCCAAATGATGTGAGAGATCATGGAAGGTTCATGTCTAACTTGATGCTGTGGGTTGAAATTTTTGTGTCCCCCAAAAACCTAATGTGGAAGGCCTGATTGCCAACAGCATGGCTTTAGGAGGCAGAGGCTTAAGCGATAACAAGTTTATATCAGAACATGAGATTGCAGGCTCCCTGATGGTCCTGGTGTCCTTATAAGAAGAAGAAGAAACTAGAGCCTTCCCTCCTCCTCTGCCAGGTAAGGATATTGCCAGAAGAAAATTGCCTCAGTACTTGCTCCCTGACCTCAGCCTCCAGTTGAGAGCACCCAGCATGGTAGTCCATCAAAGCATTTCAAACTGAAAAAGAATCCTAGAGAGATGACCAAATTAAATGTGTTGGTTTTATGTCTTTATCCATTGTTAGCTATAGAATTTGTCTCCTGATGGTGCTTTATCACTTTTTTCCTTAAAACAGATAATTGTCCAAGAATGTTACCTACAAAATGGCTCTGGATACAGAGGTTCTATATCAATATTTCTAATCATGTGAAATCCATGGCCTCCTTGTTTAAAGATAATATATATATTTTTTTCACAGCCCTGAAGTAAAATGTATTTCCCTCCCCCATCTTTACTTTGTATTCCCACTCTAGATGTAAAAGAGAAAGAAAGCGAAATAATAGATTGCTTTTCATGTATTTCAATGCCATTTCTGTGGCATACATACAGCTTAAAATAGCAAATTCCCTCACAAAATTCCAAAACACTGTAGAAGGCACTACTGCACACATCAAAAATTACTGTCCTTGCTTATCATTATAGTGCACCTAATGCAGGATGAGCCCTCCCCCATGCCAGTTAATAGATCTCATGCAACATTATTATGATCCTTCACAGCACTTACTCCTAGCTCAAGCTAAGTTGATCAGTTGCTTATTGACTTGTTTCTCGACTATCCCCTCTACTTGAACATAAACTTCATGCTTATGGGAAACTTACTTGACTTGCTCAGAGTCCGAGGTAGTAAAAGCTCAGTCTATTGGCTGAACAAATGAAATAAAAGCATCTGAGAACTGGAAACACCCTTCCTAATCATCTGCTTTGATTTTACAAATGCTCATGGGGTGAGGAATTGAGATAGTCTTGGTTGTAAAGCTGTCATTAGGTGATGAACTCAGGTCTTCTGGCTCCCAAACAAGGGCCATTGCACACATAGCCCATCCTGTATGGGTAAGGTTAATTCTGTAATAAGCAAAAACAGATTTTCATTTAATGACACTGATGCTTCTTCTCTTCATTCTAATTAGTCAGTGGAGATTTGAAGATAATCATTTCTAATTGAAAATAAGCCAAGATATAGTGCATCTTAGCTGGGATGTAGTAGATTCCTTATTTTTAAAATATGTATCTTGCAAGCCTATGACCCATATAACCCCAAACAACACACTTTGAGAGATTCAGCCAGTACTTCCTGAGAATAATTAGGCAATACTGCAAAGGTTTTGTGTCTGACCAGGCTTCCAGAAGGACACGTTTCATATGGAGGAAAAACGGTGTACTTCACAGATGGCATGAGAAAGGAAAAAAATGGCAGGGAGTGCAAGTTGCTGAAAATGGCATTTGCCAGGGGCTACTTTGCAATATTAGTTTATGAATTTTGCCAGCTCAGTAATGTTTTAGCAATAGCATGCCACATGAAGGCTTTTCTTGTTTGTTCCATTCAAAGAGATGCTGCATCTTAGCAGAATACAAAGCAATATCTAACAGCAGTTGGATTTGCTTAGATTTGGAAGTGAGCTGAGAGAGCAGTTTATATTTGCTTTTGATTTCTTCATTTGAGAAATAAGACTGCAGTGATTATTTCCAGTAACTTTGAAAGTCATGTACTAAAAACCAGAGAAACCCAAGTGAGACTGTAACACAGGTGCATTTAAAGCAGAACAAGAGCAAAAGAAAGTCAGTGATGTATTTCTGGAAGGTGCTGACCCAGTTACAATTTACTTCAAGCTCAAAAGCAAAGCTTGTAAACTCATCTCCTACCAGTTTGGATATGAGTTAGTAAAGAAAATGCTTCAAATGTATCACCCTGAGCTTGAGTTTTAAGAATTCAGATTCTGCTTTTTTCCTGTTTTTATCAAGTCTTGCAAAAATCTAGTCTTCTTTCTTGACTTTAAAGGGAGACTTCTTACACTGAAAAAGGGCATCACACTGGACTTGTTTCCTGTGTGGTAAGAAGATCCAAGTTTCCAAGGAGTGGATTATTTCCTAAAACCTAGCGAACACTCTGCATCTGAATTACGGGGAAAATGAATAGCATTATGGAAGCCGAAAAAAAGTAGTGCCTTAACTATCGTGGCTGGCAGGGACATTATCTGACAACTTCAATTCTTGTTTCTCCCATGGAGAAAGCAATGGAATACTGAGTTGTCTGAGATCTTGAAAGAAACAAATGCTGTCTTATCTTGGAAATTAGTACAGAGATTCAAATCATGGTGTGTTGCAGCACCTTAAACATATTATTTACCTGCTTTGTGAATTGGGTTTTCATCTGTTAAAAGGGTATAATCGTCCTACTATTTTTCTCATAACACTGGTGAGGAAGATGGAGCATTGCAAAGAGCATAAAGTTCTCAGTGTGATCTTTTCCATATCTAATGTATTATAATAACTTTTATTATCTTTATAGCCATAATTTCCCTCATCAACATAATCCTGATTATATTTATTTCCAGTTCAAGATGTGGGACATGGAGTAGCTGCAACAAAAGGAAGGAAAGGAAAAAGAAACAGAAGAACTAAAGAGAAATATGACTAAAATTGAATTTTCTATTTCCATAATTTGTCTACCCTACACCCTGATTTAGCCAAACTTTCTTTACTGAGGCATTCTTAATCATGATCAATGCATAGTCCTTAAAAAAGCAAACAGAGAGGTTTTCAAAGTAAATGTGAGTACTGCATTTGGTTCATACCTTTAAATAATCAAGGAGGTTATATCATCTTACCTTACAGACCCAGTCTTTCTTTCTTTCTTTCTTTCTTTCTTTCTTTCTTTCTTTCTTTCTTTCTTTCTTTCTTTCTTTCCTTCTTTCCTTTCTTTCTTTCTTTCTTTCTTTCTTTCTTTCTTTCTTTCTTTTCTTTTCAATTACTGAAAAAGAACTTCAATGAATCATCTATGGTATTCCCTACCTGGGACTCAATTGTATAAATTTAAAATGTTGATTTTACTCAAACTGCCACGACTGAAGCTAAGAAGATAAATCCCTCCAGATATTATTGAAAACATAGCTACTTAATGAAGAGATGGATTATGTCTTCATACAACTAGATGCCAAGCTCTAAGCCTAATGCCCAGTGTATGTTTCTTGTTTTTTTTTTTTTTTTTTGCCACCTCAACTTACCCTGGGGGTGGGGCTGGTGAGGCATGAGGTGCTGGGGTTTGACATGCAGTCCCTGCCCTTGCCTAAGCTTATCTAAGCAGATACTTTAGTCCACTGAGCTATCTTGCCAGTCCCTAACCTCTAGGCTAACAGGTTACAAAGAGAAAAATCTGTTGGAGTTAGACCAAATAATAAAAATTAAAAATAATGCTTAACTGCTATTCTGGTAGGACAACCTTTTTAATAATGTTGTGTGTATGTGTGAAGTTTCTATATGTGGAAGATATGAGTATAACCAGACAGAATAGATGGTTTAATAAACTCTCAAGGATAGGATCCTGATCTACAGTGTTGTTTGCTACTTTCTAAGCATCTTAGTATTTGGAAATAATATCTGTAATTTTTAATTTTTATTTATTTTTTAGAATAAAAAATTCTGAAGGATTCTGCTTTATTATAAGGTTTAGAAATCATCCTCCTCAAACAAATTTCAACCCTGTCAAAATTTCCTTAAGGGGCTGGGGAGATAGCTCAGTAGAATAAGCACTTCCCTGGTAAGCGCAAAGGCCTGAGCTCAATCTCTGGCTTCAAAAAAAAAAATCCCTTTAAGAATGTTCTTACTGGGGGCCAGGGAGTTAGCTCAGTAGAATAAGTGCTTGCCTGGCAAGCGCAAGGGCCTGAGTTCAATCCCCGGTTCCGCAAAAAAAAAAAAAAAAAAAGAATGTTCTTACTGACATATCAGACAATTTTTCATAGCTTTTGTAAGGCTTAATTAATATTATATCCTGTTTGAGAAAATTATGTTCTTGCTGGTCTCAGGGAGTGGGGGATCCACAATGATTTATTTATTTTTTTGATGTAATAACTAATAGAAAAATTACCACCAAAGTAAACCATGACACTATGAGCATAAAAATAAAATTTATATGATAAAAGAAATACCTAAAATTGTATACACATGATAATAACAGCTTGTCAACCAGGGGGAAGAAACAGGTAAAATTATGTATTGGAATAATCTACAATTATGTTGGGATATATACAGATACCTTCATAGAACATGGAAAATATACTATTTGCTAAAAGTTCCTGGAAAAGAGTTGAACTCCATCTAAAACACATGAGGAAGAATCTTTTAAATACACATCAGGATTATAAAATATAACATCCAATTTGAAAATTCTTTTGTTAGAATCAGAAAAAGACTGTAGGCAATTATGAGAGTGCTTAAAAATATCATAGAGGAAATTAACTGTAATAGATCCACAGGTGGCCAAAATATATTTTTTATTTGCCAGTGGGTTTAATGTTTTTTATAGTTGTTTGTTCTATTTTTAGTAAGTGAAGTAATAGGTGCTAACAATGGCATTTTTGCTCATTGTCAATTTCCCACTAGATTTTAGTTACCTGCAATTTAGGTAATATGTGGTGAGTAACTTCTAACAATGAACAAAATCATTCTCTAGCATGATGCTATACTTGGCATGTGCTCTATTACCATTTTTTTTTCCATTACTCTACCTGGTGGCTGCTAAAACCTGCACTTTATGAGTGGGAAGTAGGTCCAAAGAGATGAGAACACATGATCACTCCTGTTATGATTTGTGTCTAGTTGTCTCCCAAAGCCTCATGCAGTCACTGGGGGTGACTTCTAGAATCTGTGATCGAATGCTGGGATCATGAGTGTGAGTGCTACTGGGATTATGGGTGTGAGTGTTACCCCTACCTTGGAATTGGGAAGCCTGAATACAACATAAGGAAGGGAGAGAGGCTTGCTAGCTGCCACAGCCACTGTTCCTTCCTTTTTGCTCCTCCCTGTTTTTCTGTCACCATGAACTGCTGTCCTCTGCTGTAAGCCTCTCTGCTTGGGAGCCAGCCAAGTATGGACTGAAACTACCACTAACTGTGAGCTAAATAAGCCTTTCCATCCTTAGATTTGGATGTCAGGTATTCTGTCCCAGCAAAGAGAGAAAAGTAATGGAGACAGCTGCCGTGCATGATCACGCTGTGGGAAGATGACAAAGGTGGGATCTGAACTCAGACATGAGCAAGAAGTCTGATCTTTTCTGTGGCACACACTCCTATGCTGACTGCCGTAATGACAGAATTTCATCCCAACAAAATGAAGACCTTCAGGGCACAAGTCTTCTCAGAGAAGAGTACACAGCGCACCTTGGCTCTGTGCTGGTGCAGGGTGTGTTGGGGGAAGACTCCAAGTAGTGGAGTGGGGCGGGGGCACTGGACAAAATGACTTGTAAGCTCTCCTCCAACCTATTACACATCGTTTGCTCATTTCCTCTCTAATTCATTCATTAGTACTTTTCTTCAGTTTCCTCCCAATAAACATGCACAATTTAAAAACTCTTCAGTTATTAAGACCAGAATAATAAAAATATACCTACATATTCTTTACCCGTTAATGGATTCAGAGTAAAATTTATAGCTTACCTCAAAAATGACTCAGCCACATAATCAAAGATACATTTTTATTATTAATTATTAAACATTATTTATTTATTCTGTATACAATAAACTGTGTGAAATCTGTTTTTAAAAAATGAGGCAAGTGTGCGCAAACCTGTGTGTGTGTGTGTGTGTGTGTTTATTCATACAAATACCTGTATGCTCCCCTGTGTTATTCAGTCTTAAGCCTTTGAACTTCAGCCAGTGCAAAGGAATAGAAATATTGCTGGCACTAGCTTCAATTAGAAGCAGCCAAAACAAGCAGGCATGCCGAATGTCTGTTTTCCCCAACTCTGACTCCAAGAGCAACCCATCACAGGATTCCAGCCCAACCTCACCCTCTCTGGAACAAGGGCCATTTCTCTTTTGCAAGCTCTAGGGCCCTAAATCTGACTTCCTTGGAGGGGAGGACAGCTCTTGCCTGCCAAGGGTAATGGAGGCTCTTACATCTGTCACGCTGATCCATCAGGCACTCGTGCCAGATCTCACATGCTGGTCCATTATGCTGACCTGCTAATACTAACATTACTGTGAGGATGCCCGGAGCCAAAGGCTGGAAACCAAATCCATAGCAAGGAGCTGCTCAGACCAGCCAAAACGAACCAGGACTTATTCTATTAGAGGGAATATTCTGTTTGCTCCAATAAAGAGAACTCTATTGAGATTGGTTAATTCAATTCTGCCCATCTTATCAGATTTATTTTTAATGAAACTGAACAATAGTTTCATTTGTTATGTTATTAGTTTTCCCAGTAGAAACAATGAGGCTTTAGCTCTGAAAGTGAAGCCGACAGGCTTTGCCAGTGTCGTTGGCTTATCAGCGATGCGTGCCAGTTTGGATATTACACAGTGAAATACTTTGGTCCCCTTCTGGGCCACTTTCTTGCTCATGGGACTTAAAGCTGTGAGACCATCTTTTCTCTCATGTAACCTCCCTGTGTCTCATTTAATCTTCTCATTCCCTTGTTAATAAATGTGCCTGGGTTCCTGATTGCTACATTTCCACCAGTTGCTAGCTGAATGACATTGGCAAAGTCCCTCGGCTTTTTTCTCCTTTCCTTTTTCTTTCTTTTTTTTTTTTTTTCACTTGCAAAGTGCTGATTGCATCCACTGCTCTGTAGCATTTTTGTAAGAATCAGATATGTCTTACAAATGTGGAACACTTAGCATATAGTAGGTCTTCAGTGGATGCTATTGACTTGCTTCCTTGGATGTTCACGCTCTTCATTCTTTGTGAGCATGCAGCTGTAATTTGATGTCTGTTTCTTGTGCTTGTCAGAGTAAGTGCTTGAAAAATAGCCAAGCTGATCACTGTTCGTGCACATGGGGCACTGTTACCAGTCTACTGCTTTGTTGTTTTTCTCAGAAATTGTCCTTAGTCTTTCAAGGCATAATGCAAATATTCCTTTATCCAAACACTCTTCACTTGGCATATGCAATGGGTATAATCTTCCAATCAAGCACTCGCTTTATGGTGGCTGTTTGGTAGCGCTAGGGACAAAACCCAGGGATATGTGTACACAATAGTCAGGCACTGTAGCACTGACCAGCACACTTCTGTCTAGGTTTCTAATGGATTTTTCAGTGTTCACTCTATGGAGAGCAACATAAAAGTACACTCTATTCAGTTCAAATTTTAGTTTCAGGATATAATTCTCTTAACTTGGGTTTGATAGAAGTTGAAACTTTTCTTCCCAGGCAAATGATTTGTTGAGTCAAGGAACTCAGAAGAAATCTGCAAATCAAGGAAGGAATGGGAATAGGGAGAGGCAACCACTGCACAGAGATATGGTTCCCAGGGAAATCTCATCATGGTCTGTTCCCACTCATTTCTGGAAGTTTCTGGAGTGTTGACTGCTCTGTGGGGACAGGAACTGGACAAATGTACAGTTCCATTAGCTGGACATCGTGTAAGACTCCTAGGGGGGCTATTCATGTGTAATCCTCTTGGTATCTTAAAAGTTGGCTCCTACTAATCAAGGTCAGCCTCCCAGGAAAGGTACAGATGTAAGCCGAGAGCAGCCTAAATCTGCCATTTTTTGTCTACAGATCAGTGGCCAGGGAGAGAAATGAGAGCAGGACCTCCACCAATAAATGCTCCAGAAGGCAGCCATGACACTGAGTTTGGAGTCCATAGAGGGAGTTTTGGTCCAGTATCTGCAAATTTTCCAGAAATAGTCATAACTGCAGGCTGAAAGCCAATAGATGCCTGGAAACAGCTTGGTGACATTCAAGAGTTGAATCCTTTATTATTTCTCAGAACAACAACAACAACAAAAATATCAGGAGGGTTTTGGCAGCACAACTCTGGTACCTTATCCCCACCCCCATTTTCATTTTGAACATGTTCAATTGGAGTGTTGTATAATTAATTGCACGTCTATTGCAATATGGTGTTTACTTACAAAGCACTGTGGGCCATGTCAGTGATTAGCTGTTTTCTCTGACGTCTGTTGGAGTGCTAATTACAAGCAAATACAGTGCACTTTTTCTGAGAAAGATATGGGCATGTGGCACAAAGGTTTCTCCTGTTTCTCTGCGTGTTCCATTCATCTGGATGATGCTTTAGTTGGCTTGTGTACTGCTGATCTAGCAGCTCAGAGAAGGTTTGCCAGGAATTAGACAAAGACAGTATAAGTTGCTAACCAGGGCCCAATTGTATTGGCATCTCAGAGGTTACCCCCAGAAGGAGTTGCTGGCCCCAGAGATTCTAAAGAACCAGACAACCTGTGACCAATAAATCACAGAGCTGGAAATCCGCTGCTTACTCGCAGACCCTGCCAAACAATTATGCAGTGAAATGTTCTAATTGTTCTCTGATTTTAATGTTAATACCCATTTCCATAATTTCTCTGAATCTTTACAGCACTGTTTAATACTTGCCAATGAAGCAAATGAACTAGAAGGAACACTCACAGATGGTTCATGTTTCCCATTAAGCCAGCACACTAAGATCTGCTTTGTTTTCTGTTTGGTTTGGGCAGCCATGCTGTTCACACAGAAGCTAGCCTTCTGAGTTTCCTCTGCTTTCTTAGTGGTCACATTGAAACTGGCTCAGCTTGAATGAAGCTGACAAGGGAACAGAACTGGGCACCTCTTGCGGGGTCCACTGTGGCCCTCTGGCAGACATCTTTGGCTTGGTTCCTGCCTCTCCTGGCCTGATACTTCCTGCCCCAAAGGAACCCCTGCTATTGTGTGGGGATGCTATTTCCTACCACCTCACTTGTGGTCATGCATGTCTGGAACATCCTCTTTACAGGTCTCCATCCTTCAAGCCTCAGAAATTTTCTTGGGCCCTCAAAAACGAAAGAGTTGGGCAAAATTACAGCATTATTCCCTGAAGCTCTAGCACACAGCTAGAGAACAATGAGTATCTGGAGATGAAGCCCAAAGCAGCACATGACCAACAGAGATGTCCCCAAGCATCCATCTGGAATGCCCCCTTTCCTCTTTCTCCACAGCTTGGGTACGTATGTGTGCAGACACACCTCAGACTCCATCATCATCGCCTGTTTGCCTTCTCCTCTGGTGGACTTAAGACTCCTCTTCAGCTTATCAAAACCCTAGGGCTCTTCCTCATAGCATCATGCTGTTTACCTTTAAATCACTCTCTATGAATAAAGTCTATTTTTATTAGAAAAAAACCTTGCTCTACCTAGATCTGGTTAAACGAATGGCTCATGCAATAAGAGGAAGGAGGATACAATAGAGGAAGTGAAATGATAGTAAACTTCTCTTTGTTGTCAGTCCTCTCTAGGTGTGAGTTTGATTCTCCCAAGCAACCTTCTTTCTTGAGCAGGTATGGTGCACAGCACCATCAGAAGACAAAGTGAATCAAACCTTTTATTACAATAAAACACGCACTGTCATGGACCTCCTCACAAATGCTCCCCTTTACCACGCACACATGCATCCGAATGCTCTTTCTTTTCCATAATTTTATTAAGAAACAAATAGAAATGAGACAGTTTCAAATCAAATTGGTAGTGCAGTGTCAATAATTAACACATTACATACTGTCTTCCTAGTGGTTATTTGTTGTACAAGATGCAGACATGATATCCTATTTCCCAACACTCTTGCTTCTTTCTGAAGTAGTTCTGGGAGTCCTCTTTCACAAGTATCTTTAGTTGCCCTGTTGTGCCTCCTCATAGGCCTGAGTCAAGTCAAAGTGCTTCCCTTTCAGGGTCATGTGGGGATGAGTCAGGGGCTGTATGATGTCAGATGCCACAGCATGGTGGACGAGGACACACAGTAAGATTCTTATTTGACAGAAATGACGTGCACAGAATATGTTCTGAAGAATGGATCAACAATTTTGTCCTCCACTTTGACAATGCTCTGTGTCACACATCCCTTCTGGTACAGTAATTGCTTCCACAGCCCCGGACTTCAGTTGGATAGATTGCAAAAGAAAAATGAAAGGAGACTCTTTCTCAACTCCAGTTCCCCAGGCCCCAGGCAACGCAAACACCATGAATCAATCACTGGGGTGGACAGCGTGAGACTTCTTGGTTGTCAAGTTTATGCCAGGTCAGTCACTTGGCTCGGGGAGAGGACCTGCAGAATGAGAGGAGGAGTATGTACCGGTCAGCTACCAGGGCAGATCCTGAGGAGATCGCCCAGCCCAAGCAGATTTTACTGTGACACACCAGACACAATTTCTATTTAGGGTCTTCTTTTTCATTTATTGCTTTAATATCTGTCTCTCCCATCAAGCTGAAAGCTGGGTGTCCACCACTGACCAACTAGTTTTTATGGAGCAAACACTGGTTAGGTAATCGCATTAGCACTTTCTGTTTCTTGACAGAAAACAATCCTCTGATTTGAGAATTACAAACTGAATTCCTATGGCTTCTATATCATGATTTATTTTGTACTGTGTATGCATTCTAATATTTATTTTTTAAGTAATATATGATCATAATAATAAATGAATAGTATTTCTGTGATACAGTTATAGTGTTTTAGAGGCTTCTGGGAACAAAGTACATAGTTTATTAAGTTTACAAACCAATATAATGTGATAATGTCTATTTCAATTATATGTAAGAATCATTTCTGCCTGATAGAGACATTTAATTTTGTAATGCAAAAACTAAATCACAAGTTTAAAAAGTCACTGTAAAAGTAGGAAAATTATTTCACAAAGTTTTGATATTTAAAAGTTGTCTAGCTTAAATTGAAAATTTAAGACATATAAAAGTAATTGTCCTGATCTTTATGACAAATGGGCTAAAAATGAAAACATGCCTTTCATTTTGGGTAGATATTCACTGAATTAAGATAGAATTAGAAAGGTATGGAAGTTGGGTACTAGGGTCCACATTATTTTGTGTATGAGATTTTTTTCTTTTTTAAATGATAAATATCTGTGTCTGCCTTTCCATCCATCCGTCTATCCATAAATGTGACTATCTCATCATCGATCACTTTTATTTTATAAACCACTGTGGTCCATAATAAATATTCAAATACTAGGACAAAGGAATCATTGAGTAGTGTTTGAAAAATACTGTTTTTTTACTCCTATTAAAACTTTAGACTTTCGTGTAACACTATTCATGGTATTTTAATAAAACATTCATTTAAATTAATAAAATTAAATTTAATACAACATTCATTTAAATTTCAGGGTTTATTTTACTCTCAAGAATGACTTACTGTTAGCAGAAGACAGGACAGAAATACTTCTTGTACTTTGGCCAACAAGCAAAACTGATTGGTTCACAACCTTTTCTTTCCTGCACACTCCCATCCCGCGTCCCAAAATAACAGTCTTTAACTCTAGATACCAGTGCTTTCTGCTCCTGCTTCAGTTAACATCAGTAGATTCCTGACAATCCCAAACATCTGTGGCAGCCAAGCTCTCCTAGAGCACACCAAGCCTGACTCAGCATCAGCACAGAGACTCGCAGGGCCGGGGACAGTACTTCCCTGGGAGTAGCATCCACGCCTCTCAGGTACTAACATGTCCACTTCTAAAAAGCTTGCCCAAGGTTACACAGCCAGGAAGGTGACAGAACTGCATCCAACCCACTTCAAGGTGTCTTTACTTTATTACGTAACGTAGTATCCCTTTAAACATCAAGATTTACACTTTCTACAATGTGTAGATTTTTACTTCCACCCTGAATGAATAAGGACTTACTTCCTAAGTGGTTAGATTGCTTAAGTGCACTGTGATAAATATTGTGCACATTCATATTTGTAAGATGTTTTCAAAAACCCTGAGGCCAGAGCTACTCTTACCTCCATTTCACCAAAAGAGCACCTGACACATTCACGTGCTCTCTGAAAGTCAAAGGAGCAACTCTGCAAACAAACAGCTCACTTACTTTTATGTTCTAAAACACACACTTATTGCCACCTACACTCAGGATCAGTGCCAGCTGTTCCTGATAGTGGTTGGAGTGGTATTTTCCTGGTGCAGGGCACTCCTGTGAGCACTGGTGTGAGAACAGGGGTGGGAAGGGAAGAGTTGGTGGCTTGTGGGACAGGCTACAATGCTGATCACAAGGAGCTAGGGCACTAAAGCTGGGAGCATTCTCGGGGTCCACCTGGGTCCCTGAACTGATGGGAAGTGAAGGCAGAGAGGACTACAGAGGCTGGCTCCTTCACGGCATTGTCTGTGAGGCAGCACTTCATACACACAGACCCACATGAGTCCAGCTTACATTTAGGAATGAGGGTATTAGCTTGTCCATAGTCACGTGACATGGAAGTGGTAACTGGAAGCCCGGGGCCAGGCGCTGCTTCCCTTCCCAGCCCTGTCTCCAAGGAGGTCTTGTCTCTGCACTGGCATGAGAGGCAGTGTTGTTTCCTGAGGGAAATCCTCAGCATCTTGCCACGTAATCAGCCTTTCTTTGTGGGGTAAAGATAGGGGAGAATGATTCATAACCTTCGTTCTGGCTTTCACAGCCTTTTTGACTCGTATCATGAGTATTCGCTCTAGACTCTGACCACTGGGTGCTAGTGTACCCCAAGACTTTACTTCACATGCACCCTATGGTTTCTTTGAATGATTGTGAAGCTGGCAGAAAAACTCATATCCGTAGTGCCAAGATAATACGGAAATCTAAAGCAAGCCTTCACCCCAATACCAGATGCCCAAAGTGTTTTTAGACCCAAAGAGGTAGGCATGTCACTGTTCTACTATTTGCAAAAAGTGTTTGACTGAACTATGAAGGGATCATTTCATATAGTTCTGTCAAAAACATCTATGCAGCCAAAAACTCAAGAAATTTTTTTCTGTGGCTTGTGAGAGAAGGCTCTCCATGATTTATGCCTTTCTGCCATTCTGAGGCCGTATGTGCATGTGTTTGAAGGGTGGTGGATGTGTGTAGATCGGATCACATTCCTTTTGGCAAGTAATGCATTTAATTAATCTACATGGAGTTTTAGTACAACATAGTTGATTACCAAGCAGACACAATCTTTTTAATGTAACAAATCTACTGAGAAATATCTTTGGTTAATGAGTTGCAACATTTTGGGAAAGTTTGTCTTATACCACTGTGAAAATAGTGTTGCAATTTTTATGGTTCAGATTCAGAGACAGATAAGTCATTCTGTGTATGAATGGAGTTCTAAATCTTCTATAATGTGCATATCTCAGTTTACAGTGTATTCTACCAAACTTTGTCAGGTTGATTTCTATGTGATTCTTTAGGAAAGGGGATAGAGTCCCAAAACCCTCATAAATGCTCAGTAAGGGTTTGTTATAGGTCATCTGCAGACAGGGACATTTGTAATCGGGACAGTATGTGAATTTTCTTACAACCCTCTGTGAATGTTGGGGCAAATTGAGGTTATTTTTCGTATTTCAGCAAAAATATCCATTGATGGGCTAGCTTTTACCCCAATTCCCAAGAGTCGTACAGAATGACTTTGCTGGATTTAAAAGGGAGCGCTCCTCTGCTCAACTCCCCATATCCCAGTTCTACAATGACATTCAGAACCTCTGACTATAATTCATTGTTCTCAACCCCAGCCACCTTGTCAGACCTTTAGCTGGAAAAGAAATAAGTTATATAAAGTGATGTGCAGAAATTCTGTTTTGATTCTTCTGAGTTTTGATAACCTGCAGATCTCTAAAATGCTTTTTCAATGGGTACCATTGTAATTTTTGAGGTTGTAACTTATATCAAGTGAAACAAAACTTGTGATCATATGGTCACAGAATTTGCACACACACACACACACACACACACACACGCACACACACCCCTGTGCAACATACGTTCTATGGTGGTGTTTTATTGTTATTTTCCTTTGTTGTTTTTGGTGGCACTGACATCTATTAGGATGTGCCCTAATACAGGTGCTGGGGCTTGCCCATGGTGCTCTTGATGTACAGGGCCCAGAGGTTCTGCCAATTCTTCTTGAGCAGTGACACCAGGAACCTGGCAGCCAGATGGATGTTGCACACAAGCTCATCATCTGTCATCTTTACATGACCAACAGCCACAGCCAGACACAGGAACTTCTTCATCTGGAACTTGATCATGGACTTCACTTTGTCAACTTTGGCCACAATGTTTCCTTTGTGGGTCAGCAGGGAAGGGAACTTGCCAGGTTTATTGAGGCGGGGTCCCAGGATCCTTGGGATCTGCTTGATCAGAGACTCCAAGGCTGGAGAGGCATCATACTTCTTGGCTAGCATTTTAGCCAGCATTTTAACCTGCTTTTGTTGAGCTTCTTCAGTGCTTAGGGTTTCAGTGAAGTCTTTCTTCTTCAGCAACAGTACCATGTTTTCTTTATCTTTCCCCATTATTCTTTTATTTCTTGTGGAAATTTGTCAGTACAAAATATCCAAGCATCGTGGCCCATGGAGAACCACACCAGGGAACCAGAAAACAAGATGTATGTATCCAATGAGCTGGAAAACTCAACACTCTACCACTGCCTCTCCTCTGTGAAGGCATGGAGGTAAGGGGGGGCTCCTCCCCTGGAAAGGTTTCCACCCCAACTCCAAACTTAGGCTGTAGGGAATATCTAGATTTGACAGCAATGATAGCTACAGGCTTTATTGAACACCAGGTATACATGAGCCCTGGTGACTAAGCACTTTATTGATTGTATCATTTCACTCTTTGCCTAGCTTGTGGAGTAATGCAACCTTATTTATTTCAATTTTATCTTGTGAGGAAGCTTAGGTTTGTGAATGAGAGCTGGTACCACAAGGTCATCCAAGGATGCAGTGAGAGAACCAGGATTTGATAACTGAAATAACAAATTCATCAATCATCCATCAGGTATTATGAAAATATACCTTGCAAGAAACAAGGGCAGGGCCCCATTCAGGACATTGCCTCAAATTGCGTTATTACAAGGGTTTCCTTTTTCACTTCTTGATGGCCCATCCAGCTTCCATACTCTGATGGGCTTGGAGGGATGCATCTTGCCAGCATGGGATCACTGATTCTGAACAAATAAACATAAGGAACTCTTAAGAATTGCCTGTCCTGAAATGAAAGAAAAAAGAAGCAAAGTTGAAGGAGAAGTTGAAATGCAAGAACTAATGTCTTTCCTACGTGACTCCAAGTTTTGCACAGTACTGGTGGACCATCTTGCAGTCCGGTGAGATTATTTCTATCTCAGTACATGAAGGCACCATGTACGGCCTTATTGACAATGGTCATTTCCTGTCACCTGGGTTGCCATGTGAGCACTACATCTTGAGAAGCACTCTGGATACAGCAGAGGACACTGAGAGAACATTGTTTTTAAAGTTGACAATGTCCATGTGTTCCCTGGCTTCAACTGACTCCTGGCCTCACTCTGGCAGGGGCAGAGGACTCAGTGCTGGTGCAGAAGGTGACCTGGATCCTCTACATGTCTCAGCTGAGTAATGTCATCAGCCTCTGCTAGGACAAGGTACCATTTAGCTCTCACCACAGCCTGACAAGTTCTACTATTTTTCTCATTTCATCAGAGGTAGAAATGGAGGTTGACAAATATTAGGTGACTTCCCCAGACTCACCCAAGTGGTAGTAAGAAAGCCTCTATTTAATACCTGCTTTATCAAATTTTTAAAAACATCTGCCTTGAACCTGTCTGTATGCTTACTGGGTCCCAGTTGAACGTGACATTTGTCCTTCTAGTGGGTCTTAATAAACATCATTGCCAGGTAAATATACTGCTATTTATATGCAAATGTTTCTTTCTAACACAGTGGACAGTCAATCAGTCTGAGATGCCACACTTAGTAAGCTGCTTTGTGCAATTTTTAGAAAGCAATATATTTGTGCATGGGAAGGTGGTGTAATCAGATTCTATAAAAAGCCTGACCACGGTATTCAAGGAAGCACATGCTGTTCTTGGGAAGACTTTTATGAGTTGGATTAGGTTTAATGCCACACAGTAGAACATTTTAGATAGTAAATAAATCAGAGTTATATATAATACACAGGCACACACACAGCCAACCTGCCACCAGGTTTGGCACAACTGGTTGACCTTGACTTTTCAAGGACAGGGTGGTGTGAAAGAATCCCTAGCAGAAATGTGAGAAGATACATCTAAATTTTGGGGAGTAGAGGGGAGAGAGATTAAACTAACATGAAAACTACAGTTTCTTAGTATCATTGATTTTTACAACTCTATTAAATAATTACTTCCCCTAATGTCTGATAAAGAAGCTGGCGATCAGAGATAAAAGCTCATGGTTAGATAGGTAATACAGGCAAATTTGGGCTTCTAAGTTCAGTTATTATGCTTCCAAAATCTGCATATATAGGTAGGTGCATAGATTGTTTTTGCTTTATACTATAAAATGCCCTGGAAGCAAAAGTTGATGAGTATAATTTGATAAGTTCAGCCCTAAAGCCATCACCAAAATCAAGCTATTTAATGTATCCAGGACCCTAAATTTTCCTGTTTTCTCTTTTGTGTCTCTATATTGGTCTTTAATGAGGCCTTACTTAGGCCTGCAGTCATTACTGCTTTGTTTTCTATCCCCGTCTTTACAGTCTGACCCATACTGGTGGCTTTTCTAGTGTCTAATTGTATTTCTTTTATTGTATTATCTTTTTCCCAACATGTTTGTAGAAAATGGTATTTAGAAGTCAGACGCACACACTTTGGAGCTCTGTGGGTCTTACGGTGCAAGGTGCCCCCTCTGTTCCTCCTGGATACTGCATTCCAGACTCCACAGTGTGGCACTTTGTCCTCCTGATGTTTCCCAAGTCCCAAGGAACCAGGAGACCAGGCACACAGGGCAGAGAGAGAGAGAGAGAGTGATGTGAAGTCCCTGGACCTGGCGACTGTGAGCAGGGGGCACAGCGGCTTGGTGGGTGTATTCCCAGAACTTACAAGATCTAAGTTACGCAGTGTGCTGTGACTAATTTACCTCCATGCTCACAAAAAATTAAACAGAAGAAGAAGAACACATATTCAGCATGCCACACTCCCTGTCGTACCATCTTCCTTTATTTCTGAGCATGATTTCTCCATCAGCGAGGCCCTCCTGGATGCTGTGAATTTAAATGCTTTCGCATTGGATTCAGCCTTGATTTAAAGGTTTTTTTTTTTTTTTAATATTAAAAAGATGAGAGCCCCTCGGGCCGCCCCCCATCACTCCGCAGTGCCTCCCCCACCCCGCCC
>NW_004524597.1:4129900-4130622 GCF_000260255.1 Octodon degus
TATTTGTTGAAACTGTCCTTCCGATATGATTTGAAACTGTCTCATTGCTATCTGTTTGTCAATAAAACTTTGAGAAAAAAAAAAAAACATAAAAAGATGAGTGTTACTTTTATATTCCAGAGAAGCAATGAGTAAACAAATAAAAAATTCATTAGAGACAGTCTGCTATGGCTGAGATGAAAGTTTGATGTTAGAACTCGGCTTTCAAAAGCCTAAACTCTAGTCAGTGGGTCATTAGCTCCATAGGCAGCCAAACTAAAGAAGAGCGATTTGGGGATGGGCAATGCCTGTGTTCTTCATTGCTTCAAGATCGCAAAACTTAGCTTAGTGCCTTCCCAGATGGGGAGAACAGTGAGTCTTAAGAGCTATGGCCATGGTTATGTTGAGAAAATTAAATTGCAGCTATGCTTTGGAGTCTTCCTTATGGGTGTCTCTTCCCCAATTTTACCAGTTCATCGAGTGCCATTGAGCACAGGCATGGGAGGAAAAGGTGTGAAGAAGACGTGCAGTGTGATAGGCTCGCTCAGTTCACAGCTGAGACAGCTTTCCTCTTGGTAACGCCCCAAAGCCCTGGAGCTGGAATGTGCCCTGGACTACACTAGACTGAGCATATACCTGCAGGTGTCGTCTACAGAGGAACCTTTTCCTCTTCAGCAACACCAGGCAGATTCCAGGGAAGAGTGTCTCTTGTCTTACATGATAAAAAATGGAAACTTCTCTCT
>NW_004524597.1:4131032-4133547 GCF_000260255.1 Octodon degus
CATTGGTTTAGCTGGCCTTTCTTTCTTTTTTAAATTAATTTTATTGAGAAACAAATAGCAATGAGACAGTTTCAAAACAGGTTATTACGACAGTTACAATAATTAATACATTGCATATTGTTGTCTTCATAGTGGTTATTCATAGTACAAGATGCAGACATGATATCTTGTCCAAACACTATTAGTACAAATCTTTCCTCTCATTGAATAAAGAAAAAGTAGCTGTATATCTATCCTAAGCATTTTTCTATACTAGGTATAAAAAGAAAAGCATATTATTATGCTGAGCTGTAAAAGGCTCAAGCCAACAACTTCTGATATTGCCAATCTTACAGAAAGCCCACTATTATTATGGGCTACTGGACTATATTGGATTATTTTGCTGAATTCACGCACTTGCAGTATTTAAATGGCAATGGAATACCCATCTCTAGTTGGTCTTTCTAAGGAGAAAAGAGAATCTTAGAAATTCCTGTTGGCTACTACCCAAATAAAAAGAAGAAGGGAATTTGAAGTTTTAAGAAAAAACTTAAACCAAATATTAAGTAAAATAGAAATGAGAGCTGAGGAAGGAGAGTTCTGGCAGCATGACACACTGGTAGAATTAGCAGGTATGAATTTGGAGTCCGATAAGCCCTGCTTCCCCGTATCTGTTGGTGCTTACCTTTGCACCACTGTGATTTCAATTTCCGTTGCTGTCACTGAAAGATTTGCATGATTATGACATCATATGAAAGGTCTTTTTTATCAGTGCACTGGAGAATGAATACTGATCACAGTGGTTACATCATGCTCTAATTTTTGAGTTTCCTTGCAGATTAGAAGGCGCCTAATCTTATGAGCCTGGGCTTACAGAGCACTAGAAATAGCAACAACTTTGGATTCTTCCCAGGTATGGTAAATGATGTAATTTCATTATTTTTCAGTGCTCCATAGTATTCTGCTGCGCATATATGCAACACTTTGCTTATCTATTTGTCCATGGAATGATATGGGGTTGTTTTCACTTTTCAGTTACTGTAAATAGTGTTGTAGTGAATGTAGGAGTACAGACAGCTATCTTTGATATGCTGACTTTAGTTTCTTGGGATACATGCCTAGAAATGGAAAATTAGGTTATATGATAACTACATTTTTCAGTTTTTTGAAGAAAATTTACATTCAAAATGGCTTTTCTAGTTTATCTCCCCACTTAGAGTACACAGTGTTTTCTCTTTTCTTCATCCTCACTAACACTTCTACTTTTCCATCTTTTTTTTTAATAATGATCATTTTAACTGACATAAGCTGATAATTCACTGTGGTCTTAATGTATCTTTCCCTAACAATTCATGATATTGAGCATTTTTTCATGTGTGTATCATTATTTTTGCATGATTTTTTTGAGAAATATCTATTGAACTCCTAAGCCCGTTATTTGATTTTTTGAGTCATTGACGTTCCTTCAATTTAGAAATGAGCCTGTTATCTGATGAATGATTTACAAATATTTTCACCCAACTTGTGCGTTGTCCCTTTGTTCTCATGTTATGGGAAACATACCAAGTGCAGAGAGATAGATATTACATGACTCACTCATATGTGAAACCTAAACGTTTGAATTCATAGAAGTGGAGTAGGGAGGTGCTTCCCAGAGGATGAGCACAGGAACAGGGTGCAGGGAGAAGGAGAGGGGATTCCAAAGGGAATAAAGTGCCAGTTAGAAAGGAGACACAAATGCAGGTGATCTATCACACAGCTCAGCAGCTATCGTTAAAAATAATGGAGTGTATATTTCAAAATTGCTGGAAGAGGGGCTTTTAAATGTTTCCAATACAAAGGAACGACAACTACCTGAGGTGATGGATATGTTCATTTGCTTGATTTGCTCATTCTGCAATGTAAACATGATATTGTAATGCATAAATACGTATACATTTATTACTTATCAATTAAAAATTAGAGTTATGTTTAAGGTGGGTCTTGTGGTGCAGGCCTATCATCTCAGTACTTGGGAAGCTGAGGCAGAAGGAATGTAACTTTCAGCCCTGTCTGAGCAACTTAGTGATTTACTGAGACTTGTCTCAGAAACCAGCCCGTCAAAGGCTGGCCAAATAACTCAGAGAATTAAAGTGTCCACTTAGACAGAGCACATCGGCCAGGGTTAGAGCCCTGAGGTGCCCCACAAGCCCGGTGTGCTGTGCTGGCCCTGTCCCCGGAGCACATTGAGACAGCAATTGAGACTGGGTGTGGTGATGCGTGGCCTGTAATCCCAGCACTTGGGAGGCTGAAAACAGGAGGATCACTATGAATCTGATCTAGGTAGTGTGACCCTGTAGACTCTGTACTAAATACAGTTTATGTAAATACCACGTGCTAACCAATTGCACCACTGGAGTGTCAAAGTCCAACATAAATACATTTTAAAAAAAAAGGAAGGAAGGAGAGAGGGAGGGAGGGAAGGAAAGGAGAAGGGAAGGGAAAGGAAGGAAGGAAGAAAGGAAGGAAGGAAGGAAGGGAGGGAGGAAGGAAGGAA
>NW_004524597.1:4133647-4139360 GCF_000260255.1 Octodon degus
GGTGACATAACTTAATGTGAAGGATCTGGGTTCAATTTTCAGTACCACAACTAATCAATCAACAAATAAAATTTAAAATTTTAAAATATACACTTTTGAATCCTTTAGACCTCAATTCCAATCCTGAATGTTTTAGCAAATTACATAGGCAAAATTGTTTTAATTTCTTGCACCTCAGTTTCCTCATATACAAAATAAAGATGAGTTATGATTGGCTCATGGGGACTGGTTGCCCAGACCCACCTACACTGTTTAAATCAGAACATTTGTGGATATGTGGCATGATATTGTGCTCAAGCATGTTATGAGATTGTGAAGTGTCATGTATTTACTGTCCTCTTACCTGGATACGATCATAAGCATCCCATTAGAACTTTGGACTATGGGCCAGTCATGTGGATTCCATACCAGCTTCCCAAATTCCAGAGGTCTGTAAAAAACTCTGAGGTCTGCTTTGGCAAAACTCTGTTCAGGTGACTCTGATGCAAATACTTCACCAGCCACCCATTTAAAGAAAATATAATAACTCCCCTAGTCTGCCTTCTTTAATGTGTCAGTATTGATCTGAGGGAGAGTCTTCATTTAAGCAGCAGAAAGTCAAAGGTTAATTTCAGAAGTAGAAAAATGACATTGGGTGAAAATGTATAGGTCAGCAGGACAATGTCCAGACAAACACAAGGAGAAAGGGTGCCACGGTGTAGGTCACTTGTCAATGGCCTGATCCCAGGGGTGGTCTTAAGGGAAATCCCAGGCCCCTTCCTGTTTCTTTCTCTTGCTTCATGGCTTCCCTGAGGCAAGCTCTGCTCCACCATGCACTCTTTACAAGGACATACTGCCTGGGCCACGAACCCCGAACAAGGAACCAAGCAACCCTGAACTGACTCTCACCAAATCTTGACTCTGACAGACATTTCTTCCTCCTCATTATGTGCTACAACTTAGGAGTTGACCTCGCACATGGGAGCTGGGGAAATGTCTGTCTCATGGATCCTGAGGAGGAAGTTAGCCCAGGGCCCTGAGTCTGTACTGATGGAGGCCTCTGACTTCTCAGCCATTGTGATCCGCTAAAATTTCTTCCCCCCAGCTCTGACCCATCCTAAGGAAAGTTGTGAAAGAAAAGCCTTATTGAAATGAATGAAAAACATTAGAGAGATGGGAAATTTCCCAAAGCAATATTTTGAAGAAGAGTTTGGAATAACTTTAAGGGGTAGATGAAAGATGAGTTTATAAAAAGAAAACTTTGGATGAGAAGTGAACTATTGTGGACATTTACTGACTTCAGTAGAAGCCACTGTGAGCCAGTTTAATATCATGTGTCTTGCCTGTTGTCCTCACCAACACTGGAGCCTGGACAAGTCTGAGAGAGGGGTTGTGGTTGGGTTTATTCTACTGGATTGTGTGTGGCAATTGGCTGGTGACTGCAGAGATTGCTGTTGTGTGAACTTCCTGCCTCAGTTCATCAGCTGAATTGTTTGATTTGAAACAGGGAGTCAAAATACCTTATTCTTCCACATAGCACTTTGAAATAGATTTGTTCTTGTTTCATTTCATTTCAAAGCATTAGTTTTGTAATAAAACTACAAAATCCATGGAGAAAAAGGAAAAATGGAAGGACTCTGAAAATACTGATGAACCCGTATGACTTGAGACTGTCCTGGCTACAGGGGGAAACGGTTTCTTGGTGCTGCCCTCACCTTCACCCCCTTTGCCTTCTCATGTTCACATGCTGTGCAATCCCTTCCCCTTGGAGCGTGGGCTGGACCTAGTGACTGTCTTTTCTGAATATGAAGAGAAGTGGGACAGTGGTTATGAGAAGAGGTGGTAAGTGATGTGGGTCCCTCTTGCTCATGTTCTCTCTCTGGGTCTCTTCCCTTGTTGATTGAAATGAAGCAAGCTGTCACAGCTGCAATCTGTCCCTGGTAGGTTTTCCTTGCCCATGCACTGAGGAGTGTCTCCAGGTCCAGACAAGAAACTTAGACCTTCTGTTTAGTCTGTAAGGTACTGAGTGTAGCTGATTTCAAGAGTGAGCTCAGGAAATGGATCAAACCTGGGTCATCCCTTGTGTGACTAAGGCCCCAAGCATTGTCTTTTCAGTCACGTGACAGGCTGTTGCTATCTGGGTTCAGGTTTCCAGAACTGTGAAATAATATCTTTGTTTTACTTAAACTACTAAATTCTTGGATAATTTGAAATCCATTCATAAGCACTAGAAGGGCTTTATTGTGTCTCTAAGGGTAGACAGCCATAACTGAAGTTTTATGAACTCGATACATGATACCACTGACAGTTCACTGAGACATGAGTGGTGCTTCCAAAGCGTTCCTGTTAAAAAAAAAAAAAGGTCCTAGCTTCTAATCTAGCCTCAGATTAGCTGTTCAGACTCTTCTTATTTCTCTGAATTTCAGGTTTGTTTGCCAGAAAATAGGCAGGGCATTGTCTAAACTTGAAGATTCAGAGTTAGGGATTAAGCAGTTCTTATCACAGGGACATAAATTTTCTTTTTGCTTTTTTTTTTTTTTTTGTGATACTGATGATTGAACTCAGGACCTTGCACTTGCCAGGCAGGCACTTATTCTACTGAGCTATTTCCCCAGTCTTCTTTTGCATTGTTGATATAAAGAAAAACACATAGTGTGGTGGGAAAGATGCTGAGGTGGTGTTACAGTTTGTGTCTAGTTGTCCCCAAAGCTTCATGCAGTTATGGGGCAAACTTCTAGAGTTTGTGACTAATTCATGATCCAGTGTTGGGAGTATGGATGTGAATGCTGCTGGGATTATGTGTGCAAGTGCTACTGGAATTATGGGTTTGGGGTAGCTATCCTGAATGCAATATAAGGGAGGCAGATTTGCTCTCTGTATTGATTGTTTCTGCTACTCCTTCCTTTTGCCCTTGCTGTTTTCTGCCACCATGAATGGTTGCTCTCTGTCATGTGCTGCTCTGCCTTGGAGCCAGCTCAGCTATGGATTGAAACCTCCACTAACTATGAGCTTTCCTTCCTTAATTCTGGGTGTTGGGTATTTGTTCCAGCACTGAAAGAAAAGTAACCAAGACAGGTGTTCTGGAGGTTTTCTGCACCTGGTGAGTAAACTTGGTATAAATCTCTCTAGGAATGCAGGAGGAGCCTTGTCTATGATTTTTGACCACTTCCTGGATAGTAGTAATCTTTTATTCATCAATTGACTGTGTTAATGCAAAGGAGATTTCCTTGAGTAGGTCTGATCTAATAAACACGAGTGATGAAGTTGGAAAGACTTAAGCCATGTTCACCTGGAGGACAGCAAACACCCATGTGGTAAGCAGCCCATGGGGTCCCATGGGAAGGAACTGAATGCAGCTTTTAGGAGCTGAAAGAAGTCACATGGCAACAGCTAGCATGAGCACAGTGACCCAAGTGTTCTGTCCTCAAGGAATTAAGTTTTGCTCGCAACCATGGTGAATGTGGAAGACAATCTGAAGGCTCAGATAAGAATATGTTTTGCTATCACCTTAGTTTCTTTTTTTTCCCATAATTTTATTGAGAAACAAATAGCAATGAGAGAGTTTCAAACCAAATTGGTAGAACAGTTTCAATAATTAACACATTGCATACATTCTTCCTAGTGGTTAATTGCTGTACAAGATGCAGACATGATATCCTATTTACAAACACCATTAGAACAAATCCCTGTATTCATTAAGAGAATGTAACTATATATCTACCCCAACCACTTTGAATACACAGATACAAAATGGACATTCATCTGTATACCCTTTTTTGTTAGGTTCCGTTATTTGAATATTATAGGTGTGTAAACTCAGCAAAATATTCTAAAAGAGTCCAGTAGTTCATAATAGTATTGGGTCTTCCGCTTGACTGGCAATGTCAGAAATTGTTGACCTGAGTCCCCTACAGCTCAACATAACAGCATGGCTTTACTTCTTATATTTCATTTTTATACTTTTCTGCTGGATGGTTAAGACCAAGGTAAAGCAAGACCTATGCAACAAGAGTTGTAGCTTTTGGATCTGATAAGGTCAGTGAAATCCCCTCAGGATTTATCCTGTGATCCTGTACCTCAGATTGCAGAACCTTTGTCAGTGTCAGCCATGTGGATGAGTCACGGCCATTGCTTGGCCAATGTGCTGTCTGTGAAAGCCTGAGAGAATGTTTTCTCTCCATGTGACTCTCCTTAAGCATACTCTACATCATTGATTATCACCTTAGTTTCTGTTTGACAGATCGGAATAGACAACTCATATAACCCATGCCTGAAATCTCAAACCCCAGAAACTCAACTATGAAGTCACAAATATGTGTTTTAAGTTTCTAAAGATGTTGCAAACTGTTTCACATTAGTAGATGTTAGCACTGAAGAGTAGGATGGGCGTGTATTGGTATTTGCAATGCTTCAGTCTGGTCATGACTCTTGTTCTATTTTGTCCTTCTGTCTGGGGAACAGCATCGTCTTGCTGATGCAGAAGACACACAGGAAAAGACAGGACTCCTGCTCCTTGGGTGTTGAGAATGTGAGGTGAAGAGGGGACATTGCACTAAAGCCACTGACACTAGATCACCTTTCAAGTCCAGGTCAATTCTTTTGGGACTTAGAATTTGCCAGCTTGGTAAGTAACATCTCCTGAGGACAAGCTTTCAGTATTTGCTGGGTGATGTTGCAGATCTGAGCAGCAATGGCAACAAGCAGAAGTAAAGCAAATCAATAGGCAGCTTGTCCAGAGGACAGCCACAGTGAAGGTGAGGCTGAAAAGCGCGAGACAGAAAACTCCTTACCCAGACTCAGCTATAGGATCATGATAAAAAAGGCAGTGAGGGGCTGCTGTGTTTTATGGGATCAGCCGGAATTATTGGGGCCTCCCTGCTAAGGCTGAGGTTATGCTCAGTCTTACAGCTGGTAGCCAGCTGGGCCCATCACAGGACTAGAATTGTCCACTGTGGCAAGCCCAAGGCAGATGTGGCTGTGGACCCTTTCAAATATCTGAAAAGTTCTGAGAGTGTAAGGTCCATACCAGATCACATGAAAGGCTTAGTGTAAAGAGCACAATAGGAGACATCCTTTTAATGTATTTTAGAATCATGATATGCTGAAATGATAATTTTAGTACATTGATATATGTATATGTATTACTAAAATTAATTTTATCTATGTCTTTTTGACATATATACTAGAGAAGTTAAAATTGCATGTGTGCTTCGAACAGTAATTTTTTATTTTGGCAATGCTGGTTGAAAGCATGAAGAAAGGTATACCAGAAAATACAGTCTCTACCTACCCACCCCCCTAAAAATAAAGGGAAACAAACTTAGGCCTAAAACATAAGGTAAAAAGTTCATCTACTGGTCACTAGAGAAGTAAGTCATGAACTCATTAGACATCCAAATCTTTAATGAATACTCCTGAGTGGGGAAAAGGTTTTCCAGCCTACCTTTCATCTCTTTCTTTGCTTCTGTTTTCCTCCTTTCATCTGTTTTCCTGTCATTTTTAAAAATTTATTTTGCAGTTCATAGGCAAGATGACTATACATCGACAAAATAGTCCTTTTGTTTCTTTAGTCCTTCTGTTTGTCAGATGATATTTAAAAAAATCCCTGTCTCATAAACTTGTCCTCAGATCTGAGTTTTTATTAATACCTAGTGGATGACTTGGAGGTGTAGCTCAGTAGTAGAACACTTAGAGTAAGCATAACTCCTAAGACCCTGGGTTAAATTTCCAGTAT
>NW_004524597.1:4139475-4143013 GCF_000260255.1 Octodon degus
AGAAGAAGAAGAAGAAGAAGAAGAAGAAGAAGAAGAAGAAGAAGAAGAAGAAGAAGAAGAAGAAGAAGAAGAGAGGAGAGGAGAGAAGATAGGGAGACAGAGACAGACAGAGGCAGAGGCAGAGACACAGACAGAGACAGAGATAAAGAGAAAGAGACAGAGAGAATAAAATAATTAAATGATACCTGGATGCCCTCTTGGTTGGTTGGCAGTGTGGGATGGAGTTAAAACTGGAGAGGTATTGCCTTATTCCAAGAAGGCAGATATTTCTCAGTTTCTGATGTCTGTTACCAGAAAGAAATGGGGGCTCTGTACTCCCAACATTCTAGCATCTTATAAGGCAAATGCTGTGAAATCTTCCATTTACAAACTTTGGAATCCAATGCATAGCCCACAGAAGACTGTCTGTATTCAACAAGGACACACTTAGTTCCCATGGCTACCAGCAGGAGAGTTTTATTATTTTTGACCTGGCAGGACAGGACAAGGGCATCTACCTCCTTCCCCCTCCTAGAATCAGGACATCTGGAGTTTGGGACTGGGTCCTAAAGCTAATGTCTGTGGCTTGTTGGGAAGTCATAGGGAAGAGCTGCGAGCTCCACCTCAAGGGAGGACAAGCTCCCCCATGTCAAGGTTGCTGCAGCTGCTCTGACCACCACCTCTCCCTTCGCCACTGTGCACAGCTCCAAGTAGACACAGACAGACATACTGTTCTGTCAGGAGAGAAATCCTGCTGTTACCTGTGACTTACAGCAAGGCTGGTATTTTAGGACTCAACAAATACTCATGTTAAGTCCTTGATAAGCTATGCAGTTTGCAATGTTGCCTGCCTTCTGTGACACAGAGAATCTGTATGGTCTCTCTTAAATTTGTAACCCCAACACCTATATCTGAGGCACAAACTGTGGGTATTGGTGAAAGTGAACAGCTTTTGTTATTGTCATTGACATTCGGTATTTTGTGTTAAATGGGCTAAACCAGGAAGTGCGACATCTCTGGATAAAATAATATCTCAAGACTAATGAAAGGGCAAAGAGAGAAGACATATTGATGTTTATAAAAAGACATATTTTCCATGCTCAGAACCCTGTGATATCTCGCCCTTCTTTCTGAAAATCAGCTTCAGAGGAAATTATATTTCCTTTCTTACTAAAGAGGAAGTGGTATAATGTGATTGATTACATGTCGTGGCTGAGAATCATGTGTGCAGCTGAGATGTGCCCATGGGGCAGAGCTCTGGCACTTTCAGTATTTCCCAGGAGTCCATACACATCCATATACAGATGTGAAAACACAAGGTAGAGACTCCATCCTTTTTGGCGTGGCTGCCACTGAGATGATAACCAGATCCTAAAACACCATGAAGACTATCAAGAACAATTTTAATAGGTGAGCAGCCTCCCTAGGTTTTCAAACTTAGCCTCACTTGAGACTCCTTCTTGTAGTCATAAAATAAAGTGTCTTTCTTCTTAAGAAGGGATTCTTTTGTCCTGAAGGGGCAGGTGAGTGACTTTTCCAGAACCCAAATCTCTCAGTGTTACACAATTTTATTGCATTCTTGTTGAAACCTGATGAGGCATTTCACCAATGCAAAAGCTCAGGAAGGCTAAGTAAATTGCCTGAGATCACACAGCAGGGAAAAAATCCAAAGGCAAATTCATCTAGAAATCAAAAGAAAGAAAAGAAAGAGAGGTCTAATTACTAAACTTTGCTATCTGCATTTGCAATCTTACGGTGGCACGCCTAGTCCCTGGGTTATTGATGGCTTAATGGAAACACGTATTTGTTGTCTTTCTGCAGCCGAAATGAATCAATCATTTTGGTTTTGTTTTTAAATGATGGAGAAATGGTTTTAAGAAGAGAGGATTTTGTGCTTTTCTTCTCCCATGTCAGGTATAAACAGCTTTGAATTTTAGTAACTGAATGATAAAGCTAAATTTGAAAGTTTTGTGGGGTGTTTTCCCCATCTTCTTCTGTATAAAGCAGATGATCTTTCTACCTATTTCTCTCTGTCTCTGTCTCTGTCTCTGTCTCTCTCTGTCTCTCTCTCTCTCTCTCTCTCTCTCCCTCTCTCTCTCTCCTCTCTCTCTTTTTCTCTCTCTCTCTCTCTCACCCCCTCCTCCTTTTTCTCCTGTCTTTTGGGCGAGAGATTGGGTAGTTGAACAAAGGGGAATAGTAGGAAGAACAATACATCATCTAGTCACGTAGTATAGTAAAATAGAAAAGGAAAAAGCAGTGGCAAGCCAGTGATGCTGACAGCCCCATCCAGCCTAGCAGCAGTTCTGGGCTGCAACCCTCCTTGCAGTAATGAATTTCAACGCTGCTCATCAGCCTGGGAGTGTTTGGGGGAGATAAAAGTGGAGCTGTGTGTGCTGCCTCTGACCTGGTTCTCAGTTCTCGACAACTTCCCGGTGTGGCTGGAGAAAGTTTGACTCTCCAGATGTGAGCAGGAGAGTTTCCTTTTTGACCCACAGTTATAGCTGTCTGCTTTAAGGCAGATTTCTTTTGGGGTGAGGGTGGCGGGGGACGAAATGTTCTGTTTAAGGTTGGCAGGAGTCTGCATGCTGATGAGCTTTCAATTTGCATTCTGTGCCTTCCTGAGCCATCACCTGCCCGCTGTACCACCATTACCCTACTTCCTGGGTCTCTGCTCTTCTATTTTCTACCTGCAGCCATTCGTTTTTTCTTCCTTTTTAGAGCCTGGGGAATTCTCTTCCTCTCGCTGACTTTTTCCTTCATTCAGGCAGCACGCCATCTGTCTATTTCAGTCAGAAAGGCTGCATGTCAAAGTCACAGGCACATGCTGGGTTTCCTGAGTTACAGTCTTGGGAGGAGTTGGTGGTGTGTGCTCTGAGACACAATCTGGGGCCTGCCTTCCCCTTCCCTGCCTTCTGAGCCTGAGCTCACCGCTGGGTGGTAAAAGGCAGGACACTGTGCTCCTGTGCAAGGCAGGACCCCTGAGCCTGGCTTGGGCTGGGGCCCCTGCTGCTGGTAAGCTTTGGAACAGGGCACCCAGTCCTTATCTGGGCTGCTGCAAGGAAGCAGCGCAGGTGTACGTGAGGTATTGCTGAGCGCAGCCGTGGACACTCTGGAATCAGCACGCGGCCTGCTCAGTTCCTCTGCGCGGTAGCTATGCATCCAGAACAAGTACCCAGCCCGGCCTGAGGCTCGGGTTTCCCTTGTGCCAACTGAGTGGGGGGTGCACTTACCTTGGCAGGTGGTGAGGGTGAGGTATGTTCATCGTAAGAGTGGTAATAATGATAGTAGCAATCGCCATTCACTGATCACTTACTTTATATCTAAATGTTCCATTAAGAATTAGCATGTGTGTATTTCAGTTATGCTAATGCATAAAAGTAAGTCTATTTAAAAGTATATAGGGGGCCTGCCCCTTAGCTCAGTTCTTTAAGTGGCTGCTTCAACAAAGCAGTCAGGCTCAGGTTGCTGTGGTTCGATCCCCACAACTCAAACCAGCCAAACCTGCCCTGAAGGCATTCGGAGAAAAAAAAAGAATAGGAAAATAAGTTAAAATATCATT
>NW_004524597.1:4143113-4159997 GCF_000260255.1 Octodon degus
AACCAGCCAAACCTGCCCTGAAGGCATTCGGAGCAAAAAAAAAACCCTTATTTAAAAAATAATAATAATAAAAATATAAGTATATGGTATCCATGCATACCTACAAAGATATTTATTTTAGATGTATACAACTATATATGTATATATCTATATATCTGTATGTATATCTATATCTATAGATATCTATATCTATATAGATATAGATATATATAAAATCAATAGACTAGATAGATAGATAGATGTACATTTTTTTTAAATAGGCGAGAAAACAATTACTTAAAGGGAAAAACTCCAAGGGCTGGCCAGATAGCTCAGCGGACTAAAGCACCTGCTTAGGCAGATGCAGGGACTGGGGTTCGATCTCCAGGTTGCCATGCTGCCCCTGCCCCCAGGGCGTGCTGAGAGGACAACTGAGATTGGGTATGGTGGTGCTTGATCCTCCTAGGAGGATCACTAGGAGTCCAATATGTATAGTGAGACCCTATAGATCCTGTACTAAATACATTAAAATTTTTTTAAATTAAAAAATGAATAAAAGGAAAAACTCCACATACTAGGCTAAGTGATTTATATGTTCATTTGTTGTTTTGGTCAGTGCGAGAGAGTGAACCAAAACCTGAGCATGCTGAGCAAGTGCTCTGCCATGGAGCTTCCACCCCAGCCCACTCAGTGTGTCATCTTGTCACAAAACCCCAGGGACTGGACTCTATTATTGTCATGACATAGATGAGGTCTCTGAAAAAGAGAGGTAGAGAGATAGTATCAATATGTTTTGTATGTGGATTGGAGACACTTGTGTGCGGGTAGGTATATGATGAGGTACCTGGGTAGCACGCTTTCCAACCTATCTGAATGCTGTTGACTGTTACTCCTTCTCTTCTCCATGCAAACTAAAACATTTGTTCCCTTTGGCAATGGGCACTATTAATTTTGAAAGCCTGATCAATGTTGTCATCACACTAACATCTTGTTACCCAGAAAGTAACTTCTCCAGGCCAGTCATCTATGATCAGATCAGCTGTCATGCAGACCACAGGTGCACCTTTGGGCCTTCACAATTTTCAAGAACCATGGTTTGTATATAGCATAGGAAGGAAGATTGGGGTTTCTGGGCAAGCCCTCCAAAAGGGACAACAGACAGCTGTAACTATTCAACCCCAAGTCTGTATCCTGCAGGCCTGTCAACAATAGCCATGGGAAATCACAACTGTATCTATGAATTGAAGGACTCTGCTTTAGGGCAGGCAGGAAAGGAACTGGCCTTGGTCCAGTGTCAGACATCAGATTGAATCCTGATCAACTGTGCATGAGAATTTCTTACCTTCCAGAGAACACTGCATCCTGAGAATTTACATCCGAATGTCCCAAATATATAATATGTATTTGTGCATGTACACACATTATCCAGTATGAAAAACAAATTCATTGCTCCCAAAACAGCTTTTGTAAATTTTCTAATAAAAATGACTTTCATCTCTCCCCCAGTGATATCAGTGATAATATTATTTTCCGTCTTAGTTCTTGAATTTGTTTGTGAAAAAATAATCACAAATTGTCATAAGCATTGCAAATATGCTTCATTGTATAGGATGTAGAAGTATGTGCTTGTGTGTCTATGTACTGTACACCCAGCTTGGGCATGGTATGTGTTCATCTGTGCATGCACATTCATCAGCTCTTCCCAGTTGCAAAGTGTCAGATCTGCAGGGGAATCAGGCATGGTCACAGTCAAGCTTATTAGCAGAAAGCACTTCCTGGATAGCAGTGGTTCTTTTATGTGTGGGTGTCACTGTGCTGGGGAGTTGGACCCAAAGCCTTCCCACTTAACTAGTTCCCCAACTCTTTTCTTCTTAAATTTTGAGTCAGGGAATCCCAGAGGCATTAAGTTTTCTGGATGGGCCTTGAATTGGAGATCCTCCTGTCTTAGACTCCTAGACAATGTTTGTTCTTAGCCTACAGAGTGAGGAGAGCACAGAGGCTCAGCATTTACTGTTTCAACCAGCTTATCAGCTAGATTGGAGAGAGCAATTCTGTGAACCACATGTTTGTGCCAACCAGTCAGTAGTCCAGGGCTTTTCTCCTGAGTGTGGATGCATAGGGAAGACAAATCTTAAGCAGGTTGATGCTTCCTCTGCAGGAAACAAGGGCTTCGGATGATAGAAATATGATAAAGGCAATTGGGGTGATGACTGAGAAACTGAACTGAGATAGTTGTCCCAGTTTGTTTTTAGCATGGAGAAGGTTTTACTGTTCAATTAAGCTTTTATGAAACATAGTATAAATGGGACAAGGCCATGGCTACCTCGCAGGCACTATTCAAAGAAAATAAACATAACCTGTATGTATACAGAAGGCACATGTGCCACCTGGGGCTCACCTTCTCACTTCTGCCTACTCTCTAGGGGAGGATAAGGCAGGATGACATCCACTGCTCGAGTTCCTTAAGCAACTCCTTTGCTTCTTTTGTCATTTAAATTGACTTTATTCACTTGAAATGTATGCGCTTATTCAAATTTTAGAGAAATGCTTTTGGAAGTTCCAATATAGTTACTCTGTCATTTACATTTCTGTCCTCATACTGAATTGGGAAGGGGCTCAGTTATAAACCTCTATCGTAAGAGGAAATTATCTCCCAATTGCCACCTGTCAGGAGAAAGTTAGTGACTGCTTTGTTTTAACTAACATCTTACATGTTTTGTAGGAGGAACATGAGAATGCTGGTTTAACATTATCATCACCTTCATTATCAATTATGGCACAGAAATTTTCAGGGGCATGCGCTTCAGGCTCAGACAGCTCTTTATGTGCAGCTGGCATCCAGTGAGATGTCAATTTGCACAAGTCATATGACTTTCTGGAGCTTCCTCATCTTCATGTACAAAATATGGGTCACTGTCTCTTAGGATCAATTGAAATAAGGGGATAAAAATTGATGGTAACCAGCCCAGACAGGGAACTTGCAGAAGAGGAACCATTAAATATACTTAAATTTTGGGGGCTTTTTATCAGTATATGTTTGTGATACATGTAAATTAATTCAAGAAACACATAAAACATCTTTATTTTTTTTTTACTTACCCTTCTCCATGCCATCCTTAGGTCCCCTTCCCATCTCCATAAAGTTTATCTTTCTCCCTCCTATCTTCTATTCTATAGTTTGGTCCTTATATTTTGGGTTTTTCATATAAAAGAAGCCATAACCTATTTAACCTTCTGTGTCTTGTTCATTCTACATAGCACGAGGGTCTCAAGAACATATTTGAAATGGCATGATTGACACCATAAGTCAAGCCGCTGTGTGGAAAGAGGATGGGAGGACCAAAATCCTCCAGGGACATTTGGGACATAACTCCTCACCCCTAGAATTCTCAAGGGCCAGATGAGAACATTTTCTATTAAGTAAGGTCAGTCCAGTCTCCTTCTTCACTTGATACATGATCTTAATTAGCCTCCTTTTGTGTCAGTTGTTTTACTTGTAAATATAACAGCTTGCAACTTCGTAAGATTTGCTATAAGCACTTCACATAGAAGGCTTTCTTTACTCTATTTTACAATACTAAGATGTAAATGCGTTTAGAAATTTGTACTGTGGATGAGAAGACCAGTGCCTTGGTTTAACTCAACCTGCGTGCTAGTGACCCAGCAAGTGACAGAACTGAGTTGGAAGCTAAGACTGCACATTTTTTTAACCTTTACATTTTTTAACCTTTCACCTCAAACTTGATAAAGCTATTAAGATAATTAAATTAGGGTAGAATTAGGATATTCTTTAGTAACTAAATGGAGTAGAGAACTGAATGGGTTTCTTAAATTAGTAAAGGAAACTACGAATACAAAAGCCAGCACATATCTCTTGGAGTACAGCAAACCCTCAATGCAAGTAGACACAGTATTATTTGTTCCTCTTCCTCATCCAGTGCTTCCCATCAAAGTACACTAGTACCTCGATCCCCCTTCACTCAAAATGCATTGTGTGGTGGTGTTTTGCTTTAAAGCAAATGCTGACATTTCCATGCTGGGGAACTTCTAAGCTCAATGGAGCTAAACTTTGTTGAACATCTGTGACTTCTGACTCGTTTGGACAGATGACTGAGGAAGGGAAGTGCTCTCAACCAAACACCCAGAATACTTTCAGGAGGTACCTGGTCTACGCGGGACCAAGGCAGCCTACAGAGCCCCCCAATGGACCCTGCGGGTGCACGTGCAACCACAGGTGTGGAGGAGGATTTCACCCTTGGAGGGGACCCGGAGGAGCGAAAGAACTCAGAACGCCAACTCACATATACCTTTTCAGACTAAGCTTTTATTTTTTTGATATTACAAACCAGTTTTCTTTATTCACAAACCACTGTAAGTGATATAAACACTAATTTCTAAAGACAGATATACACATTTTCTGGGTTTGCAGATTGCGTGATGTGTGTGTTAAGAAGTCACTATATGCCACACATAATAGTAATCTTTTTTCCATATTTCATAATAGCAATAGTTATTTAGATAAATGAAAACATTCCAAATAAATACTGTTTTAAAAAAATCCAAAATGTTTGTTTACATCTCTGACATACATTTTAAAATGACTTACTGGCATCTTGGCAGAGTGCCTAGACAAGATCCGGCAACATCAGTTGGCACCCATTTTCTCTAAATGATTTTATTAAAACTACATACAACCATGGGGGAAAGTACAGCTCATTGATGAAAATCAAAACTGCAAATGAATTTTACTTTAACCAACACAGTAAGAGTTCTGTTTGTGATTCCAAACACAATACAAATTCTGGACTTCGAAATCTGCGGCAACTGGGAAGAATTCAGCAATTTTTCCCAGCCCCGGTTCCTCCTCTCTTTCCTCCCTCCGGGGCAGGATGCCTTAGCATTTTAACAAATTGCTTCCTCGAATAGCATCAACAGCCCCACAGTGTGATCACACTGTTTTCCACGTGGGGAATGAGAATGTCTTAGTGATGCTATAAAATACCCCTCTGCCCCTTCCCTCCCCCACCCACAAGTCTGGTGAAAAGAACAATTTCTACGCTTTTGGCTGCTCAGCAGTTTTTCCCCCTTTCTTCCTCTTTTCAAGATCACTATAGTCTGTCTCAGATATGGAAGCTACAGAAACTTTGTTTTCAAATCTTGTGAAACTTTATTGATGGTTTAATATCCAACTGATCTTACGGCATGCACATAGGATGACAAGGAAAAGCTGGATCACAAACACTTTTTTTTTTTTTTAAACTTTTGTTTGGTTTTGTTTTAAAGCAGAGTTGTTACAGCGGATTGGCAGGTCACAGCGGTGAGTTGATAACTTACTAAAGTGCGTGCCGTAGGGCCTGCACTGCACACATGACGATTTAAGTATGGCAGCAAAACTACTCAGGGACAGCTTGCTGCGGCGGTTTTATTTATTTTTTAATTTAAATACAAAAACAGGAAGACCCGTGACAGATACCCCAACTTAGGTTAACTTGTAAACAGGACAACATGGGAAGGATTCAAACAGAAGAAATACAGACAAGCTGCAATTTTTCAGCTGCGTAGCTCTGGCCCTGCATTTGACAGAAGGGGAGGGGCTGCCCTTTGGGGGTGGACAAAGGGGAATCTACTTTTTTGCTTCCTTCTGACAAGTGTCCTGGGCCTTGGAGACAGGGTGAAAGATACTGGTTTAAGATAGTCCTGGGGTACGGAGGTGGAAGGAAGGGCAGGCTTTTCACAGACTGAAAAATTACAGTTTGCTCACACAACATAGTCATGTTTCAAAAAGTACCAAGCTGATGAAAATACCATGATTATCTCTACTCAGTGATTGCAATACTTGTAAAATGCGTCTATAAATCCGAATATGATTATCATGTAATTCCATAAAAATTATACGTCTGTCTCTAACAGTTGTTCTACTAAGCTAAAACTAAAGCTTCGTCGACTGTTTCTAGAACTTAACAACTCCACTGCACAGATGTAAATTTTATACATTTTTTTAACTGGTACAAAGAATTTAAGTTTTTATTACTTTCTTTTTTTTTGGAAAAAAAGAAAAAAATAGAAACAGTGCTTTTTATCACCTTTTTATTAATGTTATTTTCCCTCCCATAATATAAAAGTCAGCAATGATATCAATAATTTATTATACTGGAAGAAATATAAAAAGAATACTTGTTGATGGCCTAACTAGTAGTTTTTGCCTAAATAACTAGCGGCTAGTTAAGAAGCTGAATACTGCCGGGTGGAATGGTTTTAAGGGTGGGTTTGCGCAGCTTCATTCAAATCCAATGCACAAGTGCTACTAGAAAGCAGCCCCTTAATAACATAACCTTTGGCTTGAACTGGCGATGATTAACTTAGAACCATTGATAGGTGATCGTTGGTGCAGTGGGACGGTTAGATTCATCAGTTACTATTATTTTTTTCTTTCAGCCAAACCCCGGTCCCAAACCCCTAAGCCCCTCCCGACCTTCCCTTTCACAAAATAAAATAATGAAGATGTGGAAAAAAATGACTACTATAGTCACTTACACTCTTCCCAAATAGCTTAACCCCAGTAGCTTCAGATTCAGCATATATAATTCATTTACATAATATAGCACTCTGGATATGGCCCTAAACCAATTTTTATTCATATCTAGCATCTCTCTAGATCACCCACAAAAAAAAAATAAAATAAAATAAAAACCAACTCCTACAGCCAGCAACCAAACTACGGAACCTTCAGAAATTAAAGACCCACAATATTAAAATACACAGAACAAAATATCTGAGGTATAAGATAAAAAATGTAATTTTTTCCTCTTTTTTATTTTAATTTTTTAGAGTCGCTAAAATGATGCACTACTGCATGTATTGCAATACTCAGGCCTCGGAAAGCTTCCTTTCTCCCCACATTGGAAGGTTTTTATGGTTTTGTCATTTAGTATGGAGCAAAACGGTTGTATCCCCCTCGGTATATACTAGCCTGCAATGAAGAAAGAACGAGACCCACATCATCAGCATGGCTCCTAGTCTTGGCATCAGTCAAGGGTGCAAAAGCATTCTGAAACAAAGCAATTTGAGGGGTGTGTTTTTTACATTTTCCTTTTGCAACATGTGGCTCATCAAAAAGACTAATGTGAAAAAAATAGACACTCAAAACCAACCAAAATGGAGGCACCCCCTTACCCATCCCAGGGCATTCTTAGAGAGCTCAACATAGGGCCAGTCTTGACTTCCCCAAAAGCTCCTTATAAAGAAAATTGCTATAAAGCTAAATCTCGTCAGCCAGTCCTATTAGCTACAAGGACTTTGGTACAAACTGGATAACTGAAGGATTTGCACTGTCTCATTTTGTTTGTTTCTGTGATTGATTGATTAATTAACACCATGTTCCTTTGGGGAAAGCAGACTCTAGATGATTTATTGAAGGTAGGGATTCAACACTCCTTTCCAAGACATCCCTCAAGTGGACGTGTGGAAGTGGAGTCATTGAATGCGGGATCACGGTGGAAATCTAAATCTGCCTCCTGACTTGGCTTGTGCAACCTCTATGGGATCTGACCTTGAGAGGGGATTGTACAGACGCATTGCTGGACATCGTTAAGCTTGTGCAACACAACAGGTTTCCAAATCGTGGTTGGGTTTCTATGACCAAGCTCCAGGGATTTGTCTGGCCATGGTTTTCAATGGCTATGAGGTGGTACTTAACCATTTTTTTTTCCTAAGTCTTGGCAATTCAAATGAATGCCTATGGGGTTTATTTTAGGGTAAGGACTGATATTCTTGATCCAAGCAGAAAACTGCATGCCAAAGCTTTGTAATGATTGCATACACTCTCACATGATGGGCACATCTTACTGTACTCAAGAGTTTTAGTGCATAGAAGTTTGAACAATTACAGGCAAATTCACCCCACCCTTACCGCCCATTTTTGCCCTCCCCTTTACCCATCCCAAAACAAAAACCCAGATCTCCCAAAACAAAAGACAACCCCAAACCCAGCTGATTCCTTCTAATTTCTTATGTACTAGGCACACACACAAAGTGTGCCCCTCTCTCTATTTTCTTTCCTGGGCGACTATGACTTTAAACATGAATTGTAAAAGGGGAGGAGAGGCAGTCAGATTCTCAGCTGCCTGACAGCAGAGGCCTGGAAGTGTGCAGCTTAGCTCCTCTGAAGTCTGTGCTGGGGCTGGAACCTTGGGGCTATGTGAATGAGCAGCGAGGGAGGGAAAAAAAAAGAAAAAAAAAGTTCTGCATTGACACTGCATTCTGTTAGTGATGGATTTAATTATCAAAATGACTAATTATTCCATTAAGGTAAGTGCTCTGCTAGGTGAGACTTGCAAAATTAGAAATATAATAACTTACATGCACTACATTGCCAAGAAATTAAGACATTTATCAAGTTTACTGGGAGGATTAATGTGGCATTTTAGCTGCTGTTAGCACAAGAGACAAATTCAATTAAGGGAAAGTGAGAGGATGTCAACCGTCAACCCATACTAAGGTCCCAGCTGGGGGAAGGGAAGGGAGGCAGGAAGAAGTGAGGACAAGGAATCATCAGTACTCACCATGGCACCAACGCCGTAGGTGGGGGCTGGAGCAAGTGTGTGGTGGTAGGGGTCGGCAGCATAAACTCGTCCGTAACTGAAAGGAAAGCAGAGGTGAAGACTGATTCGTGATGTGCCATGACCAATTCTTAGTGCCAAGCATAAAATAGGAAATACCAAGACAGTGGAAAGGGAAGACATTCCTCTGAAAACAAGAAAGGTTCTACTCTAGCATGTAACATGGGAGCTCTATGCTGCACAGTGCTCTCTTTGGTCCATTTAACAAGGTTGATTACACTAATAGTTCAGTACAATCACATACAACTGAATTATAGGGTGATGCTCTGAGAAATGTGTCCCTAGATGATTTTGTCAATGTTGGAAATCACAGACTGCATTTATACAAACTAAGGTGGCTATGAGATCATTAGGTGGTGCAATCTCACAGGACCACTGGGATCTGTTGTCTGAAATGCATGATGTGTGAACACACACACACACACACACACACACACACACACACACACACACTTTTCCCATAATACTATTTCTATGTAGCTGATGTAGCTACCTCAGATAGTGAAACATGTGAGATCAAACAAATTAGAAGATTGATGTTAAGAAGCAAAATAACCCAAACAGTAGCTCCAAGAAGGTCTGTCTTTTTTCTTGATTTAGCTATTATCAATCACAGGAAGTAGGATGAAACAGAAAGGGTAAAGTGGACCTGTCTTTGTAGTCATGTTATGATACATTAAAAAGGGCAAGTACATTTCACTAGGAGAACCCTTCAAACATCCGTGGTACCCACCATGCTACCTCACTCAGGAATCAAAGTCTCATTTGACTTTGGTGCTACCACTACACAACTTCTAGTTCATCTATCCTTGACCCGAGTTTGCAAAGAAAGTCTTTGAAATGATTCGTATTAATACTGTTTACTCATTTTTAAGTTTTTCCTTCTCCACCATCTTTCTTCTTCCACTGCTTTGGCTTTTAGAATAGGGATTAAAATAAAAATGAAGAAAGGATGCAAGCCAGAGGCACTAGGTGCCTAACCAAGCATCTGGAGCAGAATGTGGTGACAAATCAGAAGTTGACCTCCAGAGAGCTCATGTCACTCACCAGAGGCCACACAACCAGACAGAGCCAGATCTGATCTGTGAATCTCTCAACCATGTATTTTTATTCCCCAGCACCATATGCTCTTATCATTAGACCTGCAAGACATTGGGATTTATCTCTCCCCCTTCACAAAGAGTATTTAGTAAAGAAGAGAGTGGCTATGGTATAGTCCATTCATGATCAGTACTTACAGCCCCAGGGGAAAGGATGCATCTTCCACAGAATGGGTTATCTGTGGGGTTTCAGCTTTTGACTGACCTCTTAAATGGAAACAAGTCAAGAAGAAATATTGTGTCTATCCTATCAACTTTCAACTTGCCTCAAATCATTTAAAGTCCAATATGTGTGTACTTTTCCCCTCTAATCTCTCTATTTTCCCCAGTTTTCTTCTAACTTTCAGTCTCATAGTAAACTGAAGTCAGGAAGAACCATAAGGCCTTGAGAAGAACCAAGTGCTGGGGCAAGAGGTCTAGGTTCCAGTCTTGTCTTTGCTTCCCTTTCTCCCATGTAAGCAGACAGGGGAAGGAGTCTGACATGTTTGATTACATTATGTGCCATGAGTCAGTAGCAGAAACAGGGCATAAGAACTTCCAAGTTTCAGATTCTAAATTATAACCCAAATACGAATAAATGGATTACACAAAGTTTCCATTAGGCATATGCTAACTCTAGATGAGATGACACTGATGATCAAGATATGGTCCTCAGCTTCCACACGAGGTTGTTCCAATCCTCACAGCATGGGACACACTATACGGGTGATCTCAGATAACCTAGCACATAATTAGTTCCCAACTGATGTCATTTGTTGGAATATACTTGGGCCTTTTTGCTCATGTAAACAGCTTCTCATTGAAAATTTCCCTTCTCTCTGTGAGGAAAAGTTGGTGCAAGATCCAGACAAAGAGTGTATTAGTATGAGAGATGAGGTTTCCTGAAGAAATCATAAATTCAGGAAGTCACTCAGAAAACCTGGGCTTTGATACCCTAGGTCAAAAGGAGATGCACAGAGGGATAAAAGGGAAATGACACCTAATTCCAACATTGATCCTCATTTCATGCGAAATAGTCTGTTGTTGGTCTACACAAAAAAATTGTGAATGATATTATTTTTATGCACTTTTCATCCAGCAAAGTTAGTTAAATGAACAGAACATAAATTACAAAAGGCAAACTGAAAATCCTGAGGAATTTATTAAGTGACACTTATAGCAGAACATTCTTAATAAATAAATGTGAAGGCACAAATCTGGTAGGATGGCTTTTTTAAATTAGGGAATGTCTTTATTATAGCAAACATTTCCTCTTGGTAGGAAACAACTTATGGGCAGTCTGAATGCATTTACTGAAAATCTAGCTCCCACTGTTCCCTCCTGCATTCTTTCTTTAGGGGTGCTCTAACTCTGGGCATAGTTTCAACCTTTGCAGAAAACCCAAGGTGATAATTTGGCAGTATTCTCTTCCAAGGAGAAGAAAATACAGCAGCATTGAACCATTCCTCACAAATGAGCAGGCTCCTTTTCTCCTCAGGGTGACCTCTACCTTCAGAATACGATGGTTTTATTATGATTAATAAATTTCATTTCCACAGAGGAAAAGCGACCATGTCAGCTCAAACTGAAAGCAAGGAAGATTCTTTTCAAATGCTAATTTCTAAACACGCCCTTGTGTGACACTACAATTTAGACACAAGGTTATTAGGGAAGATCTGGACCCCACTACTACTTTTTTAGCAGTTATGCCAGGCACGTAAATAATGTGATGCTCGCAGCGCTGGGTAAGCACACAGTGCAAAGAGACCAACGCTTCCTAGGATCTTAACAGAAGCAGAGAGAAAACCAACTCTGCCATGTTCTCACCTGATGTGCGGCATATGATCTTCCACAATACCCAGCCCTGGCTGAAGTGAGCAATGTGACCAGTGTGTCATACCAAAAATTTCAGGTACAATTTTTTAGGTGTCTACTGCATTCTACATACATTCGTGACACCCCGATACAAACTACATCAAAATCAACTTAAGGACCTTTATCCAACTCTTGATCCTTCAAAGCAAAATCACATCTCTCATTTCTATCATCCACTGGTCCACCTATCCATCTATCCATCTATTCATCCATTTATCTGTATAATTATGCATAAATCTAATCCAAGCACTACTCAGCTTAAAATCCTTCAAAGGTATTGTATGGATCCTAGAATGGTACTCAAACTTGCATATTTTTCCTACCTTTCTTTCAGGGCTTATTTACTCCCCTCTACCTCCTGGCTATGGTGCCCAGGCACACTGTCCGTGTCCATAGTTCTTGGACAAATGCAATCCAGTTTCTTCTTGGGACTTTGACACGTGCTCCTCCTTCCCCTGCTTCTCTGCATTCATCTTCTCAGATCAAATGTCATCTCCCCAGAGAAACACATCATACTCTCAGAACTCTTCGGGAAGGACAGTTTGCAACACTGTTCTCATCCCTTTGTGTCACATAGCAGATCCCTGGTCATTTTATTTATTCACCTCTCCACCTGATTATTTACTGTCTCCCCTTCAGAGATGAGCCGCATGAGGATGGAGCCCTGTGCGTTACGTGCACCGCCTAAGTGTGGCTGGAAAAGACCACACCAATGCTGCTGCATGAGAAAAAGCTATACGAAGGAAGTGTGAAGGGACCAGAAGCCAGCCTAGGCATGCACTTGTGCCCCCAAACACAATTCCATTAGTAGGGTCTATCAGTAGGTCCCATGAGAAGAAAAATGGGCTTTCTGAAAAGTCTAGGTCAACTGCTCGTAGACATTCAAACCCCTTGAAGATGCTCACAAGAAAGATTTCTGAGGACTCTGGAAATATAGAGTGTATACTTCCACATCATCCCTGTGAGTTTGCCAAATACTGGGCTAAGTTGCCCTAAAACTCATCAAAACCCTTTAGGGAAAAACTGAACAAGCAAAGAAATAAAATTGCTTTGCTGGCTAGGGCAGTGCAGCTTGAAACCATGATGAAAGCTCATCTCTTTTTACCTTACCAACAAATTAAAACCAAGAGGCACCCTGAGGCCCTGGGGAAAGCCAAGCACTGGAGGCAAGCAGGTCAAATCCTGCTCCCTCGGCTTATGGAAATCTCTGTCCCTGGGCCCTGTCGTAGTTCTCCTTCTGGATTGCTTTGTTTGTGTCCTACCAAATGCACCAATGAAGTGCTGGAGAAGAAACCAAATGGATTGCTAAAACCATCTGCAGATATAAGAGATCATGAGGGCAGGCTTCTTACCTGGAATTTCACCAACCAATTTCTTATATCAACCCTGGTGTGTGTGTGTGTGTGTGTGTGTGTGTGTGTGTGTGTGTGTGTGTGTTACAGGAAACAGAAAGTTGCTATTCTAATATGACTATATGGAACTCCAGCAATCAAACTGCAGATGCTTTGGGGGTGGGGGGTGTCACGATCTTTCTAACTTATCAGTTACAGTTGTACCTGAAACTGCTAGACTTTAACTTAAGGTTAGATTCGTGTAAAAGAGAACAAGCTGGTGTCTGTTGAATGGGAAAATAAACCCATAATTGTTAAAGGGTTTTGTCTGTGATAATAAGAAACGTAAGTATGGGGCTGGGGAGATAGCTAGGCGGTCTAAGCACCTTCCTGGCAAGCACAAGGACCCGGGTTCACTCCCTGGTACCACATGCTGTGCTGGCCACCAAAACTGAGCCTGGTGGTGTGTGCCTATAATTTCAGTGCTGGGGAGGCTGAGACAGAAGGATCACTACAAGTCCAAGCTGTGTAGTGAGCTCCTGTACCAAATAAATAAATGAATAAGTGGTTTTTTAAAAAGAAATTTAAAAAAGAAATGCAAGTATTACTTATTAAGTTTTCCAAATCTAGTTAAAACAGGATGGAGTCTGATGAAATACAAGAGGCTGATGTTGGTAGTCCCCCACCAGATTTTTTAACAGTCACATAATTTTCTAACAAGGGCATGATGAGAATAGCATAATTAATTTTACTTTATATGTTTCAATTAAAGGCCTTTTCATTGTTTCAGCATTATCTCACCATGTCTCCTGCCCCCAGAGATAGCTGGAGGAATCCTTGTGGAACAGAACAATGGATAAAAGATGCTCATCTCAAAGATGAAACGTACAAGTTAGCATAGACACTACAGACAGTGTAAGCACAGCAAGGAGAAGCATAGGCTGGTGCCCCTCCCCCATAGAGAGGAGCTGCAGAGCATGCTTTCTGGCCTTGAGGAACATCAGTGAGTGTTTCCCACCCTCTGGTACTGCAGTGGTGACAGAGCCTCCTTTTTTATCTAAGTTGCAGTCTGTGAAGAACTTTGGAAAATGAGTCCATGCAAATCACAGATCACACAGGATACCCTGTGCCGGTGCATCTAGCAGCCTGCTGTTTATACAGCTGTGGATTAACAAGGGGAATGCATGTTCTCTTTTACTTTCTGGAGGGTCAGTCAAAGTCTGGGTCTTAACAAGGCCCACTGAATGGTCGTGGGGTCCACCATGGTTGTGGGGCTCTGGCAACCAATGAGAATGGAGACAGCAGATGCTAACTCGTACCCAAAAAGAAGTGAGGCTCATCAGATTGTCATCCTATTTTATCACACTCAGTTTTTGAATGTTGAAGACTTTTCCAAGTGAGAACAAAGCAACTTTTGAAGAAAATTCTTTGGTTTTGTTTGCTGGTATAATTCATTCACTAGTGAGCAGCGGCTTTCTGCCTGTCAGATAAAATGTATTGGGAACCTAGGTCCCTGCTCCTCTAACAGATCCTCTTTGCTTGCAAAGATTTTCTGAGCTCAGAATGTAAACAAATACCCCAGAATTTGTGAATCTACAGAAGGTATTTAAGATTCCTGCTTTGGAAAATCAGGAAATAGTTCTGAAATGATCAATTTCTTATCTTCATGTGAATATTTTACCAGACAATTCAGGAAGCTTAGCATGTAAATGACTAATTTTTAAGTCTCAGATTCCAGTAGTTGTACGCTTTGAATATGCACAAGTTTGGTAAGATATTGACCATAATGATGGCCATGATATTGATCAAATCTTCCAGAGATGACAATTAATCTTCACCTACCATGCTGAGAAACTAATGTCAGTTGCCATCATCCCAATGGGAAGATTTAAGAGAATTTCCAGGACCCTCAGGCATACTTTATGCTGGTTTGCTGGAATAGGACAAAGATCCTCCCCAAAGTATTAGAATGAGAAATCTCAAATGCACTTTGGGACAATTTGGAGCAATGGGTTGCTAAGGGGTATTCTTATTTACTTTTGCATGGAGTGTTGGAAGAGATCTGGACCTCAGATCTCAGTTGATCAATTAGCCATAATGAGTGCATTTATGAGGGAAATATTCCTCTACATCTACTATAGCCTTCTAGTTCTTAATGGCTTACACATTTATGCACCACAAGGGTGAACAAGCTCTTACATTCTTAAAGCTTCACAAGATACTAAGTTAGAGGAAGCAAAATGGTCCTGTAATGCAGAACATCCAGAAAATGACTCTGAGTAGAGTGAAAATTGGAAACTATAAACAAGTACAAATGAAAGAGATTCTCTATTCATTTCTACAGAACTACGACATTTCTGAAATCTTTTGTGGCTCCACACCTTCGTTTGGCCTTAAAGTGATCACTTTCAAAAATCACTTACACATATTTCACCCTCACAATTTCCATCCTAGGAATAGGAGGCAAAGTATCTGAGCTCTTCATTTTGTACAGGGAAAGCCATAGGATTTCTTGCAAACAGAGACCACAGGTCCCATGTCTGAACTGTGTGTACACAAAAGCACACACAAATCTGGAGAATCTAAAAGCTTCAGACCATGTATCTTGTGGCAAATCAGAGGACATCATTCTTCCTGTATATGCTCTGAGCAGATCACTACATTTTCATAATCCAAATCCCAGTAAAGCAGAAGGTAAGAGCTTTGATTCTGGATGCATCAGAGTAGATCAACAGCCAACTCCTGGGACTTCAGAAGGAAGGTAGACCCTGTTTATGGCCATGTGATTCAGTCATCCAATGCCTCCTCCAATAAAGAAACAGTAGATTCACTTTCTTGAAGGTCAGATATGAGGGCTTCTTTCTTAGAAACCCAATTTCACTTTCCCTGTGTCATCTACTACCCTAACAATATCACTAGAATTTTCCCATCATGCTTTGAAATCACCATAGCATTCCAGCTGCAGTGTCACCCACACAAGGGACCACAGAGACATTTGAATTCTTCATGAGATCCCCAATATCCCTGCAAAAGAGCAGGGTTGAGCAGTAGCTAAGGGTTCCTTCAGGTCAGCATTTTAGAGTCCTATCTACCTCTGTTTTATGCTTGCTAAATAAACTCAAAAAGTCCCCCTCTGTGCCAGTCTCTTCATTCATAAACAGAGATGATTATGCTGTGTCTTGACTGAACAAGGCTATATTGAGGGGGAGATAAGGGTTGCTGGCTACCAGCTGCTTATTTCCTAACAAATTTTAAGTTTTGACCGGACACTGCCAGGGTTAGAGCTTCTGCCCTCTCCTCTGGAGATGAGCTGACCCCCTCTATAACTAGGATGCCCCACAAGCCACCAAGCAGTTCTAAGACGTGAGAGGAAGCAAACAGGGTGAACCCCAAGGAATGTCCTATAAGACCACACACACAGACACACACAGACACACACACACAGACACAGACACACACACAGACACACACACACACACACACACACACACACACTGAAGTAAAATTAAAACAAAGCCAGGACATGCTACCAATCAAAAAATGTAACTCTCACAGAAGTAGAACAATGAGGGCCGTAGATACAAGCCCCACATGTCACTTTAAACTATCCAATGGTCACATTTTAAAAAGCAAAAAGAAACATACAATTCATTTTTATATTTTATGCTCCTATATTCATACTCTTATCACTTCAAGGTGAGAGCATACACCATTATTCACGAAAATCATTTACCTAACTTTTAATGATGGGTTTTTGGAATCCAGTCTGTGGATTTTTTTTCTGGTATTTTTTACTTCCAACTCATGCCGAAGCAGACCAGGGACAAGTGGGGGAAGACAGCAATGAAAAGGCTGTACTTAAAATAAGTTTTATCTATCAGGCTATGACTTGATAGCTTTTAATAACTACTAGTGTTTCTTTTAAACTTTGTGTGGATATGACATTCTCCTACTCAAGCAATTGAGAGCTCTCCCTTCCTTTCCCTTCCCTTCCCTTCCCTT
>NW_004524597.1:4160097-4201621 GCF_000260255.1 Octodon degus
TCCCTTCACACACCCTTCCTTTTCACAATCAAACTGATAAGGACATTTTCTGTATAGTGCATGTCACAAGCTCAGAGCAATGCCTCACACACACAGTAAGCTTGCAGCAAACCCTGTTATTATTTTTACAGTTTCTTTGCTTATGTGCCTCCTTAGCACGCAGAACATCTTGTACTATACACAGTGCACCATATTGGAAACACACTAATTAACCACAGATCAATTTGCTGCATGACAACTTTGCTGAATAATCAAATCATGCAAATGTAGGGAAGACAATTAAGTGAAACTGGCTGGAGGATCAATTAGAGGAATTGCCAATTTGGGCATTTCTTCAAAATAGTCTGAAGTTTTACTGAAGTTGCCTCTGTGTATGTATGCAGAGGGGGCCTGAAGGATGGAAGTGGTAGTCAAGCTCCCTTGCTGAATATTGCTTCTAATAAGTACTTAGTACTGAGCAGTGAGCTGAGCCACAGTTCTCATAGCCTCTGCAGATACGTTCCTTTGGCCAAGGCTATTTCACCGGCCCCTGCCCTGCCCCTGTGGGTGGGTCTCAGATGCTTGGGAGCTGGGACTGTGTTCTCAGGTTGGCTTCTCCTGTGTTCTCAGGTTGGCCACAATGGGTCTCAGTGTGGTGAAAGGTGTGACCTTGCTGCTGGAGGGAGTCATACACACACACACACACACACACACACACACACACACCCCAACACACATATACACATGCGCACACACACACACACACACACTCCCTGGTAGGGAGCAGCAGCAAGCCTTCCACTTCTAACCTGGTGGCAAGACCAACTAAGTTTATGCAGTCTGGTGTTTTTCAGGGAGCAGTAGTTTATTCTGTTGATTTTCAGCAAAAAATAAAAACATGTTTCATATATGGATTTAGGACATACATTGCCTATTTAGCCTTTTCTTCATGTGTAACAACTCCATGACCCAGCTCTACCCCCTTGCTACTTGATCTTTGTACCTAGGCCAGCACCCAGAACATAGGACCACTCAGCAGACACGTGTTGCCAAGGCGGATGAATCCAGTTAGATAAACACTTGCTGGATCAACCAGCTGAGAGCTGTCCCATGTGCTTAGCTTCCAGCAGAATTTTAGCAACAGAGCCCTCCAACTCCCAAATGCTAAGGCTGGAGAAAAGAGAATTCTACCCGGAAGCTGAGGGACAGGGTCCTATGCTCAAGGTAAGAGGCACAGGGAGAGGGTGACCCGGAGAGACACAGTCTGGCTCTCCGTGGACTCCAGCGTGACTACAGAAAAGTAACCAAACACTTCTGAGCCTGAGTGTTTCTTCTTCTTTTTAAATCTCAAAATAGAGATGAAGATAATATACATGTCTTTATGCTGCTGAGATAAATTTTATATGCATGTGTGTCTATACGTGTAACACACATATACACATACACATAGACTTTGTCATACTTGCTGGCACACAAAATTTGTTCACTGCAGGACAACAAGTTATTACACTCTGAGGAATTCAGCCAAGCCCCTACAAAGGACATTTACTGCAAGGATTAGGGATTTGCCTCCCACAGTGACTAAAAGCCTTGGCACTCCAGGAAATAACTGAACAGCGCTTGAGCAAGAGGGCAGGATGCACATTTAGCGCAGACCGAGGGACAGTCTTCTGATCACTTCTCCTATCAGAATGCAGCGCAGAGGCAACCACTTCTTGAATCCCATCACTAGTATGTGCTCTCAGGATGTCACCTCCCACCTGTGATCAGAGGCAGACATTCTCCTGGTCTCTGTCCATTCTTGTCCTCTAGCCTCCTGCATTCTGGTCTCCATAAAGCAGTGCAATTGCTTTCTTTAAAAAAACAAGTCAGATTCAAAGCAGTATTCCAGCACCTTGCCATCACAGTAAAAGCAACAGGCCACAAACTTTCATGACTCTCAAGTTCCGGAATAGCCAAGAACCTGGCTATCTCTACGACATCATCTCTAGGAACATTCATTTGTGTGCTCTGGCTACACTGGTTGACTCTGCTGGGAGCCACAAACGTGCCTCAACCATAGGGCCTTTGCACAGGGCCTGCTGGCTGCTCAGCCTGAATATTCTCCATGTCACAATTATCTACCTGGGTTATGCTCAGGTCTCTATGCAGACATGAGCCCTTCTACAGTTGCATCGCAATTTATGTTTTATCCCTGCCCCTACATTTCATTTCAGTGGCCATTGTACAGCTTCGTATACAAAGGTATTGTATGTGGACTCATCTACAAGGTTGGAGATTTGTTCTACATAGCAAGGAAGCCCCTTCTTAGGAGGCTTCCGACCTATTTAACATTGTGACCTCAGTGTTCCTCTTCGAACTCAGTAGATATTAATGGACTCAAGTGAGTTTCCAGCCACCTGTCAAAATAAGAACTTTCTTTTTTCTTTTTCTATCTCCAGGCTCTTACAAGACCCACTGTCTCTGACTCCAATCACTATCCTAACCTGGAAATGTTCTAATAAATTACAAAGGCAGGCAGGTCTCTGGCCTAAGAAGAAGGGAAATCTCATTTTCCCCTTTGCCATCTCTTGCACAATCCAACTCATCATAGATTCTTGCCTTACGGAGCAAGAGACTTTTCAAATGTGCAAGATGTGTGTATTGATGGTGTTCTTTACGTTTGTTAAAGGGACAGTTAAAAGGAAGTTTGTTAAAGGGACAGTTTCCAATGACTCCCTTCAAAATCAGGCCAAACAAAATAAAAGCAGAGTACTAACACCATTATTGAAACCACGGTGTAAGAAAATCAATGGCCTTGTCAACATAGTCTCATGGACCACAGATGTTTCTGTGACAAACATTTGCTCTGTGTTGCTAGCAAAAGCAGAATGGATATTTGGTATCTTTTTCAAAACACTGCAGTAAAAATTTGTCCTATTGCCTTAGGGAATTTAAAAATCCTAAAGTGTTGCTGTTCTATCATGTAATAATGTCCAGTTCTTCATCTTTGCCCTAAGCTGCGTACAATGGCACATCTCTTCTGCCATTGGCAGCACTTTCATAAGAGCACATTTTTACAAAAAATTTCAGTTAGAAATCCATAAAGCCCTGCAAACTGAGTTTTAAACATTGTGTTGATTTCCTTTTGTACTTAAAAGCAGAACATTTGTCTCTGGTCAAATTCCAATGTCTAGTAGACACCAACATACAACAGATCTACCCTTTTCTTCTTTTTTAAAAATTTATTTGGTACAGGGTCTCACTATGCAGCTTGGACTTGTAGTGATCCTCCTGTTTCAGCCTCCCCAGCGCTGGGATTACAGGCATGTGCCACCATACCTTGGTCTTGGTGGATGGCTCAGTACATCTGGGGCTGGGCTGCTGGCACAGCATGTGATATCAGATTGAATCCCAGTCCCTACGCTTGCCTATGTAAGCCCTTAGTCTGCTCAACTATCTCACCAGCCCCAGACCTACCATTTGAGGTACTGCTTTGCATAGGAAGGTAAGAGTCCTGACAGTTGCGCTGAGCAGAATGTGGGTCTGCTAGGTTTTGCTAGAATGTAGGAGAGAATGCCCTAGAACAGCAATTCACAACCCTTTGGGAACCAGGGACTGTATCCATGGTAGACAATTTTTCAATGGATGGAGAGAAGGTGGTTTAGGGATGATTCAAAGAAGCATGCAGTCTATACCCCACCATGCACTGTTGACATGAGAGCTCCTTTGATAACTGAAAGTTGCTACTGATCTGACAAGAGATGAAACATAAACAGTAAAAGTAGCAATGGGAAGCAGGTATAAATGCAGATAAAGCAGATAAAGCTTTGTACTGTAGGTGCTAATCTTTTACTCTATAGCTTTGGGCCTAATGGGCTCTGGACCTGTACCAGTCCATGGCCCCAAGAGTGGGGATTCCTGCTCTAGGACATATTGATTTCATCACAGTTCTGATTTCTCACTTTGACTCTTTGAGGAGGGTGGGCTGGCTTCAAGATAGGTAATATGACAATTTGATTGATATGAGTGTCTCATCTTACAAGCTTGATTCAAAATTCAAAGTTCAAATGAAGTCTTATGAAGCTTACAACATATTAATATAGAACTCAAATGAACAGGGGTATCTCTCTTAATTTGAAATTTAATCAACAGCAATTCACTAAGAATTTACTGAACAGCCCTTCTAAATTAGGTAAGGTAGGATGAAATATTTCCCATACTCAAGCAAACTTTCATATCTGTTTTATCTTTCTGGGATATGGTGTGTAGATCACTCATTCACAGGGCAGATTTTGTTAAATCATAGGATGAAATCAATATGCATCTTTCATGTTGTTCCTTTCAATGTTTGATCAATGGTGTCTAGACATAGTCTGAGACATACTGGTGCATGCACATGGTATAACAGGGTGGGGGGAGGATAGAAGACTCTGGAACATGAGTATATCCACAAACGATACCAATTAATTTTGTGAACGAACACTGCTTAGTGTCATCCTCAGTATCTCCTTTTAAGTTGTATGTTCCATTCTCTTCAGACTCTGAAGACATTACACTATTCTTGTGTCCCAGAGATATTCCCCAGCCATTCCCAGCAAGGCAATTAACAGCTGATTTTCTGCTATTATTTATTAGTGGAGTGTTAAGAATTTTACCTTAGTGGAGGAATATTTAAGGCAGAGGATTATGGAGCAGGCCTAGTAGGGTCATTATTAAAGGGGCTTTATACTAAAGGAATAAGCTTTTAATATCTTAAAAATGCCTTTAAAAATAAACATGCATACCTCTTGAGCTCAAGTGTCAAGACTTTAAACTATTAAAACTAATGGGACTGACTAAATAACACAGATGCAAAGTCTTAGTGTGTCTGCTTTAAAGGATGGAGAGGTCCAGGAATAGGTCCCTAACTTGGTCCCTTCTTTCATTCATTCTCACCAAAGACTCTAACAGGGAATGAAGCATTAGAAAGCAGGTCCAGATGAGTGTCTGTTTGTAAGGTTGGGTTTAAGGTATGCTTCTGATGGTCATGGAACACTCAGCTATGCATGGATAAGCTGTTTCATTGGCCAAAAGCAACACACTGGTAAGATTTCCTAATAAATAGTTTGGTTATAATTTTGCCCTTAAAACAAAGTAAAGAAAAAGAAAATTAAAACAAAAAAAGAATCTGTTATTTGCTTAGGCACTCACCTAACTTGGCACTTAATCAAATCATTCCATGCTAATGAAGGCCTAAATTTAATTATTCTGAACCACACTGAAGTAAAAAGACATTATTTTAATGGACATATCATGCAACTATGCAGCTTCTATTTGCTAATGTTGTCCTGGTTTCAAAACAGATAAAAAAACATTTTAAAAATCAATGAAACTTCATCTCTTTAAGTCCTGCTGCTTGAGATTTATTTTAAAGGAAAGGAAATCAAGGATCTTCAACTGATAGACTGAAGATCCTCTTTTTATAAGACAGAGATAGTTATCCCCTGGCTTTATAAATGCAGTCTTTTGGGGCCTATAATGTTCTATAAAGATCCCAAATAATTCAAATTTCAATCTGTGTGAATCCAGATAAAATATATCAGAAACATGGAAGTCACACATCTGTGCTTCTGATTTGCCCTGATTCGAAATTTTAACATAAGAATACTGAAGCATGTGAGAAGGATTTGTTGTGGATTCATTCAAGACAGTCTTATTTTTATGGACCATGAGTTATTACAATCAGGAACAAAAACATCAAAGTTAGCAAAATGCTCCCTTATATACATCAGCACCTAAAAGATCCAGCGATACTCCAAGGGCACAGGGTCCCTCTCTTGCTCTTTCTAAACAAAACCTTCTAGAGTGACCAACTGCCGTATGTGAGGAGGGGGAAAAAAGGATATTGAGACTTGGTTGGATGCATCAAGAAGTAGCAATGTTTGTTACCTGCAGAGGTGTTACAAGAAATTTCATCTGCTGCAACGAAGACGAACTGATTTCTGGAAGAGAAGATAAAATTCACAATACTGCTTGCTCAGGGGGAAATGTGCTCTCTGCCAACTGGTTGGATGTGTACAGATGAGGGGAGGGAAGGGTGCTGTGTTTGAATGGCGGTTGCAAGGAAATGTGCTGATGTACCTCGGGCTTGGAAGGTTTAGAAAGATCACGAAATAGGCATGCAGGGCCTCTCACGGGGAACCACAGGCATGTCAGAATATGGACCATGTGCAAGCTGGAGCATCAGGATATTAATACTATGTGCTACCAAAATCTCATGCCAGGGTATGGCGCTAATGCCAGAACATTTCAAACTTGCCTAAATGGATATTTTTGTGCTAAAAGATTACACTAAAAATATAGACTATCTATTAAGAAAATGTATGCTAGAGCTAAGTAAGATTACCATCAAATTCCAGACCTTATTGTTATAGTATACTATACAAATTTTTTTAAGAAAAGGAAAGAAAAAAAAAAAACTGCTGTCATTCCAGAAAAAAACTCTATGTGGTATGAGGTTATGGATAATAATTTCCTGCTCCTCAAACTAGGCTTGCTGTGAATAAGGTGAGAGAATTAATTAGTTGAAATAAATCCTGTGTTGCTAAATGATCTTTACTAGTGCAATACTGAAAATAAAATATAAATTGAAAAACACTGTTTCTTTTTTACTTAGTAAATCCAGAAAGATGATAAAACTCTCTTAAGATGTTTCCAACTGTGAAATCTCCAAAATGTACAGTGCGGTAATTCAGAAGTACTGATTATTTTCATAGGAATAAGAATATTCATCTTAGAAAGATGATAATGGTCCATGAGATTGACTGGGGTCTTAAATGCTTCAAAATCATCAGCAGAGAGGCCTTGGGTTCTCACATGTTACATTTTACTATGCATATTGCTCCAGAACCAAAATAAATATTTAATTTTCATTTGTTTTACCAAAGTTGGTTTGGTTCAAATGTTCCAAAAAGTCTAATAACAGCACATTTATTAAACATCTTAAGAAAGTTTTACTGTTGCAAGAGATACACCCTGAGATATGAACAGAGCTATTAAAAATTTCCTAGAACTTAACATTCAATTGAAAATTCTACTCATTTCTACATCTATAATATTTAAAATAAATGCATACATGTTCTGAGAATAGCATTTCTTCTACATAACAAAAGTGAAAACTAGGTTCGTCTTTATCACCTCTCTTAAAACAAAGTTAATCACTGTGGATTTTTGCTTTTTGTGCTGGCATAGACTTTTTCAAAACTGATTTTAGACTCCCTAGGCTTGAGAAGCAATAAAATTACTAGCCTTGAAAATGAAAGAAATACTTTGAATATTTATTTTGACTTACCCAGCTTTGATTTACTTGAGGGAGAGTAAGACACAGGTCTCCCTAACTCTACAGGCACGGTATTCTCCCAGCATACCCAGCAAGCACTCAGTGGGAATTCTGCTTAAAGAACACTAACTGGTGTAACCAAACCAGGCCAGCTAATGTGGTTTGCACAAAGGAGCAGACTCTTTCGGGCAAGCATTCAGGGCAAGCATTCACATGTTGGGGGAGGCGGGGCCACTTAAGCAGCTCTATCCAAATTCCTTCCCCTTATTCTAGAAGAGACTGCTGGCTAGGGTTTTGTCTGAAGAACTGACCAGGGTGTGAGGTAGAACAAAGCCTTTTCTAGGTAATTGAGAGTGATGTAAAATAGTATTTGAGTGAAACCTCAGTACCTCAACCTAAATAGTTATTGAGTGAAAACCTCAACCTTAAAAACCCTGCAAGAATTGTTATAAGGAATCAGCACGTTTTCTTCTTCCAGATTCTAAAATTATGATAGTATCCTTCATAATAGCTTTTTTGATACCAGGTGCTTGATCAAAAAAAGTGCTACATCGCCACCTCCATCTTTCCTTCTTCCCATTTCTTTCCTTCTGCCTTCCTTCCTACTTCCCTCCATCCCTCCCTCTTCTTCACTTTGCCTTTTGTAATCTATGTGTTGCAATTTTTTTTTCTTCATGTTGTCTTTATTTTACTTTATTGAGACAGGGTCTCACTATGTTACACAGGCAGTCAGGACTAGAATGCATAAGCTCAAGCAATCTTCCAGTCTCAACAAGTAATTAGGACTATCACAATGTGTTTTTATGATTCCTGAAGAAGTTTTCAAACAAAATGGATTATTTCCTTTTTCATAATTCACTCTCTTCAAACAAGCTGGCTTACATGATTCCTGACGACAAAGTCAAATCTATCTCAAAACTTTAGGACTGAGAGTAATACTTAAAATTTCATGCTATGGTCTCTGCAACAATACTAGAAAAGAGTTCCAATTTTATTTTGTTTTTTACAAAATATATCCACACTAATATATCCAAAATAAGACCCACATAAATCTAACGTGTTCCAGGAGGATCATTTTAAAGCATGAGAATTATGCATTCAAATGGAGCTTATTAATGCCGTGAAGTCAGCCTGCGAGACCACCCCATGTTCTAGCCTAGGCTTCATCCACTGGCTATAGTAAGTATGATTAATAGCAAATAACTGTTGAAAAGGAGACCGGAGGGTGGGTGGCCACAAAATGGGCCAGCAGAGCATTGTGAAGCTTGAAGGGATAGAGTTCACTTATGCTGCTATCTACATGTGCATGTGTGTATATATGTAGGCACCCTGTATGTAGTTTATGCAGACCCCAGCTGAAGCCTACCCTATCTGCCATTTTTTCCCTGCTTCTTCCTCACCTAGTCAGCACTGTTGAGAAAAATGATCTATTCACCCTGATCCTAAGAGGCTTGTCTAAGGTCCCCTGCATGAAAATATGTGCTCCGAGTGACCAGAAAGATGTGACTGAAGCCTAAGGATGTAACTGAGAAGTCTGTTATTCTCAGGAAAGTGAAGGAAAAGTTAAATAACCAGGGGGATGCAGAGAATGGGCACTGGATACGGGGCCCCCTTTTAGGAAGCAAAAAGAAGCCTGGCACCAAGATCTACCTCCTTACACTGACTCTAATCTCTCTCCCCTCTCAACACAGACCCAAGGATTTGAACTTCTAAATGGGCCTATTTCCAGCAAATTCGGTGTGGGATGATATGGTCTACCTGAATAGTACCCAAACTCAGTTGGACACGGCCAAAACCCGAAGGACTTCTAAAATTTCTGGTGGCCAGGTGATACTTCATTGAACGAGAATCTCTGAATGATTTCAGGCTTTGGTGATTCCTAAATACTTCAAGATAACTCTCACATGTAGCTGAGTTTGAGAACTGCTTGACTAGTTGAGTGCTAAGCGCTCATCATGAGGTCCCTTCTCCAGGGCCCGCAGTTTGGCTGCTTTGGGGTAAGGTCTCAATGATGAACTAAATAAAACTGGTTGAAGTACGTCCAAACCTGAGAGGCAGTGGTACAAATGCAGAGAAGGAAAGGAGTTGGATCCGTGAATGTCTTGCAAGTTTTGCTTTGTTTTCAATATAGACTGCAGAATGATTCAATCCCAGAAACACAGGTGCTTTCCTCAGGGGAGGATTCTAGACATGTTCCAAGAGCACTGGCTTTAAAATTCACGTGGGGAGGGAAGCTGCTGTGGACTTACTCTAAAGTCATATTCCTCAGCTTTGATTTCTTGCCCTTTTGTCCTATTTTACTGTCTCCTATGGTTTTACTCACACTCATCTTTACTGGGGCTCTTTGCTTTTGAGCCACACAAACTATCTAATTCTTATACCAAGAATTCCTTTCTACTGTTCTTTGTACTCATGAATTTCTCAAACATCCTTGAAGATAAATATTACCTACAATCTTTTAACATATTAACCCCTGAATGTTGGTTCTAACCACCTAAATCTGAATGTCCAGAATGTCAACTTACATATTTAACAAGAGCACAAGCTTTACTACTGACCAGCAAACAGGACATGGTTCTCACTGTGTTCCAGATAGAAGTGTCTATGAAGGGCGAATAACTCAGATTACCTCAGATTACATTGGAGGAGTCTGAGAAACCCTGTTGAAAAATACATAATTTCATTTCCATTTTAATTTCAAAAGGCACCTTTCCCAGGAAGATTATTTGGTATGGGAAGGTTTTATGGAAGATAGGATCATTACTAATTAAAGGATAAATTAGTGAGAACAAAGGGAAATACTATGTCTTGACTCTTGGGAGTAGTGTCTCAAAAGGCTACTTTTTAGCATTCATCAAGTATTGGCCTATGACAAGAAGTTTCTCAGTATCTTACCTGTGTATTAATATGCTTAGTTTTGCTTACAACCCTGCTTCCTTCACTCATCTTGGAAACTGATTTGCCAAGTAAGTAAGACTTTTGGTACCAGAGGTGAAATCTGAACTCCATTGCTTTGGTCTAAGACCTTAGCTCTCAGTCATTCTCTAAGGTTCTGTGCCCCAGCACTCGTACAATGGTATTTAACGACCACTCAAGTGGGTATCTCTCCATGGAGGAGCGCCTCAAGATTCTGAATCTTCAATTAATATAAGACAAAGTAATAGAATATCTAGATTCCTCTCTGAAGATGAAATACTTGAGGCTTGAAAAATTACGGCAAATATATTCTGTGGAACAATGAGTAGAGAAGAAGAAATGGCATGTGGAACAGTCATTCTCTCTTTTGACTCTTGTATAACCAGACTTATACTTATTTTCATGGATCAATCACTAGACTCCAGATCTGACTCAGCTGGTGGCATATTAAAATTAGTCCTGTGGATTGCCATTTACCATCTTTGTTCCTCACTTTTTTCCCTCAGGCTATATTTTATTTGTGTAATATTCTTTCTTCCAGAAGTCATCCAGGACTGAATTCTAAGAGTCAAATTAAAACAAGAGCAGGCCAGCATCAATGGAGGGGACATGAGAATCGGGTAGAAAGCCAAAGATGGAACTTACGGCACTAAGCAGGTGGAAGAACAGACAGTAAATTTTCCCCACCAAAGCCCATGTTTTTAAGTTTTATTGTGCAAAACTTTAGGCTCTTTTAGTGCATTGACATCTTAATTCTTTTGCTTTATTACTGTTATACAACTCAAGTTTTATACCACTTATAACAAGTGATCGAATACTATGAACACTGAATCTAGCATAGACTGATCAGTCCCCCTAGGACGTTTAGCAGAGAATCTCTGAAGAGTCAGTCTTCTAGCCTGGCAGTTGGCTATCAGAATGCCCCAAGAGAGAAGCAAGACAAAATCAAAGTCTTCTCTCAGGGCTGTGGAGATGTCTGCTGGTTATGAGGCCAGACATTCCCATCCCTGACTGCCATTAGGATATATATTTTTTTAACAAACTAATTCAATTAGTAGTTTTAAGAATAAAACACCAATAACCCAGCCTGTTCTTCAATCATTTAAGTTAGAGGCTTAGAATTGGCTCCCCTGTTTCTGGTGTGCCTAGAAAACCCTTTGGGCGATTCTAGTCTCTAACCAGCATTGCAAACTCACTCATATATCATTCTATGATTACTCTAACCCTACCTTCTGCCTCTGCTGGAGACAAAACCATGTTGGAAATAATGGAAATCACCCTGGGCTGTGGTGAGGTCAAAATGTTACAATGATTCTAATTATTGATAATTATAGGTTCCAAAATTACATATATATTTTTGATACATTATTTATAATTCTTATTTATTTAACTATCTTTTCCAAATTATTTTCCTTTACACATGTAAAAATTAAAATAGAAATTCACAGTAATTGGTTTTTGTTCATCCTATAAAGTTACTGGAAGGGCCACACAATCTAGTCATTAGTGTTTTCTGCATATTAAACATGATACAGAGAAGCAGGGTACTCTAAAGTTTTTATTGCTGATTTTATGAAATAGTTTGCACGTGCCATTTATGAGCCATTCAGTGGGTCATCAGGAGGTGCTGAGCTATTCCTACGGACTGGCATGTTCTTCCTATGGACTTTAAGTTATAACAGATAACTCTAGCTGGCTTGCCTGTCTGAAAGCTCACAATCTTTTTTTTTTTTTTTTTTCGGAACAGGGGATTGAACTCAGGCCCTTGCACTTGCCAGGGAAGCGCATATTCCACTGAGCCATCTCCCCGGGCCCCTCACAATCTAATTTATACTTCAGTTTCATTATCAAAAAGGGAGCTTTACCTCTTGTAGTCAGTAGTATTTAGCCTTCCTTACTATGTCCAGGGTTAAAATCTTCTTCTACTGTGGTACAGTTCCCACTCAGAGGCATATTTTTCTTTCTTTGTTATATTTATTCATATTTCATTTTTTTATTCCTACATTTTAGTATATAGTATCTCACATATACTCCAAGCAGAAAATTCTAGAATGAGATGAGGCATAAGTAGATGAACAAGCCAATAAATTACAGATACCTTTTTTTTTACAGATACTTCTAAAAGGGCCTACATTGATCCTTTTGTGAAAAGGGGATTCCATTAAAATACATTTCAAAATATTTCAATTAGACACATGTGCCTTTTGCTAATATTGCTTATGTAAAAAGAGTTTAACAGGAAAATGAGCCAAGGTCCCCTGGATTTGGCCTTACTGTCAATAGTCTATCATTCGTCTGCGAAATTCAAATCGAAGTCCATCTCCATTATTTGAAGACTTCGTCAATGTCCACTTGTGTAATTTTAGTTTATTCAACATCTAATTTCTTCCAGGTTCTGTTTTGCTTTTGTTCTGGGTTCAGGTGAAATGGAATTAATGAAAAGTAAATGTAGTATGAGCTAGAAAAACAAGTTCACCTCTCTCAGCTTCAGTTTATTTGGAAAATAGGGTTTAAGAAAAACTGCATACCCTTTTTAGACATTTTGGTTTAAATTTTTTGAGAAATGAATGTGAAATTATTTTATTAGAAAATAGTCACTAGTATCTTTTGGTTACAGATATTTGTAGCGGACTGTGTTCTTTCCTCACCCAAGAGAGAGAACAGGTAACTGATTTTGCAAAAATCTAAAGCAATGATTAGCTAAGGGGCTGAGTTTACTCTGGAAAACACAGAACACTTCTACTATGAAGCTAATGTATCCCTAGTACCTTGAGTTGTTTCATGGACGTGAAAAGCGAATACACTCAAGGGGAAGGATAAAGGAGGAGGGGCTACTTGATTTCATAGTTCCCACATTCTCTTGTCCAACCCATCTTTATATTTGTAGGCTGAAGTCAAGATTTAAAAGCAGTAAAGTGAAAACATATTTGGTCAAAAGATATTCTAACTCATCAAACAAGCTTCCGTAGGAAACTCATTTTTGACTCGTGAACGAAAGAAGATGCTCCAACAGTCTAATGATGCAGTGATGTTGATCATAATAACAATAATGTTCTCAGTGCTAGGATCAGGCCATGTCTGAGGGTCTTCTGTTGATGACTGTATTGAGTTTGCACCGTCCTCCTCCCATGAATGAGGCAATGCTTACCTATCATGCCCACTTTATAGAGAATGCAGGTGAAAACCAAATACTCCAAATAGTTTTCCTTAATTATCTCATATGATAAATTAGTATTGTTAATCAGCCCCTGCTTTTAATTTAAACCTGTGATCATATCCTTTAAATCAATAACAAAGATTTTCTAGTGCTACATAAATCAAATAGCAGATATAATACAGTGGGTATAAAAGTCTTTGTTTTAAAACCTGGCACAGACTGTTCCCAGGAGGGCAAAGATTCCCAAAATATTACTCTTGTGGTGGTTCATAGAGATTGCCTAGTCAAAAAATGGTTTACACTTTTAAATGAATTTAGCTGGATTGCTATTGCCTTAGTATAGCTAATACTCAATCAGAAATCTAGCGATTGATAGCTTTTGGACATCTTTGTTTATGTTTACCTTTATCTCTTTTGATTCTACTTAGTACAATACTCTTCACCTAGCAGATGAGAAAACTGTGGCTCAATAATAGTAAATCTGATTGGACTTATGCATTTGATTTTTATATTAATAAAGTCTGTTAGGCAGTCAGTGACAAGATATTCACGTTGAGTCACTTTCTCTACCCATTGATCTTTGGGTAAAGAAAGTGATTAACTGTAGCCATAGGCACTTCCTCTAAAACAGAATTGATTTTGTGGGATGCCAAAGCACTAAATGCTATTGAAAAATAGAGAGTAGAGAGGGTATGGTGACAGATCAGTGGGAACCACCGATTGAGTTTATCAGATATGTGGTGCATTTGTATAATCTCAGGCCAAAGCATATCAATTTAAATCATTAAGATAATTAAGAGAATCAGATGTTTGGCTTAGATTATGTTCAAGTCCTTGAAATCTATTCAGCTATCCAAGCATTCCCACATTAAAATGCACCAAATTGAGCCTGGAAACAATGACAAAATTGACAAGCTACTCTTCATAGAAATTCTGCCTCTCGCCCCTCACCCTACCATTCCCACTGCGAGCAGCTCCTCCTCTAAGTGCTTTGCATGTTAATCAAATATGAAATGCACAATGGTTTTGAGGAGAGTGTACTTCCAGAGGAATCAATCATTGAGATCCATACCAGGGGGAAATCGTAAGAAGGCATTTATTTCTGTCGAATGGCTATCGGTATGCAATGTGTTGTCCATAAATATGAAAATAACTTAGAGGACTCATGTAAACAGAAATTATCTCTTCTTGGAAAGAATTTAACTTGTGCTCATATATAAGAGTCAGAATTGTCTTTGGTAATCTTAGTGGGACAGTAGAAAATTTGGGTGAAAAATTTCATATTATACCAAAAAAATTTATCTATTGTAGGTCACCTAGTAACCCCCACCCCACCAAGATTTAAAAAAAAAAAAAAGAAAGAAAGAAACAGTAACAAACAAAGAAAAAACAAGGCAAAGAAGTAAAGGGCATTCATTTTTATGAGCTAAGATTCTATCTTATGTGGGTTTTCCGCCATTTTACTGGATTAATATGAAGCAAAGTCTTTAATTTGTAGTGGAAATGTGTTCAGAGGCCTTTAAGTTCACATCAGAGGTTTCCGGCCTACCTCTAGGAAGCATCAGGCTTTCTCAACCTGCCTCTAAGCCCTTCACAGCTGACGGGTCTTGATGGCACCACTTAAAAGATAGGCTTTATTTGCTTTTTTGTGGCCTATCAAATCAATGATCTGCAACCCGAAAGTGTGTAATTAGGCCATGACATGACCAAAGGAGTTGTTACACCTTGTCTTGTCGCTGGCAAAAGTATCTACCCACATGGCTGTGACAGCTATGGTCTACTGGGTTTGGAATTTCTCTTAATATCTCCCCAGCTCCTTGTCTGTCCAGTCTGGAGACGATTACAGGATGGGCATTTTTTCTTAACAGCCTCAATTACATCTTCATCCAATCGTGCACAGCAGTTAAGAAGCCATTTAGATTATGGACCAAAGGAAATTAGTTGGTGCCACAATAAAAAACAAAAAAAGAAAAAACTTGAGCACTCTTTCTTTCTGTACTTGCCTCTGTGTGTGTGTGTGTGTGTGTGTGCGTGTGCTCCTGTGTGTGTACAATGTCTGCAAAGTAAAAATTGAGAAACTCAGGAAATGTATTTTTCAGTAACCATCATACTGGCTCTCATCACTTAGGAATCCAAAACCCCAAATTTCAAAAATTACAGGGATGCTATTAGCAAGGGCTATACATCTCCTTCCCTGCATTGCTGATGCTGAGCTATCTCAATTATTACCAAACGAGACCAGTGATAGCTGACGGGACAGGTCTGCAGAATACACAATTGCTTTAGATTTTATAAATGAATTTTGGAGAATGCCCAACTGGAACCATCTTAAAAGGATCACTGTCACATATCATATTTCTGTTTATTTAAGAAATTTATCTTGGCCTGATATGTGTACCTTGTAATGAGGATCTCACTGCAAAGCATGAATTTCTAGTTATCCTAAAGTTGTCTAGAACAATTAGTTTCAAATCCTCATCTTGAGGGGGCCTTGAGTTACTGAAAAAGCAACTAAATCTGGCAGGAAAGTGAACTTCAAATGAAAAAGAAAGATTAAGAGACATAAAAATAATGTTTTATGTACATATACATTTTCAACAAAGAGTTTCAACTTAAAAATGGACACACTTGTATAGATACTGGGGTACAGGGGGATATAAATAAAGATATCTCTGACTCATTCAGGCTACTTTCCCTTCATGTGATGACAGAACATCTTTTTTTAATTGTACAACCAGAAGAACTAAGCAGGATGAATGAAAATAACAGGAAAGATAAACTAAAAATAAGAACATCAACCAACCACTGTCCAGGGTGACCTAGGAGTGACAGCTGCTGACAGCCATGTTGTGACTCAACAGCCTAGCAGCTGCCTTCGGCATGGATTCTTTTTCCACCTAGACTCTTATCTCCACTGGCAGGTGCCATGAAACTTCTTCTAAGCCCCCTACAGCTCAGGAATGACACTCTAAGTTTCTATTCATCTTGGAATACCATATTCCACATCACCAAGTTTTATAATGCCCTCACTCTATTTGTCCAGTGATAGGCATTTTGAAAGCCAATGAAAATGTGGGTGAAAATAAAGAGGATAGCACAGAGCCGCCATTGTACATTTTTCCAAATAAGAACATCAAAAGCAAAAATGAATATTAAAAACAAAACTACCATTTTCTACTGCCATTATTTTATAAATGGAAGGCTATTTTTAGCGCTATGCGAGAGGGAAGAGTAGATAAACGCTGTCTTCCCTACAGAAGAGGGAACTGACAAACCTTGGCACATTGCCCCTGCTCTTCTCTGTAAGCCAGTAATTATAGCAGCAAAGGCAATCAGTCACCTGGTCTTGAACTGGCCTTGGTATACACTGATTTAACTAAGTAAATTGCACATGATTTTGAGATCTCCCTTCGCATACATCAGAAAGAAAAGACACATGGTTTTGCTAGTGTGTTAGATGTCTTAGACAAGGTTCAAATACAAGGAAATGAGGGAAAGATGAAAACTTCTTTCTTCCTTTGGTTGACACTGTCCATCCTCATTAAAGTTTCTATATTGTCCACACATTGAGCTTTGGGTGTTCTATCACCCAAAGTTTAGTGTATGACAAAAAGGGTAAACTCATCATGCCCATAAAGTACAACAGTATTTTTTAAAAGTAAATTTTTTATAAAATAATCCTTAAACACTAAATTAACATTTACATTTAATATGCCCATATGCTTATGTCAACAGCTTCCTAATTTTGTTACATATCATTTAATAAAGACTCCAAATAAAATAGCATATCATTTTTAAATCTAGTTATTTACTATTTCTTTCATTTGGTTAGTAATAGCAATAAAATCTGGGTCTTATACATGCTGGGCAGGTGCTCTACCACTGTGCTATGACTCCAGTTTGCCTGTATATTTAAACAACAGAATTTCGATATTTCGTCATTTGGATACAGAAAATAAAATCCTCCTAAAATAGATAGGATCTAACCTACAGTAATGAAAAAACTTAAATCCTTTTATTTTTGCATTTCAGATTGGCATAGGTTATATATACAAAAGGATCTAGTTCTACTTACTATAGGTTAGCTTATAATGAAAGACAAAATGTCAGAAAGTGGTCCTTTGTTCTTTCCTCTTGCACTATCTCATCTCTCCTTCTATCTTTCCACTCACCCACCCATATATTCACCTATATATCTTTCTTATCTCTCTCTTCCATCTATCTACCCCTCTATGTAGGTATCTATGTATATTTCCATTGATCTGCACATATTTGTAAATAGCAAACTAAACACTGAAAAACCCTAGACATGGCTATTTATACCTATCACATTTTAAGACAGATATTAATAAAAAAAAAGATACTAATCTATTTCTACTTGAAATAGAGCCTTTTTTTCATAGGTTAAGAATGTCAATTTTTTTTTCTTTTTTGCAGAACTGGGGATTGAACTCAGGCCCTTGCGTTTGCCAGGGAAGCGCTTATTCCACTAAGCCATCTCCCCGGCCCCTGAATGTCAAATTTAAATGATGCGATAGCATATACCTTATGATGCCTGAACTAGACAGAGCCTACCTTTCCTGTACTAAGATTTACCTAGACATTCTTAAGAGCCTGTTGTCAGGCCCTGAAGCATAGATATGAATATGTATAAGGGCATATGCCAAAAGCAAGATAATTGATACTACAGTATTTTATTTAGATTTCAGTTGAGATAAGGAGATTACCAATATTATCCGATTTTTGTCACACAACAAGCAATTTCATGTGGTACCATCTTTATGCTACGGTGACAATTAGCTTCAAAATTTAAAAATTACCAAAAAGCTATAAAAAACTAAAAAATTATTTCAATTATAACATTTTTCATTTGCTTTAGGGATATCTGTGCAGCCTGGTACTATAATTATATGGCAAAGCTTCCTGGCACTACAAATTCTTTAAAGGTAATTCATGTTTTAAATGAAAGAAGGCAAGGCCCCTGGTATCTAGGAGTGCAATTACATCATTACAAAATTTCAGAGTGAAACATACTGCACTGGTTTCGTTTCTAGTTGGCCTGTTTCTAGCTTCTTTCTGCCCTACCATGAAGGGACATTTTCATGCACTGACCTTTAGGAAATGTTAGTGTTAGCAAGCAGAACAAGCATGGTGGATGTTTGTCTTTTGAGCAAGATATTTCCATCAAAGCTACAGACATATCATACACGTTTTCCTAAATAGTCGTGGCACAATTCACAGGTATTTTCTCCCTCCCCATTTCCCAGTTTGGCTGCTGAAAGATGCAACAAGGACCAAGTTGTAAGAAACAAAGAACCAAGAGCCAATCCATGAAGAGAAATCTGCCCCACCCCAGGCTTAATACAAGCAAGCCATTCACAGAGCTAATGGGATGGGCCTGCCGAATCCAGAACAAGTCACAGACACATCAGCAACACCAAGTGGCATGCAATGACCAGATGACCGTAGGTGCCACTGCCATGCTTTGATCTGTTCAAGCTCAGAAAACAATCTCATTGAAAACGCGGACAATTAGCTTTGCATAAATCAAAGTGAGATTAAAAGTAAGGATCTGGTGATATCAAAGGTTTATCCAGTATTTCCTAAATGCCAAGAAAAAGATGTTCACCTATCCGCACTGATTGGCCAATAAGACTATAAAATTACCTAGGTCAGCTTCATCTTTTTCATTTGGGAAAATCTCTGCTCACACCAGATGGTCTTCATGCTGGAGGTCAACATTCAGGGGCTCTCAAGGTGCTCCGAGATAATCAGCGTGTGATCATTTAACCAGGTAGATGATGGGCAGCAAGGTGCACAGTGCCCATTACAGACCTTCTGGGATGTCCTGAGGTTACTAGAGTTCAATATTTCCAGAGGTCCCTGAATCTTTAATGTGATGAGGGCTTAATTTGTGCTGATAAAAGGTAAAATTCTACCTACTGGGAACATCAAACTTCTTTCCCTTTCAAGACATCGAAAGAGTGAATCTCATGATTGCAGGGAGTGTTAGTTGCAGTTTTTCTTTTGATCAAATTGACAACCTGTGAGCATTTCCCAAACAGTCTCAATTCCTGCTGACTTTCTTTCCTAATTTGTAGGCATTTCTTTTTGTTAAGTTTCTCTCTTTGTCTGCCAGAGGAGAGGAACTAAGAGTTAGTGACGCTATGCTACGACAGCATAAAAATTGTTTGCCATATTGTTGCCCTGAGATAAACTGTAGGTGTTTGGCAACTGTAATATGGATGCAAAAGCTGTTGTGATAATTTCACATTTTCCCCAAAATGTGTGTACTGATAAAAGGACCTTCTGCTTCTGAGCTACTTACTAAGAATAAAACAAGCACCACCATAGAGAATCTTGAGAAATCAAACCAGAAATATCATTTTAGAGATTGTTTTCTGGTAATTCACCTATTACTGGATTTACCTCAATAAATAATTCCATACGTGACAAGTATCTTGCCTACAATAAAGTTAAATAGGGCCAGTAATCAATTTCCACAGCAACCAAGAAGGTCTACTGTGCAAATGTCTCTAATGAACAAAAGAGGCCAATTACATGGACCAGAATACAGTTAGTTGGTTTCTTCAACTGAAACTGTTATACTAAACTGGGAATTGCCACAACTAAAGATTTACTAATCTAAGAAAGAGGGTATTTTTTTCTCAATAGGATATGTTTTCAATGAGAAATCTTAATAATATTAAAAGTACAAATTATATATATATTTGCATATGTAGTACTATGAAATGAAAATTTTAACTGAATTTTAGAAGAATAGATGTGGAGATTGCTAGCTCTCAAGTCAACCTCCGAGTAGTACTAAATATTGTTTAGTTTTTAGAATTTCTAGATTTATCTTCTTGAAGAAGGCAATTTTGTAATTTTATAATTAACCTTTTTTCAACATGGAGATAGATACACTTATACTGAGAAGCAAGATAAGCATTCAAGGAAACAAATCTATTTAAGATTCTCATAATTATTCAGCAGGCTAAAGTTACTATGATTATAATTACATACAAAGTGGGTGTTTGAAAATTTAGCATCTAGAAATATTTTCATAAAAATAATTAAGGGTTGTAGCTGAACAACATTACAATTGAAAAAGCATGACTCTTCAGTGCGTGGAATTTAATAACATTAAGCCTTTTCATTTGTAGAACGATATTGAGTGTTTCAAGACCGCTGCCATTTTTATTAGCTTTATTATCTCCATTTTCCTAATTCTGTGTCAAAGTATATGCGAGATAACAATTTACATGAAACATTTTGTATCTTGGAAACTGATTATTGGGTTTTGAATTTATAATTATGTCTTAGTAGTAGTTTGCATTTCTTTGAAGGCACCCTATAGCCTTGAGAACTTGCTATGGCTATTGATGATAAAATAATACCAAATACAATCAGACAGCAGATCTTAACTGTATCTTGTCAAAAAGCCATTTGTTACAAGTATAGGCATGGGATTTTCCAAGTGCAAGTTTGGGGATTTATTTGGCATTATTGGCTTATAGAAAAGTTCTGTAGCTACAATGGGTAACAACCCATTTTGTGAGAAATGGAATGGAACTGCTTGAAAAGCACACAACAGCAAAGTGAGAGAGAAAGAGAAGAGATCAGTCACCACAGGCCAGGTGAAAGGAGAGTGGTTGCTGACACACCCCACCCAGGAATCAAGTCCATTGACTGCTTACCTTTCTGACCCAGCATGCCTCAGCCACACATGCAAATTGTTATCATTATTTTATTCATGAAACGTATTTTTAAATTAAAGGAGTCATTACCAAAAAAAGCACCCTCTATGACATTTGTGCATGCAGAGCATCTGAACATTCACATTTATGTCCTCAGAAAACAGAGCCAAGGAGTTGCATTCAATATGGAAACACGCACTTTGTTTTTTAAGGCACCTGCACAAAAATAGCTATGGCTTGCTGTCTCAGGAACGAAGTCATCTGTAAAGCCTGGGGAATGGAGCCACTCCCACACAACCATTCTGACTTTTACATTTCTCCAACACCCATCTTTCCCTCCTACTGCTAGTTTTGATGTGTGGTGTGCATTGCAAATAAAAGGCAATTTATGTGTGTAGAACTGGACATCAGGCATTGCCATGAGAGGAAGAAATCTTATGAAATTCAGAGACACTTTTCATTCCTTTATTTCGAATTTTGAAATGCTTTCTGGGGTGTAAAGAGCTGTAGGAAAGGAAGGTGCTAGAAATGGAGGTAAACCTGCAGGATCATTCTATTTTTCTCTTTATGAGTAAGAGGAGACCATGGTCTTACATTGAAGACCATGAGAAGGTTGTACAGGAGTGTGTGTGTGTGTGTGTGTGTGTGTGTGTGTGTGTGTAATGTCTATGGTCACAGAAATAAAAAGGTCTGAAAAGAAACTACAGAAAGATAAAGCACAGCTCTTTCTTTCTGTGTTAGCAGAGAGGGGGAGGGTTTGCAATGAGCAAGGCTCAGTCATTCCTCCTGTCCCTGTGGCCTTATTTACCCTTTCACCATGGGACCCAGTGCTTGGGCACTTCCTCCCCACGACTCATGCATCTTCAGCAGGACCAGACGAGAATCTCCCGTCCCACCAACTAAGTTAATTTTCAAGTAGTTGTCAAGCACGGGTAGGAGGACTCTTACCTGTCACTGTAGGCAGCAGCAGTGGCAGGGGTAGGCTGGGCATAGCGGTATGCAGCATAACCACCCTAAAACACAAGGAGAAGTTGGACTTAGGAGTGCAGAGAAGCCTAAGGGATGGGGGACACTAAGCAGTGAGACCACAGCAAAATAGCAGTTACCCAAGGTCTACCAAGCTGAAGTTGAGGTTAATAAGAGCTTAGTACAAAAAAGGCGAAATACAAAATGTACTGCAGAGAGAAAGGGTGGAAACCCAACCCCACTGCATGTTAAAGGTTAGCAATCCTAAGCCCATCCCAGAGGAGGAACCCTGGTGCCCTTAGAAGAAAGCATACCTAAAGGTTAACGGTAAAGGTCTTAAAGTGAGGAGGATTACAGAAGATTATTAAAATACTCATTATACTTTGCTGAACTTTCCAGATTTTCAAAATTGATTATGCTTTACCTTTGTTTATAAGTTTGTAATTTAAAATGTCTGCAAATGGCCCTTAATTGTGTCTTTACAAAAATAATCTACTCTTACGTCTTTTACATTTATCGGAAACATCAGATGACAGTTTGAAAGTTTCTTGTGATTACTCGAATTTGCAGTCATTTAATCACTAATTCTGTTGAAGAAGACTGTATTGGCTGTCTAAAACTTATATAATTATTATCAATGTGGTGAATGTTTCTTAAGGATTCAGTCTTTTTGGCTGAAATGTCACACTGCTTGTGCCATACTGGTTCAGATGTGGGATTTGTTTGGTGCAGAAAATATGATAAAGCCTTCTAATTTGTAAATAAAATCATTAAGAGGGAAAAAAACCTAGAAAGGAAAATAATTAACATTTAGTTGCTTGTACCATAATTGCAATTGTTCAATTAAGCAAGGAGGACAGCAAATGTGCATATTCAAAAGGAATTGTGTTCAGTGGAGCATTGATTATCAAACTGTGAAAATAACAGAGCTTCTTGCTCAACAGACCACAGCGATATGTCAACCACTGTGGAATGATCTCAGCACAATTAACAAACAGGATCCAGTTTCCACTGATAACACAGGGACCATAACACAGAACTACTCAGGTCTAATTAGAACATACAGTCCCATAATCCTCCGAGGGAAGGATGCTTACCCCCACCATAAAGGGCCAGTTCGGGATAGAAGACTGTGTCTAAAGGTGTCTCACAACAAAATTATCAGCGCTCAGGAAGGCTGGGGTCCTTATACTTGCTTTATATGCAGAAAAAAACTAAATACAGAAAGATGCAGAATGATTGAGCATTGCTCATCGCAAGGATGCAGAAGGAGGAAGTGGAAATACTGCAGAAAACATACTTCGATGGTAGATAAAACAATCTTAGTAATTTTTTCCTAGCTCCCTCTAGTTATGGATAACTTTCAGAATGAGTGTGCAATTCAAAATAAGTGGCTTATCCTTAAAGAAGTTGGTCCTCTAGATCATCCATGGTAAGGACACAACCAATATCTCCAGAGAGATAATCCCCACTAATTTGGAACCAGTATATGTGTTCATAGTCTCCCTTAAGAAAAACAATGTGAATGTTTAAAAATATATACAAAAGGTCTTAACCAGACACCACCTGGTGTTCCAAACACCATGTTCTCTAATTAGGAATAGAAAGCCTCATTAAATGTGCTGGGGAGCCATCAAACCAAAGGAGTTGTCATACCAGCACGGAGCTCAAGTCACAGAATGATGAGCTGAGGAGAAATGAGGGCACCAAGTTTCTGGAGCTGTTCCTTTAATCTGCTTGCCATCATCATCCTGGCTTGCATGATGCTTACAGAAAGATACAGGTTGCCAGTATGGATATTAAGCTTCAGGACAGAGGAAGGGGTTGGAATTGATTCGTTGGTCCTTAGGAGTCCTTAGTTGCAAGTGGTTGAAAACTTTGAGTGGAGAAAAAGTACGGATGCATCTTCCCTCTCTTTTCCCCATAATGGAAAGGTATTTGTCTGGGTAATCACATAGATGCTGGGTAAATTGTGGCTGCATTAGAGTGTATTTGGCCCCAGTACAGATTTCTGATAGTGTCCCATGTGCAAAGTCTTTTGAGGTTTGAACTTTGTGTATCTCCAACTTCAGCAGTAGTTACAGTCAATAAAATGTGGCAAATCTGACGAATGACAAGAATGCTACAGGGCAAGCCAAAAATAACTAAAGGGAACCCCAATGAACATGAGGTTGGTACTTATTGTAGGAGCATCAAATGCAGGTGCATACACCTGGTTCCTTCAGCATGGAAGAAGAGAATTTGTGAATGCCCTTTGTTTGCTAGAATGTGTTGTGGCCAATAAGAGAAAAGAAATATGTATTTCTGTAAGATAGGCACAAGTGGTTGACTCCCTGTCTTTATAATCTAGGATTTTGTTCACAATTATGCTTATCTCAACTGTCAATAAAATAGTTTGCTAAAGTCTTCAGAGAAAGTGAGATTTTTTTTTTACCTTGATCAGTGGTCTGATTGCTGTCCAGCAGACCATGCAGTATGCTGGAAATGTCCTGTGTTGGGGCCATCCAACACCTTCGACAACAGTCATAAGCATGTACTGCATGTTTGACATGTGCGTAGTATAATAAACTAAAATTTTAGCTTACTTCATCTTTTTTTGTGGTACTGGGGATTGAACTCAGGACCTTAGGCTTGCCAGGCATTACTGCATCTTAATTGATTTAAATTTAAGCATAACTAGCCACATGGAGCTGGTAGCTACAATATTGGACAGTACATGTGTAAGTCATTCGTGAAACATAGTCCTTAGGGGAAGAAGAGTTAGGTAGCTTCCACCTCTCTATATTATGCTGTCTTCTTTGCTATTTTTCTTTTGCATGAAATCCATATTAGGGGAATAGCAAGGTTGTGTATTAACTCAGTATATGTGTGCATGCACTGTAAAATGATCAAAAATACAAACTGCTTTAATTTGCCTTGTAACCAGTGACTCTGATCAATTTTATTGCTCTATATTTTGCAGCTTGCTGAGAAGAGCCAGAGCTTCTGGATCGTTCTGTGCTAATGCCAGGAAAAGGAGCTTTCTTCTCTTTGAGATCAAACTCCGTTGACGTTTAGCCTGGCCTTCTTGGGCCGTAAGACAAAAATGTCGTCGATAAGTAGATTTTTTCCAATCACAAAACCAAAGAAAAAAGGGAAAAGCAAATAGCATCCTTCTAGACTTCTCACTCATAAACCATACGTGTATTTTCTCAGGTTGAGAAGAAAATTATTATAATGTGACTTTGTATAAAAATAAATTTTACACAGCTACTGTGGATTCCGATGCTGCCACCAAGAACTAAGGGCGTCGAAGTAACATGCTTACATAGACTACAATGCTTGCTTTGTTGGCAAAACCTCTGGAGGTCCTTTGGGATAGTTGAGGACTTCAAAGGATGTTCTAATAAATCATCTTCAAAATTGCATTTGGTGGGATATTAGTGGTGGCAGAAAAAGGAAAGGTTCCAATGACCAAATGACTTAAACCAAAAGGTATATTTAGGCATATATGCAGAAGAGTTTGGATAATTGTATTGTCAATTTCTGCTGGTATTTGAAAAGAGCAGTTTATGCTTATTTTTTTATTCTGATTTTTTTCCTGTTTTGAATTTCTTATTCTTCATAATTGTTTTTTAAAAATAACTCCCAGATGTTTATATCTGGTAATCTGAACCAGTAATTGGAATATAGCATCATGTAATACAGCAACCACTGTTGAATTTCTATTACTTTGTTTAGTGAAATCTTGCATCATTTTTATTTTTTAATTTTTTTTATTTCTTGGTTGGTGAGGTTTTTTTTGCCATAGTTTTATTGATAAACAAATAGCAATGAGGCAGTTTCAAATCAAATCGATAGGACAGTTTCAATAATTAACACACTGCATACATTCTTCTTAGTGGTTAATTGCTGTACAAGATGTGGACTTGAGATCCTATTTACAAACACCATTAGAACAAATCATTCTATTCATTAAGAGAGTGTAACTATATATCTATCCTAACCACTTTGAATACACAGATACAAAATGGACATTCATCTGTATCCCCTTTTTTTGTTAAGTTCCATTATTTGAATATTATAGGTGTGTAAACTCAGCAAAATATTCTAAAAGAGTCCAGTAGCCCATAAGAGTATTGGGTCTTCCGCTTAACTGTCTTGCATCATTTTTAAAGCAGCTTTTATTTTCTATCACTATTTTGCATTCTTTAGAAATTAAAAAAAAAAATGAAGCCTGTTTGTGGAACTTCTTAAAATAATACTGATCAAGACAGGGGATCTCTAAGGCCTCTCAAAGTATTTTTTTTGAAGAAGAAGAAGAAGAAGAAGAAGATCTGAAGTTCCACATTAGGACTGGAATTTGGAAAACAGAGGTTCTAAAAACCAAATAATAAATTAGGAAGACAAGAAAAGCCTTCAGGCACTGCTGGAGACATGCTCACGGCAGAAGCCGACATGAAGGGCGTCGTGAGGGCTTCGCTTTGGCATGGATGCAGAGGGGAGAGCAGCAGGCTCACCCAGAGGGGGAGCTCCTTCCCTCCAGAACAGTCATACGTCTGCTCACTTTGTCTAAAGCAGGCGTATTAGTTTAAGGGAACTCAACTTTCTTTACTGGGGGAACATGTACAAGAACATTTGCAGAATAAAAATCTTCTTTGTAGATTGCGACTCCCTCGTTTATCAGCATTGCACATTCAGCTACTTTTGAAATGTGACAATAGACGTGTAGTTTTCTTGAAATGTAACCAGAAAGGTGGATCTCAGGAATTTAAACCACGTTGCCTTCTACTCCAACTGTCTGCTCTTTTATCATATTCATGGGTTTTTAAAAAATAAAATCAGATCAGCTCTCATGGTTTTAAGAAATATCACATTAATTGAATGAATAGTGAATAAAAAATGTGAGTTGCAGGTGATAGGGAAATTCATGTCACAAAATCCCACTGATCATCCTCACTTTGATATTTATCTTCCATTTTACTTGATAGTTTTAATGTTATTGATAGATAAAATTTGGGTACTGTCTCTCAGCAACAGATGTGTTGATGTTTTGGGGTTTTTTGTTGTTGTGGTGGTATTTCCTATAAATTCATTTATCAGGAATTGCTTCAGCAATGAAAAATGGGTGTGAAATTAATTGCTGACCAACTATAAAGAAAGCAGGGATAACTTTGTTAGATATTAGTTAAATCTAAACCAACCTTTACCTCTCAAAGTATAAGAACAGAGTTTGGGTTTTCTTAGTCCAATGGACTCAGAGGACCTATTAAGATATTGCCTAGAAAGTTGGCCCAATGAAATCCTTTAATTCTTTTTGCTGAATTTATACTGATGGAATCCAGACACATTTAAAACCAAGAGATTAACAGCCCAGCTAGATCTCAAATTTGATACACTCAGGATCTAGCAAAGCTCGTGGCTATGACTAACCAAGGTCTGTGGTGAAACAGCTCTGACGCAGCTGTCCCTATTCTACTCATGGACATAACAAGATGAGAAGATGACCATCTTTAAATCAGGAAGAATTTACATTAAAACTGGAAAATTCAGTTCAGTGTTTCCTCCTTTTACATTGCAGTTCCCCTTCCCAGAATCATCTTGTTAGTAAGAATTTCACAGCAAACCCACAACCATAGTGATGAGTTGTTCTACCAGTCGCGATTTCATACCTGCAGCAATTTATTGCCATACACAGGCTCTTGATACACTACTCTATAAGGAAACAGAAATGTAATGTTTTCAATGCAAAAATGAAATAAATAAAAGAAAATGCTTAAGTCAGACAGAACTTCCAGAGCAATTCATTTACAAGTTTGCTTTTTATTGTTTGCTAATACTTGAGAGTGACCCATTAAATGCAAAGCAGATAGGCTTTGCTGAAAATTTGTAATTACGTATCCCTGTGACGAAGATTATCAAAGAAGTTGTATGTGGGAATCAGGCTGCACTGTTTGTGTTCAGGATATGACCTGTGCTTATTTTAAAGGAGAAGAAAGGATAATATCATGGCTTCTCACCTTTCAAAGTACACCCCAACAGTTTAAGTTCACTAACTACTGAGAATTTAGCTCTTCATCTCCTGATTGGAATTCCCTGGCATACCTGAGGATTTAATTTGGATGCATAATTATTCAGGCAGCAGAGACGAATGTAGAGCAGCAAACACAATGTGTTGACATATTTATCTGTTAACTTCAAATCCAAACACAAATAAAATTGCATTTCACAAGTTCTCGAATCTCAGTGAAGCTACTGAAGCTATTTTACAAATGTGCTAGAAAACCTACATATGTGTATGTGTATATGAAGGAGCTACTGTTAATACACATGTCCTTAACATGTCATCACTCCATTCAAATCTGATACTGATAAAGCTCAGTGGAACCCTCAAACAGAGTGGAAAAGAGCTGGGAAGTTACGCATGGGTGATTGTTCACATACACTGTTTAAATTTAAAGAGAATTTTCTAGTTCCACAATAGGTATCAAGGCCACTGAGTATTTTAAGGAACTTAAAGTTCTGCTCAACAGATGCACGTGCATCTGTTGTGCATGTGTGTGTGTGTGTATGTGCGTGCATGTGTATGTATGCATGATTCTTTTCTTAAATAATATGACTTTACTTGCTAGCTAATTTTCCTCTTTAAATTTCCTCTCTGAGCTCTAAGTCTGTGTGCTCTTACCACTTTCTTACTGCTTATTTCAATGAGTCAAGTATAGATACTATTGTCCAGTGGCCTGGAGACTCCCTGTACTTCTCATATTCTTTTCTCACTCTCCTTTCCCTCTTTACATTGCATTTCTCCACTTTTTTTTAACAACTTTGATCAGGGGGACGATGTCAAGAGTGTTGTACTCCATGGCCAGATCATGTAGGCATCATGTCTCAAGTCAGGGAAGTTCTGGACAAATTAATTTGATGCTCTTTTTTAAAAAAAATATGTTTCATCTTCTGAGGAAGTGGAGGTAGTGAGGTCCACTTTGTACAGGGCAGCGGAAGGGAGAAGATAAGGAATGCAGACCCAAAGCTTCACATCTTGTCTGTCATGTGGCAAATGCTTCATGCAGAGCAGGGTCTGTATGTGGCATCTTCCTCCTTTCCAGTTTTCCTCATTCCCTAAGCTACTATGTTATACATTCCTGAGCTCAAATGTTAGGGGAAAGAAAGACTCTTTGAAAAGATATATTCATGGCCCAGTAACAAGGATGCAGAAATAATTGTGTGTAGGCACAGTGTCCACTGGAAACCTGTTATAACAACAATATAAAAATTAACTGGGGTCTCAAGATGCCATATTTGCTTGGCAATCCTAATGGCTGCATATCAGGAAGTTTGGGCTGCTCTTAATCAGAGAGAACACAGTTCATATTTATACTGTGCCTCCTCGCTGTCTTCTTTCTTCTATATCCTGTCACCCAGCTTACAGGGGTCTCATTCTGTTTTCTACTGATAACCATGTCAAACTGTTTATAGCTTTATTATAATTCCTTTCTGCCACTCTTTCTGTTTTCAAGAGTTATCTTTTATCAAATGTCCTCTTCTTTGATCTCTCTCTGAGAAGGGCAACCAACATGTATTTTGATTAAGCTGTTAAAAAACATTCATATTCCTATCCTGGGTTAATTTCTCCTGAGATCTCCACCCAGATCACCTATGAAGGGAACAGATGACTTTGCAAGTTGAAACTTAAGCGTCTGGATTATACCTTTCAGTTTATATCACCCTTACTAGTAGTTCTTCAGCCATATTCTTTAACTTGAAACACTTTTTAATTAAAATGAGTTTATGTTAATATGCACCAATAAGAGATAATGATTTTATTTTCTTTTTTAATGTATTTAGTACAGGGCCTACAGGGTCTCACTGTGTAGACAGGACTCGCAGTGATTCTCCTGTTTGCAGCCTCCCAAGCACTGGGATTATAGGCATATGCCACCTCACTCAGTCTAAATTACCATCTGAGTGCACTTTGGGGGTGGTGCCAGCATGGCATGCTGGGGATCAAACCCCAGCTACTGCACTGTGCTTAGGCAGGCACTGTAGTCTACTGAGCTATCTGGCTGGCCTGATAATGATTTTCTTAAAAGTCTGATAATTTAGTTATAAAAAATAATTTTCCAAGTTTTGCAACCAGAGTGTGATGCACATGTTCTGTTCTCAGGAAGAAGGTACTCAGGAAATGACCCTGCCTGGCGCTGTTTTCTGCATCACGTCTAATGTGCAGCCATTTGCACTGTGTCTGCACATTGCCACTGTGACCAGCAGGGCTGGCTTGGCAACAGGACTCCGTTCTTGAATGGGTGGTTGGTTTTGTTTTGTTTTGTTTTGTTTTTGTTTTTGCCCTGGTGTTTACCTTAGCTTCCAGCTCCCAGTATCTCTTCAGACTACCCTCTCTGACAACTCCAGGGTATCTAGGATCATCTCTCCCTTTCCACACAATGTTGTCTTCTCTGCAAAGTTTTAAGGAAGAGATGCTTCAATAGATCGCTGCAGGTGACCCTTTTCAGACACCATTCAGATCTTTCAATCCTGCATGCTCCTGGGAACTAAGAGATGCCTGGGGTGGGGAGTCCATCAGCGGGTGGAAGAAGGTGGAAAGACCTGGGAGAACAGAGGCAAAGGGAGGGAGGGAGCAGGGAACATGGACAGGAGAAGTCCTTTCCCAGTTCTACTGCTGTTGTCTGTTGTCTTGGCCTGCTAGACTGCCAGGGCCGAAGATGAGCTGAGCAGCAAGAACCAGATAGTAACTTCTCATGCCTTGCTTAGGAGGAGCCAAAGCCAGAGTCTTACAACCCTTTTCACCACGATTAAAAAAAAAGAGGCTTAAATCCATAGGAGGTGACTGATTTTTCGAAACACATCCCAGGACCCCTCATAATTGCCCTAAATCTGTTTATCATGCACTGTATTCGATGAGATTGAAAGAATACTTTAAGAAAGGTATTTTCTTTAAGAAAAATAGAACCTAACAAAATAGAACCAAATCTACTTTTAAAATGGAGCCCTGGGAACATTTCTACCCATGAAACATCCTATTATTTCAAGGAGGCAGTAGGGGCAGTGACTTAACATACTTGTAGCTAGGATGAATCTTGCTCCCTAAGTGGGGAAATATTTCTATTCTTTGTTCCAGTATAATGAACACAAAGTTATCTTTGAGTTTATTGGCTCATGAGCGGGCAGTTTAGTGGTCTAGACCACTACTATCCTCCACCCCCACATCCTGGAAGCAAGAAGCTAAAGCCATCATCTCAACTGAACAAGACACTGAGGAAGTTTCCAGAAGATTCCAGTGAGTTGTTGTCCCTTGGAGACAGGACCAAATGTGCTCGGCAAGCAAAACTCTAGTACTTCAACAAGTTTTTCTGTCTCCTTCCTGAATATTTAGAATGGCCCTTTGAAAAAAATATCTTAATCTCTTTATAATAAGAACAGTGGAGAATGATATAAAATTGTTTGGGCTAATAGGGTTGGCTTGAAAAGTAAGAGAGGGATAATTTGAAGACCCAGGCACTAGGTCAACCTGGACTTGAAGAAATGTGCCTTTTGCTATACTTTACCTAGATCCCTGGGGTTGCTGCACCACTCAGACCACCACTTAGCTAAAATCTGTTGAAGTGGTGGGGAGCAAAGGCTCCTAAAGGTGCTCAAAGGACAAAGGGACATTCTGGTCACTTCCCTCTGTGAGCTGAACTGCTCGATCTTACTGTGGAGGCTAGCACATCCCTCTCTTCCAAATCCGTCTTTGTTGCATACCTGTCTTTCTCTGTGGGTTTTCACATGTCCCTGTCTCCTGCCTGCCCCAGTCAATATCCACATTCTAGGTCAAGTATTCTGACAGTGCTGTTCTGTGTATGAGAACAGCATGTGTGTGTGTGTGTGTGTGTGTGTGTGTGTGTGTGTGTGTGTGTGTTTATTCCCCACAGCTCCTGCCTTCAATCAGCTTCTACTTCCTGTTATACCAGAATCTAGGAAGCAAGGAAAAGATACTAATTTGAAAGATGAGGAAGAAAGCACAAATCAATCAATCATTAGTGTACTATACAAGGATATGAAGACACAGGTAGCTACTCAATAATTGACAGCTAAATTATAAAGTTTATATTTCTTTTTTTACCTATACTCAGGAACATCCACTTCCTACTTTCTCCTTGGCAGATGTTGAAGAAGGTAATTTTGTTTCAAGAAGACCCTTTATTTTCTCATGCCTTGTCCATTTCTCAATTTCAAAAGTATAAGAACACTAACACTATCCATTTGATTCTACCAACTTTCATCATAGCTTCTGTCTTTGCACAGCCTACTCCAGACTGAGTGGAGGCCATAGACACGGACTGGCCTGTGGGTCCATCGGGCACCCAGGGATGAGGACAGGCTCCCAGCTGCCCTTCCCCACTTCCCTTCCTGCTCAGAATAGCATGAATTGAAGACAGGAGAAACAAGATGTGAGAGGGAGCAGCTTAAGTTTGACAAAAAGACAAATTGTCTGCTTCTTTGAACATGTAGTTCACTTGTTTTACTACAGAACAGAAAAACCTTCACAGATGACAGTAAATATACTGCATACCATAATAATAGCACTTTTCTCAGTCCTTCATTGATAGAGATTAATGCTATGTCTCAAAATTGTGACGATTTAAATTCAAAAGGAATAAATTAAATAACTGGTGTCACTCTCATTTTCTAGTAAATGGCATCAATTTGATCAGAAATCCTATTTTATTTTTCATTGTTTTCTACTCTATAAAACAACAAATCTGATTTCACTGACTTATTTGAGGTCATTAGTAATAAAAACAATTACATGACTTGGAAATGGACCCCCCCAATACTGTCCATTTATTTTAAATCATGTCCATCTTCAATTTTTGTAAGATTAATGCCTGTATCATAATGCGGGAAAGTAAATGTATCCAGATCAGTGTAGTCAAGCTTAATTATGTAGTGAGTCATTGTGGTGAGGGATATCCTGAGATTTTGCTAAGGAGAAAATGTTTAGTAAAATGGAACCAGTTAGTAAACAATTCTAAATCAGGAAACTCTTTAGGGGGAAATGGAAAGAGTAGACAGTCAAAACATAAAGGCTCGGGAATTCATCTATCTACATTTCATTGGGGGTATAGGAAATGCTTCTTTGTACCATTACCCACATTCAGAGAGAAAGAATGTTTCTTTGCTATTATAAATAAATAATTATAAGGAAAGTATCAAAAATATCAGCCATGACATTATCCTTTAACCCTCTGCAGCTGGTAACTACAGCTGTTGTAAATATTGTATTGCAAACACACAGACCATACTGAACACTTCAGAGGCAATTTCTTTAGGGCTAGGTTTTTTATCACCACCTTCTTTTGGAGCGAGGCTGGTTGTCTTATCCCTGGTGTGGTTATATTTACTCTGGAGTTGCTCTCAGGCAGTTAATTCCCCTTGAATAGCAAAAGTGAACCTCCCATGAGCTTGGGAGCAGAAATCCTTCCACGTCCACCAGATTGTTTCCTACATAGAGAAATTCACAGCAAACTTGTAAAATGAATGACTCTGGGAGGTAACAAGACAGCATGCACGTTAATGAATACTTACATAAATGTCTGCACCATAAAATCCATCCTGGTAAACAACACTGCAGGGTGCACACACAAAGAGAAACATCCATATTAGTGCGTTTCCCCATGCAGACACGCCAACCCTGCAGGGCCAGGTTAGTCTGGGCACAAGGTCTGCGACACAGGGTCCCAGGAGAGTTCTCACACCAATTAAGGAGGTTGGAGACAGCGGCAGCTCATCAAACCAGGAAAATGAGCCTGGGGTTCAGGGCTGCCCCTGAGCCGGGACATGCTGCTGGCTACCAAGTTACCCACTCTCAGGAGGGGTTGAAGAAATGTGCAACTTTGAAATGCAAGGAAGATTAAAATGTATCTCCAGCAGCTTGGGTAGAAGTGAGCATCTTAAAAAGATCAGAGTTTGCTGGTAAACCACAGAGCTCCCCCACTAAAAGAACACAAAGCATCTGTTTAAAAATAGGCCCGGGAGGGAAGAGACAGAGATTTTAACATTTTCAATATGGGCCAGTGCTGAATGGCTTCAGCATAGCTGGGCAACCCAAATGGTGTCAGAAACGTTTCCATATCATTTTCTGCCATAGTCTCATACTATTTAGTAACTCTATGAACCACTCTTCTATGGCACAATAAGAAAAGTGGTAAAAAAAAAAGAAAACTGGTATTATATGTACATATAAGCATGCATGTATGAAAAATATATGTAGATGTATGTGCAAGTGTATATTGTGTACTTGAGCATTACTATGCACATGTGTAGGAATGCGTACTTGTCTATATTATATGCTTGTATAAACAACTGGTATGTGCATAAACATGCCTGTCTGAGTACATGTGTGTAATATATGTACCTATGTGTGCCAGTACATACTTGTTCATATAATTATACTCACACTAAGTAAAGCTCTACTTCATGACAGGGAACAAACCCAACCTCATACCCTTCTCTACTCACTAGCCATATAGTAGAACCTTCTCTACTCACTACCCATATCCCAGAAAGAGATGATTTCCATGAGGGTAGGGAAGAACTTTTCCAGAAGTGTTTTGGAACCATTACCTTGAGTAAAACATCCAGGAAAAGCAGCTCACAGCTAGATGATCATGGGACTGACTTAAATTTTCTAAGCATGAAAAGGACACTGTACAACTTACACACTTTTATGAGGATCACCAGATAATCTTTAGTATAAAACTGTGTGTTTCTAAATACTTGTCTTTCCAAGGGTGGTAGTTATCATGAATAACCTTCCCTAATAGATTTCTGTGAAGCTTCTAGAAGATTTGTGATTCTGGCAAAGGCCCAAAGAATCCCCCATTGTGGAGTGATGCTGGGCTCTGATACCAAATAATTCAGCAGCAGAGTGAACCACATATAAGCAAAGCACACTAAGCCAAGGGAGGGCACTTTACCACACACACACACACGCACACACACACACACACACACACACACACACACACACGCACGCACACACATGGCAGTGACACTGGCTTGCTGGAGAACACAGTAGTGTATGCTTCTCAGAGTTATTTGGACTTGGTCGACTAAACTCCAAGTACCATTATCCTTAAAGTGTGTCAGGGATCTCCCACACTGAGGAGGCTGTAGGAAACGTGTTCAGCTGTTGTTTGTTTTTAATCCTGGAGGGTTTCAGTTCACAAGGGCACTTATCAACCATAATCCAAGTTGTTGAAGTGCGCAGTGCTCTTAGCTAGGCTTTGAATTCCCTTCAACCTTTCCAACAGAAAAAAGGTGGGGTCTGTTGGGGGTCAGAAGGCAGGATCAGCCTCAGCCAAAAGGACTTGAAACAGACCTTATGTGACAGGCAAGCAACAGATATTTGCTTTGGGCCCCCAACCACAGAACTGATAGTTCAGCCACAGCGAGACAGCTTCTTCCCCATTCTTTCATGCGGCCATGCCTTTGCTCATGCGAACCCTGGTGCTGTTGATTACTTTCTTCCCAAGAACCTTGTCCTAAAGCAGACAGATCCCTATTCAAGGGCCAAGGAAAAACACTGGGACATTTGCATCAAATTTCAGCTTCCCCAGTGAATAACTCTGTGGTTGAGACAAATTGCTGACTTTCATTCACTCATTTAATGTGAAGTAGGAGGAAAGGCAAGTGCCTGTGCCAAGGCGCACGTGTGCCTGTGTGTACAGCTCCAGCGAGATAACACTTGCAATGCGTGGAGCGACCCACTTAGCACTGTGGCCCTAAAGGCCATCTTCTCTGTGACTCAATGCCCCCCTGAAGCTAAGTTATTTCTCCAATCTACGAACACCAATGCCAGTCTTTCAGATTCATAAACTTTCACCTTAAATTAAAAAGTTTTATTCATATTCCTCATTTTTTTCATAGAAGTAATACCCAATGGCTTACTCAAAATTTCATTCACTTGATGTCTGATAGTATACCAAGAAGACATCCAGTAACTATCCGTTGACCGAATAGTTCTCATGTCCTTCAGAAGTCAAGCATCTGGAGGCGGAAAAAGGTGACAGAGTCATTTCTTGAAGCTGGGTGAGGTGGTACACATCTGTAGTCCAAGCTACTAGGGAAGCAGGAGGATTACAAATTTGAGCCCAGCTTGGACAAGATAGGGAGAACCTGCTTAAAATAAAAAGGACTAGGGGCATAGCTCATTACAGAACACTTCCCTAATGTGTGGGAGCCCTGGTTCAAACCCCCTTACTACCACCAAAAATTTCCTTGTCCTCTGCAGGCAGAAGTAATGGATGAGGGGAGAAGAAAGAAACTTGTGTTTGATTTTCAGTACCATGGATATTGTCTTGGGAGGAGAGAAAAAGGAGTAAGATTCAAATACAAAGCCCTCAATTAGGGGACATATGGAAGAGTCTAGCTAGGAAAAAATCCAGGTATGAATAAACATAGTTTTAAACAAATACTGGTATATGCTTAAGTATGGGAGACAGTGCTTTCTCTAAATGTTTGTTGGGTTGGACTCAGTCTTTCTCTGCTTGAGGAAAGTCAAACCTTGGTCTTGGCTGCTCTTCCCTTGGGTACAAAATGGGGGTCAGGTGTGGCGCTACCTGAACGGCTAAGGCTTAGCTCTCACTGGGAAACTGGCATCTCTTTTCTCTAGGAAACATTATAACTGGTGGCCAATCCTGTGTGTCCAACCAACCCTAGCTCTGGAACAACTTCCAGAAGTGAAAAAGATCACACCCTGATGTCTACCTCTGAGAAGTCTTTGCCAAGTTGGGAAACCTGGTTTCCATGCTGTGCTCTCCACCATGGGCCATAAAATTATTGTAAGGGCTGTCATATGCCAAATTTATGAGACACTGAGCCAAAGAGAAACTGAGATTTAGCTTCCCCCCTTCGATAAGATCATACAAACTGAATACGAGTCCCATCTCTCTGCAGTTGGAAGGCTAGATCTCCACTCCCTACTGTGCCCAGCTCAGACAGTGAGCCTCCTCCTCCCCATTGAACCAGCCTGTGGTGTTCACAGAGCGTGGGGTACAGTCACAGAGGCAGGCACCTAAATGTAAGTCACTGCTATAGTATTTGCTATAGAAGAGAGGAACAGAGCATCATGGATGAGGAGCGGAAGCAGGCAGGGACAGCAACAAAGGTGAGGAGGGCTGAGCAAGTGACGGAAATCTCAAAGCTTTTGCTGGGAAGAGAGGGAGGAGCAGGCTGGGTAAGGACAGCTGGAGTACATTTTACTGGCTGCAAAGTTTCTGGCTCTTCGGAGAGCCTGGAGGAAGGGCGTCATTTCTAGCTTCAGGTTCCTCAGACACCCACCAGAATGCGATGGCTTTGCAAAGCAATAAGAATTCCAGATGTGATTATAGACCACAACAAGAAGAGATTGCCTATTTTCACCAAGGACAACACATGGACATTTTGGAGAGAAATAAGAGCGTGAGTGATCTATCTTCATGGTAAGTGTGGAAAATATGAAGCCAATCTGGTCATCAGCAGAGTCAAAGGAAGTCGCTTGGGGGCTGCCACCATTACTGAAATGCTGTGTGTTCTTCCTGTTACTACTCCCAGCACAAGCTCCACTGCTGTGACCATTTGTATTTACAGATCATCGTTATAGGTCAGTCTCTGGCAAGTACACTCTGCATACAGCACCCCACCATGCCCCTGTCATGGATTAGACTATCATCACCTCTTTAGACATAAAGGAGTGGAGACAAAAGAGCTAGTGTTGACTTAGCTGGGATCCTGGCCCAGATCCTTGGGCCCCCACAACCCACACTCTTAATTACATGGCAGGCAATGGTGGTCAAACGGGAGTGTGCATCCGAATCACCCTGAGGACTTAGCTGGCTAGGCAGCAGGCCAAGTCCAGAGGTTCTGATTCAGTAGATCTGGATGACGGGAAGGATTCTAAGACTCTGCATCCCTAATAAGTACCAGGTGATACTGATGTTGCTGTTGGCTCAGGGACTGAAAGAATACTTCCCTAGGGGACATAATCCCCCAAATGTTATTTTCTACCTGGAACAAAACTAAAGGGCAGTCTTCTAGGTGCTGTCCTAAAGGTGTTGCTGGGTATGAGAAAGCTCTTACACAAACTCTAATGCCCATGTCCAAGAATGCATCTAAAACTAAAAAGAATGCATCCAAATATGTTTTAAAAGTTTCATTAAACAGGTGCACCTAAAACACCAGCTACCTAGAGAAAGAAGGACAAAGGTCCTTGTCAAGGATGCAGCTACAGATAGATTACAGCTCAGTCACAGAACGGGGAGTTGCTGCCACACATCGAACAAGTGGGGCCCTGTTTGCATGCAGAGACGGTGTGTCTAGCCATGCAGAGGTAATGGTATTGCTTGTCAATCACTTCGGCACTGCAATATGCTTTTGCAAGAACAAAATGAGAATGCACATCTCATTTTCTCAGAAAAGTAATAGCAGTAGTTAAACATTTCGATGGATGCAAGCAGAGAGGGACTGTACTGTGGCAAATGAGTTTACTTTCATAAAAGGAAAGGAAAGAATGAAGGTATAGTGTGCCCAAAACTATACAATCTATTTTTGTCATATAATATCTATCAGCCACAAATATATTTGTGTAGGAAAGACTTCTCTACCCTGCTGCCCCTTCCAGTTGGAGAATAAATTAAATTCTTTAGTGGGCTCAAATACAGCTGTGTTTGAATGGCTATCCGGTGGATTCATGAACTCACGGGTACTCATATATTCATATAGGGTTGTGCATGTTTGTACACAAATGTTTTCCCCTAGGAAAACACTAAGTTATTAAAGGCATCTGTGAAATCTACTTCCTACTATAAAACAGCTTTAACAATTAATTGTTTTTTGATGTTGTCAATAAATTTACTGAGGAGAATTTTTAGTTATATATTAAAGCTATCAGGTAGGTGTGGTGCTACATCCGAGTACTTTGGGAAGCCGAGGCTGAGGCTGGAAATCTTTATATTCAAGCCCGGCCTGGGAAACTAAGGGAGACTTTGTCTCAAAAGAAAAAAAATGGGGCCAGGAATGTGGCTCAGAGAGAATGTCCTGGGGTCCATCCCTCATTAAAAACAGAACAAAATAAAAAGTGAGCTAAGAGTTTGAGGAAAAAATTATGCTACCTCCTCTCAAAAAAATCTAGACAGATTTTTTGGAAGTATGAGAATGGGCAATGAAAATTCTTAGTTTTTAACATACCGATCAAATGAAAAATATTTCCTAAGCATTAAATAATACAGGTTAAAGATTAAACATTTAGGAAATACAAACATCTGGCTAGCATATATGCAGAGTAACACACCCATGTCATCTTAGAGATTTGTGTCACAGCATTTCGTAAGCTAGTCTGAGAACTAGTATGAAAACTTTACATAAGGATCTATTTGTGGATTTCATTCTTGCATTGGGGAGCTGTCAGTAGTTTTCTCTTGGGGTTCTACTAGATTTTTCTTATACTCAAAGTGACATAGAGTATCCACAAAACTATTTCTCAAAGTCCTCTGCAAAGCTATATGCAGAACTGTCACAATTAATTACATATGAAAATGAAGAGTATGTTACTGAAAGATACCTGGAGAATGAAAGCAAACCCTGTAGCTGGTTAGCTAATGCTGGGTGCTTAGGGTTAAAAAGAGCATCTTTCATGACATTTCATGAAAGCATATTTCTATGTACCAGGCATGGTCTATAGTAGGCACTTGATACACAGTTATGTAATAATTAAGAACAGAAACTTGGAGCTGGGTGTGGTGGTGAACACCTATAATCCCAGCACTCAGGTGGGCTAAGGCAGCAGAATGGTTGTGAGTTCGAGACCAGGATGGGCTACAAAGTGAGCTCAAGGCCAGCCTGAACTACATAGAAAGACTGTGTCTTAAAAAAAAGAAAGAAAGAAAGAAAGAAAGAAAGAAAGAAAGAAAGAAAGAAAGAAAGAAAGAAAGAAAAAAAAAAGAAATGTAACTTGTATCTTATAAGGCCAAAAGTTACATTTCTTGTTATATAGGTCTTGCTTTATCTTGGTCTTAACCATCCAGCAGAAAAGTATAAAAATGAAGTATAAAAAGTAAAGCCATATTAATATACTGAGCTGTAAAAAGCTCAAGTCAACAACTTCTGACATTGCCAGTCTTATGGAAAACCCACTACTATTATAAACTACTGGATTATATTGGAATATTTTGCTGAATTCACACACCTATGATATTTAAATGACAATGGAATACCCATCTCTGACAAAACTAAACAAAAAAGGGGGATACAAATGAATGACCATTTTGTATCTGTATATTCAAAATAGTTAGGATAGATATACAGCTACTTTCTCTTAATTCAGTGAATAGAAAGATTTGTTCTAATAGTGTTTGTGGACAGGAAATCATGTCTGCATCTTGTCCAATGAATAACCATTAAGACAATGATATGCAGTGTATTAATTATTGAAACTGTGCTAGTAATTGGTTTTGAAACTGTCTCATTACTATTTGTTTCTCAGTAAAATTATTTTAAAGAAAAGAAAAAAAAAGACAAAAACCAAAAACTTGGTGGTTGCAATCTCCTGGAAATTAGGTTGCTCTTGGAGATGCTTGTGGTCTGGTGACTTCTTTCTGATGTCAGGTATTGATGATGTGTTTTTCAATACTTCTGTCATCTAGATCTACTGGTCAGCCATCTTCTTTATGTATGCCATCTTCTTTACATGGCAGTTACTAAAAGGTTGGGTTTTTTTCCAAAGGAGCCCTAAGAAGATATAATCAACATTGAGGCTTCTTCACAAACTTGAGTTCAGAATCAAATGCAGAGAAAAACATGGAAAGCCTCATCATTCAATTCTTTTAGATTGGTTTTTATTGAAACCTTATTTTTTAATGTATATAATGTATAAGCAAGGACCTGGGACATAGCTCAGTTCAACAATGCTTGCCTGTCATTGCAAGCTCCTGAGTTCAATTCCCAGTTCAAAAAACCAATAAAAACAAAAAGCAAACACTATAAACAACTAAAATACCTTTACCTAAGACATGTCTGTGACCTGGGAGCCGTGGAGATTGACACATAGTAGGTGTTCTACGAAAAGGTAAATAATCCATAAAGGGATTAGATGTGCTTTGTGTGCTTTGTGTGCTCAACACAAGCAAAAGGAAGCCCTGAGAAAGAAGAGCAGGCTTTAAAATGTCAATAATTACATCAGCTTCAATAAGAAAGCTTGTTCACTAAACACACTTCAGGGCATGAGATGTACCAGGCTGTAACCATGTTGATTTTCCTAGTCACCCACTACCAGCCCTATAGGGGCAGTGTCCATAGGGTTCAAGAAATGATGTCCATAGAAGGTAAGCTATGCAAGGTCTTTGTGGTGTGTTTCAAGGACTAGACGGGAAAGAATCTGTTCAATTGGAAGGACCAGCTGAGATAAGGGAAAGGATGAAAGGATGAAAGAAAGAGAGAGAGAGAGAGAGAGAGAGAGAGAGAGAGAGAGAGAGAGAAAGAAAGAAAGAAAGA
>NW_004524597.1:4201721-4253742 GCF_000260255.1 Octodon degus
TTCAGGGCACTTTTGGCCAGCGGGAGAGTTGTGAGGTTCGAACTCCAGCAACCTGAGGCTGACAGCTTTGTGGAAGCTGCCACTTAAAGGCCTGAGCTAGGGCCAGGCCCCCAACAGGATAGCTTGGAAAGTTGCTGCTGATTTCTGCTGGTCTATTGAAAGGAGTAGTTAAGGCTTATTTTATTTAATTTTTCTCTCCTTTTTAATATTTTATATCTTTTTAATAAATTTTGCATGCTTATATCCGGTAATCTGGAAAACCAATTTAAAGACAACAATACGCAATATAAAAACCATTTTGAATTCCTATTTGTTTAGTGGAATTCTGTATTATTGCTAACTTTTTTTTGACTATTTTTTATTCTCTTTAAAAAATCTGTTAAAAAAAGAAACCCGGTAGACCTGGCTTCCTCGCTCAACATGAGCACCATTCAGCTAACGTTGGCTAAGTCTAGGGATTTTTTCACTACTCCCTGTGATCCCTTTATGGTCCCTAGCAAAGTGTCTGCCCCAAGAACAATGATCCTGTCCTGATGTCCCAAGAGCTTTCCACTTAGGAACATAATACAAAATAGAATAGGATCTCTTCATAGCCTGTTGTTTGCCTATAGATGAAGATAAGGACATCCTGAGTGAATTCAGTGTGTGACTATTGTGACTATGGATACTGCCAAGGCTTATCCAAAGCTCCAAAAAGAAAGCCATGGGGTTCTGCAGAATATCATTTTTAAAAAGTCTCCCTGAGGGAGAAAAACAGTGAAGGCACTCTTGGATCTAGGGTTCATGGCATATTTTTGGCTGGGGCCCAATTGACAGCCTACCTTGCTCTGGATACTTCATAAAGAACAGGTTGGCATACATGTCTTTCATTGGTGACAATAAGAAAAATAAATTATTCTTTAATAAAAATAGTTGGCTAGATGATGTCTTTGCAAAAGGAATGATGGGTGTGGGATAGCATTGCTGGGCAAGGCTTTATCTTAGCAATTGTGGAAGCAGTTGGCCTTGAACATGTCCCTTACTTCTTTATTTCTGGAATACCTGGACTAAAACCCACACTGGGATAAGGTCCTTTTCTTGGTGCTCATACCCTACAGTATCACCTATCACATTAAAAATTATTTTTTTGCATATGTGTTCTTCCTGCACCAACCAGAAAAAAATTTTGATTGGTCTCTTTATCCTTAGTGTACGGCAGAGCTCAAAGTGTGGTAGGTCCTGAGTATGGGATGTTGAGCTGAACTGCGCTGGAGTAAAGATGTCAGCGAACACACAAATCTTGCACCAAAGGACTAGAAATCCACACACTCTAGATCAGCTGAATTGTCTTTTTTGGACCATCACCTTGTTATTTCAGAGTTTTGCACACAAGGGTCCCCGCAACACCAGTCCCTCTGCCCCTCTCCTAGAAGTCCGTTGAGAATTCTATCTTCTAAGTATCATGTGTGATTCCATCCTTGATACTATCAGCAAAGAGGCATAATCCACCATTTTAACCAAACTGATGAGGAATAATACTGGAATATTATGATTGCCTCATATGCTAAGCAGCTTCAAATGCACTTCATACCTTTTAGAAATGGTTGTGCATCTCCCGGGTGGATGCAGCATTAATTAGTTAAGCATGGTTATTCCCAGTGAAGAGCACATTCATTATAAGTTAGTAAATTTCAATTTTATAGCAGGTGTATTATGTTGAGATTTTTATAAATTGTTCATGTGAGGATAAGCTATATAATTTTACTTTATTATTTTTCTGTTCTGTACAGTACTCAAGTACTGAGTGTATATATATGTGACAGAAAAAACTACAATTACTGTGCTCCTAGATAAGACATCAATTTTGAGACAAAATAATATGGTATATACGTGCAATTTTGCATTTATGGCATATGAATCTTGCTTTTAGTAATTTACATGAGCCAAGAGAGTAACTTAGACTTTTCCTTTCATAACTTCTGGTGTGACTTGGGGAATTACAAATCTTTATTTCTGCACTTGTGGATCTATAAAATGGGCACAAAAAAATAAAATGGGCTCAATATTCTGGGGGCTGAGATAAAGATTATGTAATCAATAATTTCATATAACACATGGGCAGATACATAAGGCTCAGGGCATACTGACACATTTTGTGGGGGCAGAGAAAATTCAGGGCCATTGTAGTCTTTGTTTCCTATTATCTACAATGCATGTGCTGTTATTTTCTCCACTAAGAAGCTCACAGCCAACCCAAACTCTATACACGAAAGCTCATGGGCATTGTCTTATTCCTTTGCCTTAATCGTCTTTTCCTGATGATTTCATCTAGTTTCATTTTTCTGTACTCTCATTGTTGCTTCATCGTCTTTATTTTTGAAACACTTCAAATGCTCTATTTAGGAATGGGTGCTATATGAATAAATAATGAAAACAAGCTTATTTCCCTTTGTCCTCAGTATGTTAGAGATGGTCTAGGCTAATTCAGATTCCCTAAAACATTTATAGGCAACAAAGCTTTTAAGAAAATGCATTTAACCCATTTTGCAACCATACTCTCTCCACAGACCGGCAAACAAGTCACTGGGCAGGGAGCCCATATGTGAACCAGGCTTTCTTGGGGAGAACTGAATTTTCCAAACACTAAGTTACTCCCCAGCAGCCTGGTAACTCTGTGGTCTCTGTATTGGAGGGACTGTCCTGTGAATTCCAGGGTGCTCAGTAGTGTCTCTGGACTGTACCCGCTAGCTGTCACTGGTGCATCTGATTTCCTACAACAGCTACCAAAATTGTTCTCAGGCTTCAAAAAAGTCCCCTTATCTAGGGCTCTACTATCTTAGAGATATATCTCTCTCCTGAACCCAGAGGTGCAAGAAATTTAGTAACGTAACAAGACTTTCTCCATTAAATCAGTATCATTTTCCCCCTCAGACCTAGCCACCATTCTTTGATAGACACTTGGCAGTATCAAAGCCCATGCACAGAGGGACCCAGCGCACATTAGGGGACAAATCAATTTGCGATTTCCTAACAGAGAAGAAAGGAAGCTCATGCTACTTTGGAAAATGCAACTAAAAGGCAGATTAATTCCAATTTCATGAAACTCTCAAATGTTTACATTTGACTCAACACCTAATTTTCTCAGGCAAAGGCTCATAAAACCTGGGAGCACAAGATGCATTTGGGGAGGGGAGCAAGACCACCCCAGTGATTTTTATGTATGAAAAACCTCAAGTCCCTTTGAATTCAAGGGGTAAAAGTGGTCCAACCTCCTTAATAAGCAGATGTTTGCAATCATCAGAAATACATATTTGGCTGTAACCATTTCTCTGTTCTCCAGCATTCAGTCTCAAAGAGAATTTACATAACACCATGTGACATGTAGAATGCTTAAAGGCACCAACCATGACAGGACAAATTACTCTCATTTTTCAATACTCTTTGCAAGGTGCTTCGCTGCAGGCGCGCGTCGGGCTGCATGCTGGGGTGGTTCTGGGGAGGAGGGGTTCGGTCAAGATCATCATGCGTGCAAACACTCCGTGCCTGAGGTGCGGTGGGGGTTTGTGCCAGGCAGCCCACTTACCCTCCATAAGCCGGGATCGGGGGCGGGGGCGCCGCGGCCCGGAAGGTGTTGTACACGGCGCGGCCACGGCCTCGCAGGTGCGCCCCTCGATAGGCGGCTGCTGCGGTGGCAGCTGGATACGGGAAGCCGGGCACTGTGGGAGAGAGGAGAGAGTCCTGTGAGAACTGTGATGTGTGCGCCTGTGTGCAGTGCCCTCGAGGGGACTATCTTCTGGACCCTCGGCCCGTCAGAGGCAAGGCAAGTCTCCACCCCAAGGATTCTGAGACAAAAAGCAGACAGCAGAGCTGAGGCCAAAGAAAAATTCCGGGGAGGAGGAGTGAGGACAGTGGTCCCTCTACCCACAAGAATGTGGCCAATGACAAACATTTACAGGGATTTCTTACTCCCATGAGACAGACTCACAGCATAAACTCACACTGTAACAAAGATAGATGGTGAAGTGCACGCCCAGTAGTTCTCAATCACTGTACATATGTATATGTGTATATGCATTTCCTTATGCATATACCTGCTTCTGAGTGTGCAGTATGCATTTGTGCACATGCATGTGCATCTATAAGTGTAACTGTGCTTACAAACATGTGCATCCATATATATACTAGTATCTCTGTGCATATACATACATGTGCATATTTGTAAAGACATTTATAAACATACTTCCACATGCTAGTAATTATCTTTGGGGCTGAAACACGTAAGTAAGAGTTCACTTTTTATTTATAGCTTTCCTTTTATCCCATTTTAAAACATTTCCTGGGGTGGGGAGATGGCTCAGTAGAATAAGTGCTTCCCTGGCAAATGCAAGGGTCTTGAGTTCAATCCCCGGTTCCGCCAAAAAAATAAAAATAAAACATTTCCCATATTTTCCATTATGCCATATATGACCTGTCGGAAGCTTTTAATTGATATATACCTACCAGCATGAGTATGTGGAATTATGTCATGAGTGTGCACACCACTTGTGTCTCCCTAGAATAGATGGATAATGACGAGCCAAAATCTCCACAGCCTCCTATGCAGCTTTTGAAAGCATACACAGCCAGGCATGGTGGGACACACCTATAACCCAACACGCTTAGAGGCTGAAGCAGGACAGTTAAAAGTTTGAGTTCAACCTAAGCAATGTAGCAACATAGTGAGATCTGGTCCCAGAATAAAAAAAGAAAAAAACAAAAACAAAAACAAAAACACAAGCACCCTAAACACAGACAGAGAAATGTGACAATAAGCTCTTGGGACTCCTTTCCTGGAAGAAGTTGCTAAAAGGTGGTGCAAAGTTAAGAGACGACTTGAGCATGACAGTCCTTGAGACCTCTGAAACTTCATTCAAAGGCTTCTACACAGGAGCACCGTATTCCTGTGGCGCCCCAGTGAAACTCCTCCGGTGGGTGCGACAGCCAGTTCTGGGGCTGCCTCCTGGATCCTCTGGGTACAGCCCTCGCTTTTCTCACCATGCCTCTCCCAGCTCACATAGCGACAGGTAGTGATTCCCAAACCACATCCCACACCGACCTGCTTTCCTGGAGAGAGTATTTGGGAAGCTACTGTCCTAGGAGTGTTCCAGTGACATCTCAGGCAGCCTTCGGTGAGGAAAGCGCTACCTTGTGCAGGACACCTAAACTCACAAAGTGCTACAGTTCATACTGTGCAAAAATGCTCTTCCCCTGTGTCCACAGAGCCAAGAGAGATCACTGGGCCCTTCCCACTGTTGCCTTCAAGAGTAGAAGCACCCTATTGTGACTCTTCCCAGCTCTTTCAGGGTCCTACTCATGCACACTTATATACAGGCCAAACTTTGGCTGGGGAAAAGACAAAAACTGCCCGAAAGGAAGACATTGGAAGGAAAAAGAGTGTGTTAAGTATCAGGAGCCACTAGGTGCTCCCCAGGAGGTTGAGAGTGAACATGGGTGTATGAATGGAGAGAAATTTGTTCCTCCCTGGGCATGGGGGTTGGGGAAGAGGAAGAGGTGGGGGGAAAAGAAGAGGAGGAAGAGAGAGAAGGAGGGAGGGAGGGGAGAGAGGAGAGAGAGAGGAGAGAAAGATGAGAGACAGAGAGAGAGAGAGAGAGAGAGAGAGAGAGAGAGAGAGAGAGAGAGAGAGAAAGTTTCCCATGAAAGCCATTCTCAACAACATACCACTTCTAGACTGGAAAAAAAAAAAAAAACCAAACAAACAAACAAAAGAAAACCCCTTGAACTTCATGAACAGCCACCTGGGTATGATGATCTGAAATTCTTTGTGCTCTTGAGTGGTGAGTGGATTCTACTGCAACTTTTTCCTGCAACATTGGCCAAACCCTAGGATCACACATCCAGGCCACCATGATTGCATTCTTCTATCTGTATCCGGGAAGACCATAGAGGTTATTTTTAACTTTTTATTATTGTTGTTAAAGACAGATCGTGCAGTTAGAGCCAGCACTCCTTGCCAGCCCCCAGCACCTGACTTTCTTGGACGGCATTTCCACTCACGTGTTGGTGAGATGTGAGTTTCAATAGAGAAAATGAGTGAATCTTAACACCATCAGAGACCAGCAGGAATGGGGCAGGAGAAGCTTGCTGCAAGACTGGGGGAAAAATGAGTGGAAAGGGCTTGACTCCAAATCTCTTTTGCCACAGTTCAAATATTAAGTTTTCCTAGGAGCACCCTGGATTTTGAAATAAAAGAAATGAAGGACGCACAATCTGGCAGAACAGCTGGCAGCCTGTGTTAGGATGCGCGGTAATTATGCTGACCTATTCATTATCGCTGGCTGTGGAGCTGTGCGAGTGAGACAAGATTCCTCTCAGCGACAAGCCGGTTTTACAGTCATTCTTGGAGGATTTAGATGTTGAGATAGAACATGAAACAGAAGCTCAGCAGCAGAGCAAGGGGAGCAAATGCTGCTCAGATTTGGGGAGACCAGGAATCTATTTGTGCCTCTTTATTCCAGGCAAGAAAATGTCTAACCCCTGCAGGGTGAGGGGCTTAGAACGCCTCATGCAAGCCTCTCTAGGTTCCTGCAAGTGGAGGAGATCCAGGAGGGCAGCTCCTGGCTCAGATATTGCCTTCAGGGAGGCCAAGTCCCTTTCCTTAGCTCTCTCTTATTGTTAGTCTAGACCTGGCCCAGGGGCCCTTTACAGTCAGTCTCTGGTTAGGCATTCTGATCAATGAGCTTTTTTTCTGTTGTTCCCTTATTTTTTTTTCCTTCTTTTGCTCTATCATTTTTTTTCATTTCTTCGTTCCCCCCTTCCCCCTTCCATTAATTTTATACTATTTTTCCATTGTTTTTCCCTTCAAATTTCACCTTGAAGAAGACTTCTCTGATTCTCTGCAGTGCATGTAAAAAATCAAGTATCTTGAGAAGGACGTGGTACTATGGGCCTGTGATCCCTTCAGCCTGGGAGGCTGAGGCAGGAGACTGGGAAATTTCGTACTTTAGCAAGACCTTGTCACAGGACACTCCATCTGTTCTTCTGGGAGACTTGGAGGAGCGTCTGGCATCACACAGGTCTGCAGTACCTACCACTGTGCCTTGTCACTCTACCAGTGGTTAACCAATGTCCATGTCTGTCTTTGTAGCACAGTGGCATTCTCTACTCTGCTGTTCAGCTGTTCACCATTCATCACACAGTCCAAGGTACACAGTGGCTGCAGATAAACTTCATGCACACTGCACAACCGGTGCATGGTCAAGATCTCTAGAAAAATCAGTGCTATGTTTGTCCAGAAAATACAACTAAACAAAAGACACAGTGATTCCAGTGGAAGAAGACAGTGTTTGAACAGATGCATTGCTCTTGAAATTTTCAGAAGCCTTATTTCCTTTAAATTCACTTTTACTGCAGCATAGATGGCAGGGTTTGGAAATTTTACTTGTTCTGAGAAAAATCCTTCAGACTTGTACTACCTATTAAAAGGTTTGAAGTCACATCGCTCCCTCTGCAATAACCATTCTTTGAACACTATATGCACAAATAATACAGAAAATAACAGTCAGTGTAATCCCAAACTCCTCTGATTTGTACCTGTACCTTCTGTGTTCCTCAGCTTCTCTAATGATAGAGAATTTTTTTCCCATGGTACCTGGTCTAGAACAGCTTGCCTGTGTTCTTATGCCACTGAGAGAAGCGGTCAAAACCCACAACTGTTCACCAGACTTGTTTTAGACTTTACCTGGGATAGAAAGAGTGACTAGTTTTCTTACTTTTCTACTGGTTGGGATGGCTTATAGATGCTGGAACATAGTTAAAAGTTTATTTGAAGCAATCATCTGGACAGATGACTCAGATACAGATTAAATAAGACTAAAATTCTTTTATCCTTTCGCTATATATAAAAAAATCTTAATTATATGGTTAGTTGATGGCATGACACTATTGTTAGATTAAAAGAACCTTGCCATCTCTCCCCATCCCTGTTCAGGAGTTTGGATATAATTCGTGGGCAATAAATGTTTAATAAATCCAATGAAAAATGCCAAGTGGAAACTCACATTTCTAGAATGGAGTAAATCAATATTAAAATACATGCCATAAACCTGTCACCTTGTCCAATATTTATAAATACTTCTTCATTAAAGAACAATGTTGAAATGAAAAAAGTCCCAGACCATAGACATTCCGGAACCCCCCAGTACAAGCGCCTGATTCTTTTCCGGGTTGAACTTCAGGTTAATAAACTTGTAAACAGACGTCCAATGGGGGGAAATGGAAGGCAGGCAAGCTGATCTGTGGACAGAGCATAAATCTCTCGTCCCTGGCATGAAGGAGACAAGGGAGAGAAAACCCAAAGGTTTCCTCTTAAACCTTATCCAGCATGAATCAAAGTGAAAAATGTGGCACCACTGCAATGGAAATTGGATTTAGCTCATAAGCCAGAAATGAATTCTTCTTAAAGAAAACAGGGCAGGGGCTTTTGGAGAAAACACCACTTGTATATCTTGTCGATACATCAGTATTCCCAGCCCATCTATTTTCACCCCCCTTCAGCTGCATTTGTGCCAAAGCATATCTGGAGGAGGTTAGGGGAGTAACCCCACATTTTAGCGAAGGAATCCTGTGCTGTGCGACTCAGTGAAGCTGTAGGGCGTAACAAGAGGCACGCTGTGACATGCTCTAGCATCGAGGCAGATCAACACTTAAATGGGAGGTGTGTGGCTGGATCAACCAGCCAAATCTGCCATTTACCAAAGCGTCAATTGCTCGCTGCCCGACTTGCCCTCGAACACACAGCCCCCACTTCCCATGAGTTCTGGCTTCAGTGTATTTACAGTGACTCGTGTGGCTCCTCCCCCTCTGTCTCTTTTATGTACATGGTGCTTACCTTCGAAAATAAACACAAATGAGATCATTTCACCAGCCTAGAAATCCCAGGAGAAGAAGCACAAAACCAGTAGAAAATACTTGAGGGTTATAAACTGCATATTAAAGTTTTAGAGCTCGGGGAGAGATGGAAGAATAGCAGATGCAAAACCCCACAGGGGGGCAGATTCTGCATCAAAGCCATAAAAATATACAACCGCTTTAATGGGCAATTATTCTCTGCATTTGTGCGCTGGTGTGAATTTGCATGAGACTGCCAGATGCCCCGGTAAAGGTGTGCCATCAGGGTGGATGGCGGCTCTCTTTGTCTCATGCCTCCCCTCCCACGGCTGCCTAATGCTACCTTTCCCCTACCCTTTGTAGGTTTGGAGATAGAAGTATGCACATGCTAAGCTGGGGCTGAATTGTTCTGTGGGAAATTTATGGGAAGAAACATTCACTTACGCAGTTCTAGGGGTGTGGATAGGCTTTCAACAGCAGGTTTGGGGCCTGGCCGAATTCCCCTTAAGGGAACTCCCATTCTGTGTGCTGGACCATAAATTAAGAAACGGCATAATAGGTTACACACCAAGGCGAAATAAGCAGGCAGCCGAAGCTCCTGGAGCAGCGGTCTTGGAGGATGGTACCCGTGATTAACATCATGATGAACAGTCAAAAAAGTCGGGTCTTCTTTTCAGGTGGCAAAAATATTTGCTTCTCCTTTCAGAATAGATCTCAAGACAAAGAATGCCAGACTGGTTTCTAATTGAGTGCGAATGTGTATTGGTCACTTTTTAAATGGCATTAATTTGAAATTTTAATATGATGGGGATATTAAGTTTAGATCAAAACAAAAATGAAATGGCCTTTATTTCTCTTTTTTTTTGGGGGGGGGCTGGGGGCTGGCTCAACCTGCTCTGAGGGTGGGGTTGGCACAGCATGTGGTGCTTGGGATTGAACTGTGGTCCCCTGCGCCTGCCTACATTTGCCTAAGCAGGTCTTTTAGACAGCGAAGCTATCTCACTGGCTCCAGCCTTTATTTTTCTTAATCCAGTAATTTTGTGGTTAGTGGGGAAAACAATGAGAGGAGCATTTCACCCTTTCATTTATGAAAAAAAACCACAGCAGCCACTTAATTTATGGAGTCTCGAGTTCTCATATTCACGTATATTTATCCCTGAAACCCACATTTGGGATTGACTCTTGTTTCTGTAGAAAAATGAACGTTGATATTAAATACTGCTGTTTAGAAGTGAATAAATCTACATTTTGGACAAACAGTTCCTTATAGGACATCCTCATTTGAAATGCATTGAATAGGAAAACAAAAATTTCTAATTAATGTACAAGTCTAATCACCATTCTCCACATGGAAGAGTAATTTTTCACTGTTCATTTGCTTGGTTTAATCTCAAAACTGACATAACAGAAATGCAATGTCCTATAAATCTCCGCTCATTTGTTTCTTTAATATTCATATTCCATTGAACTGCAGCTGCTTGTGGCTGCCGTCTATTACAACATGCAAAAGTGTCGATAAAAATATTGTGAAAGGCAAGATGCGCTTCTTCCTGGGTGCTTGTGCCATTTATTTGGGGGAAAGACAATAAATGGCTCATGGATTGTCCCTCGGCCTGCTGCTTGGTGGGTGATTAGTGATTAATTACCTTGCAGCAAATTGACATGGCACGAGGAAATTGACACAGCCCTGATTAATTAACTTTTTATGGGCGGTAGTTACTCACAAAACACTGCGCTCCATAATTGAATCTCTTTACATAGCGTCATGGTACAAAAGTTTTAGTCAAATCCAAATTAGCCAGAAGTTTTTAGGCTGTTACAGGTCTGATTAGGATGTGTTGAAAGAGTTGGCAAGAACTGAAACTTGGAGAAAAATGTACATTTTGAAGGGGGGGAGGAGAGGTGTGGTGCTAACATTGTACTGTCCTGATTGCCAAACTGAATTTATTGATCTAAAACTTTATGTCAGCTAGACTTTGAGGATAAGTCTGAAGGAGGATAAGACGGTTCATTTTTCTCCAGCCTGTTCCATCTCAGTCAGGTGCTCTGGCATATTTTTCCACTTGATCTAATCTCTGTAAGGTTCCTGATACAAATCTTGGTTCCAACATTACCCTCTCCTGGGGCTTTGCTTTTCAGTCTTACCTCATAGCCCTTGACACTCACTCACAACCATCCCAGTCAGGGAACCCTGTTGTTGCTCCTCCCTCTCCATGTATTCTCTTAGCCCCTGGCTTGATTGCCCCTGCACTATATAGCTGTCATCATGCCCTGAGGACAACTTCTGAGGCACTACTGTGTCTCTAGCATCTGCAAGATGACCTGCTGCTTGGCAATTATTGAAATGTGACTGATTTTATTGTCCAATAAACTTAGATTTCTGTAGTGGCTTAGTTTCAGAGGAAAGGGGCCAGCAGTCTTTGCACTTAGAAGAGGCTCCCAAGTATTACCTGTGAAGGTTGTGTGCTCTAAGAAAAATTATGAGTTGCTGATGATATTAATAACAGGGGATCCTGGACTTCAACTGTCCAAACCCCAGGCAGCGGTAAGTGGGAGTGATGGAAGCAATTGGCACAATTCCAGCCTCTAAGGCTCCACAATCAGATGGAGGAGATTCAATGGCACGACAACAGCTAGCATTTATTTATTAACACTAGCTAATTGCCAGATGCACAGATTCACCCACTACTGATCACAAGTCCTATGAACCAGGAGTATCGCTATTTTCACCCTCCTAGGAGCAAATGGAAGCATAGATTACCTCAGACACTCAGGAAATGATTGGAATCAAGGAAGCCTGAACTGGAGGCCATGGTCTTATCTATTAGCCAACTCAAAGGCCTTCCCAGCAGGTGCTGGGAGAAGCTTTTTACAATTCTCTCTCCCTCTCCTTGGACTCCCTTAATCCAATATCCCTGCTCTTCCCTGAATAAGCTGGTATACTGTCTCCGATGCACACAATGCATCCAGGAGAGCCAGCCCTACTCCATCATGTACTTACTTCATTTGCAGAGTGATCCGGTGACATGTATCACAGAGATCTCAATATGCCCCTGCTGTTGGGGACAATGAGTGAATGCTCCTGGGAGGTGGGGTGGGGGCAGGGGAGTTTGTACATTTCTTTGTTATATATGTCTGTTCTGAGATTTTCATGACACCAGGCAAAGCCCTACTCCTTTCTGCTAATACGATGCAGGCCGTAGAAACCACCACAGACCGATGTGACTGAGAAGAGTCCAAAGGCAAACTGTCCCTCTGTATCTGGATGCATGTGAGCCAGAGGTGTCTTACACAATTCAAAAAGGTGGGAAGCACAGACTCTGCTACCATTGGTGACTGGGGTGAAACCAGCATGGTGTTGGTGAAGGTTACATTCAAACGTGATCGCTGTGATCTCCTTCTAAGAAAATTCCATTAGAGATTTTGAATTTGGAAGACTGGAATGTGGAACTTATCTCTAAGTTTTAGAAAATGTGAATAAGAACCTATCATAACATTTTGGGGTACTGTGCTTTTTTTCTATAAATAATTAAACTCTTAATACTATTATCATTTTAGTCACAACTTGGTTTGAAACAAATTTCTCCACTGGACATAAAAGAAATCAGTGAGTTAAAAAATATACAGAGGAAACTATGGTGCATTAACACAATGGGGTTTTTCCTGGGCATTTTCAGAGGAAACAAGAGTTTCTAACTTAAAAGAAGATACATGTAAGCAGCAACAAGAACCCACACACATATTACTTGTGCACAGGAATATTCTTGAGAACTTGAGGTCTATGTGACTTTGAACAAGAATTGCAGCCTTAATTTTCGCTAACTGCCACACAGTCCCTTCTTACCTCTGGAATTCAGCTATTGTCTCTTCTCTCCCACATTACAAATGGTTGGATTAATCCTACAGACAGATAGTGAATGACGTGGCTATTGACTGCACAAGTCACAGGCTTTGCCTCTACAGAAGAGGTATTTGTGATTTGTCTACTCACAGGTATTGACAATAACCTCCAGGCAAGATATTTATAACATTTCATTCAGCAAGACAAGAATGAATCTCAATCTTGACCTGTTTAACTTGGCAGGACTGCAGAAGGCATTTGCAAAGATGCTTTCTGTTGTCTAAAGAACACTGAAGATAGACAAAGCCCCACAATGCTGAAATCTATTTTAATTTGGATGAAGCAATTCACCATCATCTATTAGTTTGACAAAATCTGTACCAATGTCAACTTAGTTTCTTTTTCCCCAAGGCAGGCATGGAAAAAAGAAACCAAATAATTTACATAAATAATTACTTTATTGAGTGCATATACACAGTAATGGTTCAATTGTTAAGTCATTCCTGATCTATCTAACAGCTGGCTCAAACAGCAAGCTTGGTGAATTGCCTCTCCAGGTAGGAAACAGGGCAAATGAGATAAATTAGCTTCCTTATGCTGGGCTAGATTACCCATGGTTCTCTAAGGCTGGTTGCTTCAGCTTCTAAATCTGAGGCCTCCCCAGAGGGCTTGGCAGTGACTCTGGATGGGGGAATGGGTTGGGGGCAAGGGTACACAATGCAGATACATTGTTCATTAAGCTTCAAGCCATCACCTAGGGGTCTCGGTGTTGAGGCCATCTACTTTTGAGCATCTACATTTAGACTTTAAAAACAGAGCCTTGGGGGCCAGGGAGATGGCTCAGTGGAATAAGCTCTTCCCTGGCAATCACAAGGGCCTGAGTTCAATCCCTGGTTCTGCAAAAAAAAAAAAAAAGAACGAAAGAAAAAAGAAACCCAAAAAACAGAGCCTTGATCCTTTGGTCAACACCCAAAGCTAACCTATAGGACAGGTGCATCTGGACCAAGTCATCACTTGCTTGATGGAGGAGCTGCAACTCCTGAAGTCCTTCCTAGTTTAAAACAGACTGAGGGAGGACCTTTAGGAAAGGATCCACTGGTTCAGTTACTGGAGTAATACAAACTGTCCCATCTAGATTTTTTTTTACCGAACTTTCAAAAATACTATGGAAAATAACTTCTAATAGAAAAAGGGAAAGAGTAGCTCTTTATCTGTGGTGCTCTTAAGCTTCAGCCTGAAGGCTTTTGACGTAGTGATCTTATTTGATGCCTACAGGCAAGTAGACACACAGGACAGCTAACACTGCAGACACGTGGACATGGCCACATCACTGGCATACTACTGTATTTTACTCCCCATTCTGTTGGAATCCAGCTCTTTTCACTAAACCGCATCATAGTACCAGGAGAACTCCATGAAATAAAAAATGGGGGCTGGAATTCATTAGTGAAAACTAATCTTTTGCAAATGCTCCTTGAATATTTTGAACAATTACTGAGTGAGGACAGTGGAAACCCATAGCCCGTTGTACCTGCATAAGTGGTTCTCATATATTTGTTTGTTTACTTACACATGAAAAACAATGAGATGGCAAGAACTACACTGCATACAAATAGAACACAATGAAATGGACCTAATATATGCAACATCTGGTACTGAAACTGTACTTTCTTCACAATGTCCCCAATTTTTCAATAGGAATAAATCATTTGAGGGTATGATAGTGTTTTAGATAAATGACGAAAACCTGTTTTAAGAAAATGGTATTTTTGGCATTCATAGTGAAGCAAGTGTTTAAATTACTAGGTTTAAATGAACTGTCCCAGGCTCTTTTGTCCTTCTCTGAGGGGCAAGGTCATCTTCCCTCTATGCCTCTCTGTTCTAAGTGAGGAGATTTGTTTCTGAAGAGAAATGAAGCAAGAGGAAGAATCAGCCCATTTGTAGGTGGACACATTTTTATGTGGGAAAGCTCAGAATCCCTACTCCAGGACAGTACTTGATTTATTTGAGTGCCATCAGATGCTTTTCTTCCTCTTCTCAGCTGCACTTTCCGAGCTCTGCAGAGCCATAGAGACTTGGCTCAGTTTACAAAGCCAAGGCTCCTAGATACTCACACCTGTTGTTTTTCACAGGCTGTGATCCCTGATATTCCAGGAATGAAGCATGATCTCATATTTGACCTCTGTAACTTTCCTGCTCAGTGCTCTGTATGTAGAATTTTTTTTTTTTTTTTTAATTCATAGCAGGCTCGGGAAGCAAAAGAAGGGCAGATGAGTGCTTTAAAAAAAAGCTCTCTGCATAAGCTTCTCAAACTATGGAAGGATTTCTCTCTCACCACTGTCAAGCTGGAGGAGGGTGGGCACTGTCAAGGAATTAAGTGGGGAAGCTGAAGCAGCCCATTGATCCTCTTAAGAGAACGTGAGCATTAAAAAATACTTTTTGTCAATGCGATCACAGGGCTTGGTGTTTCCAGGGAATTCCCCTGGAACAACTGCCTTGCTGCTTTTCAGAAACATCTCATCTCGGCCTTGTTCTCTGGCTGTATGTGCACTGGAATCCCAGGGCACTATAGTTTATTGTTTTAATATCTGTCTGACACAAAGCAAACACATCCTCTAGTGACTCCTTATCTGTCATATGTGTTTCTGTGAAAGAAATATCAAGACGAATAAGATGTTTGGGGGCATACCACAGGATGGTAGTCTCTGCAACTTGCAGCCTTTTGCAGAAGCCAGACCCTCAGCTGAAAAAAGACCAAAGCTACTGTTCCGCATTGAGATTAATAACCAAAGTGCCGAGAGATTCAGATAGTAGCTGCAGCAAAAGTGGCTTCTTTGCAGATCCTCTGCTTTAAAAATTGAGGCTTTCCAACTAATGTTATTTTCTCCAAAATAATCAAAAAAGACAAGCAACAACAGCAAAGTGATCTATGATTATGATTGTGTTACTACAGTAACCAGATGCTGATGAAAGAGTTGGGGTGATGGTGGAAGGGACTGAGATTTTTAAAAAAGAACTGATCCCAATACAGGGCATACAGGTGAAATAACCAAGTAAATAGAAGACCTGGTAAAATCTTCTTCAGTAAAAGCTGGTAACAAGTCACAGATGTGTGAGACCATGGCAGAAGGTAGAAAAATGCATCGGAGCAATAAGAAGATGCTTCAGGGATGGATGAAGAGGGATTCTTGGGGTCACCATTGGTGGTGGTGGTGGACAACTCTGTCCAACTGAGATAACTTTGGGCGTTAAATTGGGCATGTGCTATGAGAGTTCTTCAGAATCTCTTGGTCTGAGGGTTCAGTGAAATTAATGGGACATCAGTGGCCAATGTGTCTATCGAAAATGCCCAGTGATGCTGAAAGCTGCTCCTATGATTCACTTAAGTGGCCATATGGGCAGAAGCAAGGTGTCTGGTTGAGTTTCAACTCCACAGTGTCCCTAATAAGTCATACTTTTGCAATTCTGAGACCTTAGCAAGAATATTCTATTACCTGAGCCCATCCTCAAGAACATAGCTACAGTGGAGACCAACTGGTGGAGGTCTTCTATGTGACATATGGATGGCATGGACCTTCTGAAAGGACCTGATAAAAACCGGTTGAATGCAGTGGTACATATTAACCCCCTCTGCAGTCAAAGCATGGAAAAACTGAGCAGGGGTGGAAGCAGTTATCCAAAGAAAGTGACTAAGAGGGCCCAGAATGCTGCTGTGCCACAGACATGGAAAGAAGGAGCAGTGTCTAATCTTCTGGTGGGGAGGGGCCAGTGCTGAGGATCTTTCCAAGCCAAGATCATTGGAAGTATGAGAAAGGAAAATGAGGCAGCTAAGGACGGGGAAGCTCAGATAAAGCAATCATCACTTTGTCCAGGGAAACTGAGGCAAGTATTAAACAAGACACCAGAACATAGTCTCCAGATCCAAATCTGTGTCTTTCTTTGTCTTTCCATTGATTCCTTGCATCTAGATCAGATTTATAACTATATTTTCCTCTGATATATAGCAAGAGCATAACATTCTTTTTAAGCACCTATACTTCTATACTTGTTTTAAAATGTGACAAAATATGTGTGTTACGTAAGTATGTACTGGGACTTGAACTCAGGACCTCATGTTTGCCAGGCAGCTTTTTCAAGTGAGAATGGTGGTTCGTGGGCCAAACCTGGCTTGCAGATTGGAATACAGTCATACTTATGTATAGACTTTGCAGTCACTGGCTATGCACACAGCATTCTGTACTGCATTCAGCTATAAAAGAAACCATCCCAGGGCTGAAAATGCTATATGGCCTTCTGAAGAAAATTTTTGCTAGGTACTGGACAGACATAACATATAGGGAAAAACTGGCTTTTCAGAAATGGAGATTGGTAGGAGAAAATGCAGCTTTGGCTTAAAGAGAGCTGCTGGACAGCTTCTCCTGGATCCTAGTGACCACTCCCTGCTCTGCTGTTCCTAGCTCAGTTTGGGAACATTTGGTGCAAGTTAGGAGGGAAGTTGAGGATCCAGACAAAGTGGGTGACTTCAGACAAGTTCTTTAATCACTTTATTCACATGTATTCCATACTGCTTTTGCAACCATTATGTGAGAGACTCTTGTGATGGGCTTAGCAAAAAGCCTGAGACAATAGTAAATGCTCACTCACCCTTACCACTTCTCTCCCCACTGTCACCTTAATGCTTCAGGTCTAGAACTAATATAAGGTCCAGTTATGCTTTTACTTTGGATGCAAATCGTAAGTTGGGAGAAGCCAAAACACTATCGGCGGTCAAGGTAAATCATTTTAATGCTAATTTCTAAAAAGTTCTCCACATTTATGATGAGCATATTATCAAATTTTAAAGTGTTGTTCTCAACAAGATTACACTCTTAAGTCTCAAAAAGGAAAAATTAGTGCTGTGATACCTCAGCATATGGACTTAATTTGTTTCACAGCTCTGGAGAAGATAGGCATGCTGGGGTGTGTGGGGGAAAGATGGCCAAGGTCATGTCGGTCACCCAGTGTGGGAGTTTGTGAACAGAAGCAAGCTTTTGTCTGCAAACCGAATTGCTTGCAAAAGCATCATTGGTGAACTGCAGGCTTATTGTAATTCCCACCTTGTCTTTATGGAAAAATTCAATATTGTGTTCAATGTGCACCTCTTCCATTAGTTTCTACTTTTAAAGATATTGCATCAAAGTCTTGCTTACTTTGGTTACTGAAGTTTTTGGTTTTGGTGCCCTTCACATTTTTTTTTCCCTTTACATTTTGTCTCAGGTGTGGGAACTTCAATTGTTCAGCCCAGTTCCAGCGCTAGGTACTTTATTTTAAGCAACCTTTCCAGAAAATATTAGACAAAGCTGACTTGGAGACAGCAAGTAAGGTCTGAGTTGCCAGCAAATGGGCAGAAGAGAAAAGAGTTCTTTAAATCAACATCACACAATGACCATGAGTGCACTTCCTATGAACTGAACTCAATTCTCTCTAATTTTCTGTAGGAAGCAGAAGAAAGAGGAAGCTGTGAATTAATTTAGGTCCTCACTTTAATTGCAGAGGTCAATGGAGCTTCTATCACTTACCTAAAAGTAGAACAGTGCAGACTTGATTTATGTGTGTTTCTGCCACTTAAATCACTGTTTTATGAAATCTACACAACTACTTCCATAAAGTCTGCAATCAATATATCAATTAAAACTATGCTGCTATCACTTGCCCTTGAGATTCGCTGAATACATGAGATTATTTTACACCCTGATAGCACTTAGATTTTTAGAGAATTTGCCTTTACTCTCATGTTTCAGCTATAGGGTTAAGGGTGCATATCTTGGGGAAATTTAGATTTATCTTTTAACTTTTTCTCCCCATGTAGATCTAACACTCAGTTGTAGATTCCATGTAACTGTAAAAATATACACATGTACATTGATACACAGATGGAAGTACATAGAAATTTCTGCTAGAACACATTTCTTTAGCCCTACACAGATAAAAGTGGTACTCTAGTATCAAAGCATTTACTGTGTACAGAATTATCTCCTCTCACCCAAAACGGAAATTTTCCATTCCTAGTTTGCAATGTGATGGTATTTTGTAATGGTACGGTATTTGGAGAATTGATTAGGTTTAGATTTGATCATAAGTGTATTTTTGTGTATGTGTGTGTGTGGTATGGGAAATTGAACTCAGGACCTTGTGCTTGTCAGGCAAATGCTTATTCTACTGAGCTATCTCCCTGGCTGTAGACTTGATCACAAGTTCAGGACACTCACGACAGAATTAGGGTCTTAAGAAGAGGAAATACTAGGTTGGACTCTGCTCTGTCTCCCTGTCTCCCTGCTGGCCATCCGCAGGCCACAAAGAGAAACCTCACTGAAAGCCACACTGCATAGCTGATCTTGGCCTTCTTACCTTCAGAATAGTGAGAAAATAAATATCTCATGTAGGCTTCGTAACCTATGGCATTTGTTAGAATGGCTTGCACATTGTACTAAACAAAATGTACTGGCAGTGACTCTGCAATATAAAATTATATTTAACAACAAAAGAAAAGTTAGATTTCTTTTGTATACAATTAAAAATATAAGGGCCAGCAAGATAGCTCAGTGGACTGAACGCTTGCTTAGGTAAGTGCAGGGGCCAGGGTTTGATCCCTAGAACTGCATATCATGCAGGCCCCAGCTCTGGGCACACTGAGCCAGCAATGGAGTCCAGGTGTGGTGGAGCACACCTGTAATCCTAGCTCCAGGGAGGCAGAAAACAGGAGGATCGCTATGAGTCCAAGCTGCATAGTGAGACTCTGAACGAAAGAAAGAAAGAAAGAAAGAAAGAAAGAAAGAAAGAAAGAAAGAAAGAAAGAAGAAAGAAAGAAATCTATATAGCCAGCCAGATAGCTCATCAGATTAAAACACCTGCTTAGGCAGATGCAGGAGTTAGGGTTCAATCCCAGTGTGCCGTGCTAGCCCTGCCCCAGGGTGCGCTGAGACAATGATTGAGACTGGGCGTGGTGGTGCGTGCCTGTAATCCAGCACTTGGGAGGCTGAAAACAGGAGAATCACTATGAGTCCGATCTACGTAGTGAGACCCTGTAGACCAATAAGGAAATATATTTTCAATATGCGTACTCTTCACAAGTTATTTTACCTAATACGTAATAAAATGAAAACAAAAATCAAAGTTTTCTCAGAAGAGAGGCAGAAAGTAGAGTAGTGGAAATTATCAAGTGGTAAAGTTCAACTGGCAGTTCATTGTGGGGCAGCAGGGGGTAGTTTTTAAGCTGCAGCTAGACAGATGCAAATGAAGAATGCAGATTATATTTTCCATCCATCTGACTAGCAAAGTTAAAGGCAGCAGAAAGGTGCAATTGTGGAAGAGGATGTTGGAACCCAGTTCTGGAGGAGCGTTTGTGAAGATGCCTCCTACAGTCTTTACAAAGAGTGTGAAGAAAAGTAGCTGGGGCAACTCTAAGAGCATGGCTCCCTGTTCTATGAAACAAAGTGAAAATATCCTAAAAGCTTCATGGGAGATGGTCACAATAATATTAAGAGAAACTGCACATGGCAGGAATGCATCAAATATGCATGCAGTCAAAATGCTGGCAGTCCCCCTCCCCAGCTGCAGGTGTGTCCCTCCCATGTTATTATGAATAAAATGTGAAAAGATTCTAGAAGTTCACATGAATTATTTCAAGGGTATATATTATTGCTATCTTATTATAATTGTGCATCTTTATTTGTGTGCTTCACTGGTTATCATGAGTACCTGTCACTTTTCTAATTTATAATCTATTCATAAAATTGAAAGAAAAAAGAGTAGATAACAGTTAACTGCTTCTGGAAACATTTCCATCATATGCAGAAATGATCAGTGATAGTTCACTTTACTAATCCAAGCCAGAGTGGACCTTACCATTGGTAGACACAAGGATCCTTCACTTCTTGATATCCCGATTAGTGAGAGTGGAAGTCATGCTTTACCTTGAAGGGGGTAATCTGTGCCTTACCTTCTGAGTTCTGCCTGAAGCTGATTTTAATGGTAAGTGTGTGCCATATTCAATCAGTGTGGGCAATATTTCAACTAATGTCTTTCAGCTAATGGTCAGAAGAGCTGACTACTCACAACCCTAGGAAGGACGTGGTCAACCGATAAGCTGTAAGTTCTGTCACTCACTACATCCCCTTGGGGAAAGAGTATACTGTTTGGTGCTCAGGGCCTGCTTAATAATACAAATAGGGGGGCCAGGGAGATGGCTCAGTAGAATAAGCACTTCCCTGGCAAGTGCAAGGGCCTCAGTTCAATCCCTGGTTCTGCCAATAATAATAATAATAATAATAATAATAATAATAATAATCACTGTGCAGTTGGTACAAGGTGGTCTTGCCTGATTTCCTGGGATTGTGCTCCAACTTCATTTAGATTGATTATATATTTTTTTTTTTTTTTTTTTTTTTCCGGAACGAGGGATTGAACTCAGGCCCTTGTGCTTGCCAGGGAAGTGCTTATTGTACTGAGCCATCTCCCCAGCCCCCGGTTGTATTCTTGATGACACTCATTTATTAGGGCATGCAAGAGGATGTGCATGTCCCATGATGACTTGAACTAAGGTTTTAAGCCAGCATAAGGCTTGGGAGAAAGAGGCAAAGAGGGGTCAAATGGGAGACTCCACGGAAGACTCTTGTGAGTGGTTTCTCAATGCTTTCATGTGCCCCAGGCCATATTAGGAAAATTCGCTTAAGAGGGACTTCATGTAAAAAAGCAGGAACTTTAGTAGGAATTATTTTCATTACAGACTAATTCAGCAGGGTTCCTTAAAAAGCCATCTCCCCTACTTCATTTAAAGATGTTATTTACAGATGATTAGCTATTTGGCTAGGAAGAACAATTTACTTCTAACCATCCAAGGATAGCTAAAGATTTGTACTTTTTGTAGGGAGAAGGGACAAAAATCAACATTCATGAGTAATCTTGGAACTTAGTGAACATGTTTATGAAAATGTCACACTTTTTTTTTTCAGAAGCACAACACGTAAACTTTCAAGTTAAACCCCCCCCCCAAAAAAAAGCACCCTTAAAATTTTCTGGAAAGTGGAAAAAAAAGCCCTCCACTTTCCCCTATGATTAGATTCCTAGAGCATAAGAAGCTACCCAAAATAATTCAAAGACAAGGTATGTGTTGTCAGTCCCACATACATCAGACTTAGAGGGGGATTCAGGGTAACCCTGTGTATTTTACAATATATGCACATGTGCACGTGCAAAATGAGCCTTTTTATATTGGGTGAACTGTTGGAAGTGGGATGTGGCTTTGTGCAGGAATGGGCATTTGATGCCTGCAAGGGTTCTAGCTCCTGCAAATAGTCTGGCTTAGAAAACCATGAGGCTCAAAAAAGGGAGCCTCCATGAGGAAATTTAGGTACGGTGGAGAATTTTCCTTGCAGCAGCAGCCCCTCACAACCTCAAAGCGAAAATGTACCTGTACCTTGCTGCTCTTTACATGAAGGACAGGTCCTAGAGGTGGTCACCATTACAGAACCCTACTGGGCTTTCTAACCTGAATGCCACTGCATAAAGGAGTGATAGCTGAAGATCATTATTGCAAGAAACTATTTAGTACTTTTTAAAATAGTATTGTGGAATTAGCAATTTTCTTAAAACTTCTATATAAAAGGGCTTTAATATTTTTGTAAAAAAATCAATGAATCTCGGTATTCATATAACATAAGTGAAAATAAGGTGAAAAGTCTACTGCGCAATAACGGAACTTAGAAAAAATGGAGTATACCGATGAATGTCCATTTGTATCTGTGTATTCAAAGAGGTTGGGATAGATATATAGTTGCATTCTCTTAATGAATAGAATGATTTGTTCTAATGGTGTTTGTAAATAGGATCACAAGTCCGCATCTTGTACAGCAATTAACCACTAAGAAGAATATATGCAGTGTATTATTTGTTGAAACTGTACTTCCGATTTGATTTGAAACTGTCTCATTGCTATCTGTTTATCAATAAAACTTTGAAAAAAAAAGGTGAAAAGTGTGTGCAGGTGACTTGACTGATGATATAATTTAAAAATGAAAGATGCTGGACTCGAGGTTTCAGTGGTCATTATATACTTACATGGAGAAAAGCGTAGAATTACACATGGCAGGGTAATGTTGGAAATTTATGTTTTTAATAATAAAATTTACCCTTTCAATCAGAGATTGAGGTATTTTTGGAACAAAAAGTTTATTAATATTTGAGCTATCGATGTCTTTGCATAATATTTTCTTTTTGGTTTTAAAATGCTAGGAAATTTTAAAAACGCACTCAGAGCTTGAGAGCATTGGGAAATAGAGTGTGAACAGGATTGGCCTGTGTCTTGATTCTGCCGACCCTCACGGTACACAGTTCCACTTCCTCTCTATGCTCTACTTATTTCATTATGGAACATTTATGACATATTTCCATGCTTGGTAAATAAAACACTTTAACCAATTTGCTTTAGGATAAATATATACATTCAAAAGAATGCTTTTTCTTCACTTCTGTAAAGAAAACAAAAATGAGTATGTCATGCAATCATGCAACATCGTACTGTCTGCATGAGACCCATTCCCTCCATGTGGCTATGTAATGTGACATTAACTAAAGTCAGTCAGTGCCTTTGAGTTCTACCATGACTTCCCTGGACACAGACACAGAAGACTTTTTCTAGATGATTCTATAGGACAATGGTGCTAGGGACAAGTAAAATAATCTTCTAGGACTCAGGATTCAACCCTGTGCATCAGCTGTCCTTCAGAAAACATTTGCAGAGAAAAAAGGGCAGGCAGCTAAATGGAATGGTGGTGAGATTTCGAGTCAAATACATTGAGAAAGACAACCCGAGGTTCAACAGAAACAGGCTGTGTGACTGTGTGACTTGAGTGGATTATTCCATTACTTCATCTGTAAAACAAACATTGTAAGACCTACCTGTTGCAGGTGTTGAGAGGAATAAAGAAGGCTGGGTAAACAAACACGTAGTAGCATCATCACTGTAGGAGACAGGTGCACACACACATGCACAAACACCCATATGGGACCATTTTCCTAAACTTAGAAACAACCACTTGTCACCAGAGTACTTAGAGTTTGCCTTCTCGGGCCAGAGAACAAAACACCTTCCATTTAATTAATGTCAAAATTGCCATTGAAGATAAGCTAGTTGGGAGAACAATAGCCTGTCTCCACTTCCTAAGGACTCTGCACACCCCAAGGTTGTACTCCTTGGCATGCTCTTGGTATCCTGAGACAGCTATGGTTTGTCTCAGTCTCACACTTTGAGGACGGAGACCCCCTACTGTTTCATGGTGGTGGGGATTTAACTCTGTCTCTGTCCCCTTGGTGAGCACGAGCCTGGGACTTCCTCTCTCCCCACTCCCATCAACCTGTCTCTGAAGCCAGAAGGTGTGCTGCTTTCATTTTCAACCTGCTCCAGGGAGAGGGCGGGCGGGGTAGGAGTGTGGCCCTCTGCACCCAGACCATCCCCAGCAGGGACCTTTTTGTTCTTTCATGTCAACACCCTGAATGGTCCTCCAGGCTTCTTTGTGGCCTCCTCCCTCTAGCACTTGACAGCTGTATTTACATATACACATAATTAAAATGCACTTACTTTTTCAAAAGCAAATTTAGATTGCTTTCCCCCAGTTAGGTGGGGGGAACCCATGTTTCTCTCTCCTCCTCCTCATTGGAATTTTACATAGAAAAGGACAGAACAATTCTGAAAATAAGTTACCCACCACAAGCTGGCCCCACTTCCCACAGTGAGGCTGCCATGCTTGCAAGGACTGATGCAGCCTCTTCTTGCTAGGCGAGGGCACCCTTTGACGGAACAGCCATACCCCTCTTCCCAACCCACGTCCCATCCATTGGACCCAAGCCTGGCAGGTACAATGCAAATGGCTGGGACACCTGGGAAGTGAGGACTGGCATGTGGATGGGGATGGCCAGAGGGGTTCAGATGCCAAGGCAATGGGGAAACAGACATGCTGATGAAGGTCAAGTATACCTTGCAGAGAGCACAAGGGATGGGGGACAGGGGGACTTCATGGCAGGGAAGGTGACTGGACTCAGATTTATGTCACAAAACAAAAAGAGAGCCAGGACAGTGGGCTTACTTGCGGAAGTATATACAAGTGAACTGGGGGCAGTGTACATGGAAGATCCCTCCTGGTTTGCCTGGCACAACAGCACCGTGCCTACAAGAGAGAGAGAGATGGCGTCTGGTTTGGGAACAGGCACTGCACTGGAGAGTGCACTGTACACACAGGAAAGGCAGAGAAATGAACACACAGCCATATCCCACAGCGCAGGACGGACACACCCAAAGAAGCCCCCTGCCTTAGCCGAAGGGAGTCGCTGGAAACCCACCCCCAGCCCGCCAAGCACAAGTCATGACTTTTCACATCGGGTTTGAGTAGTGAAGTCAATCTGACCCAGAGCCCTGCTTCAGATCAGGAACAGAAGCAGTAGGGTGTACTTGAAAGGGAACTTTAGGAATGCTAGAGAAAAAATTGACAGCAAGCTAGATTTGAACACCCTTTACTGTGTGATCTTGGTAAGTCACTTGACCTCTCTGTGCCTCAGCATTCACATCTGAAAATCAACGGTAAGTATACCTACCTCCAAAAGGCATGCCCAGAGCATGGACTGGCCTACAACAATGGCTCGCCAAAGCTAAGTACACGTGTCCACAGGTTTAGAAAAGGCTTTTCCTTACCCCAAACTTTAGTCTTTCTATATTAGTTCTATAGAGGAAAAAACAAGAGGGAGGGCAGAAATGAAGGCAACTCTACCCTCCCCATTGTTACCTACTCTGAACCCAAACAGAACCCGGGGACAGACCATCTTTGGCTTTGGCATTTTTCGTTTCCTCCCCAGAGCTGCAACCTGCCACTGCAGAGGAAGCTCCCCGAGGCTGGAGCCAGTGGCTTCGCTCCAGTGATGGAGTGTCAGTGAAGCTTCTGCTTGATTTAAAACAAAATGCATTATGCTTGTCCTCACAATATGGAATTTTACGGCAACAAGGAACAGTGGAGTTCTGGAGTGTCACCCCTCTCTATGTCTACTCTCTGTTTAGAACCACGCCCCACTCTGAGCACAGAGATAGTCAGAAATCTCCTGTTGGCATGAAGTTCAAGCTCAAAGACAGAACAGAAAAGGAGGCCCTTTGAAGATTGTTAAGGCAATTACAGATCCTAGCAATGCCTTCTCAAGGTTTCTGTTTACTCCCACTTGGCTTGGTAATCCACTTGCTCCCTGACAAGAAGTCTGTTTTGTAAGTGCACCCCCGGAATAGCAACTTTCCCACGTCCCGGGGACTCAACCTGGTGAAAGGTTCTAGAGTCTTTATGTATCTTTCACAACTTAAAAGTGTAGGTAGGGGCTAGAGAGATGGCTCAGTGGTCTAAAGCACCTACTTGGAACAAGCTTGGCAAAGCACAGGGACCACGGTTCGATCCCCCAGCACCACATACCAGCCAGCCCCGCCCCCTGGTGGGCTGAGCTGGCCACACACACACACACACACACACACACTAAATAAATGTTAAAAAAAAAAAGTGTAGGTACCCTGTACTCCCTGCACTCTGGGAGGCTGAGACGGGATTGGAAATTGAGCCAGCCTGAGAAGTTCAGAAATTAGAGGGACCCTGTCTCAAGAAAAGGTTAGAAAAAAAAACCTGACATCATTGGGCTCACACCAAACAGAGATCTTAAAATAAACATTTCTCCACTCTTCTCTCTGACCTGCACTGAAGCTGACCACAAATATTCCAATATCGTAGAGGGGACACAGGTAAAAGAGGGGGCAGAATTGTAAGTGCACATACCAGTTCCCCCCAGTGAATAAAATCAGTGAACCAGGATATAGCTAAATGGCAAAGTGCCTCCCTGGCAAGCTCAAGGTCGTGAGTTCCATTCCCAGTACCAAACCAACAACAACAGCAACAAAAGCATAGAATATAATCATTATATCCTTTAAAAGTATAAGAAAATGTTAAAAAGAAGGGGAATAGGAGAAACTTTCCTCCAAATCCTTTTCTATTCCTCCTTCTTGTACTGCTCTAAATTTGGATATTATTTACAGGTGAAAGAAACATTTTCTTGACATTCCACACTCATCTCATCTTTTCTTCTAACAGGAGATCTAACCGGTTTTTCACAACATAAAGTCTCCCTGTGGCAGAATTTCTACATGAATGTCCTTCTCACCTTTGCTTACCTATCCTAATCTTAAAGCTAGAGAAGAGCCACCTTCACTCCCTCTCCCCATAAGCCTGTCTCCTAACTTAGTCCAGGACATACAGGTACAGTTAATTGATTATCCTGGGGGTGTACAGGAGTGTGCTACCTCTGAGCTACATTCCCAGCCCCTTTCACTTTGAAACCAGCTCTAGCCAAATTGCCCAGGCAAGACTCAAACTTTCGACCCTGCTGATTCATTCTCCAAAGTATCTGAGACTGTAGGTATGACCCACCAGACTTACTACCTGATCACTTCTTGGTAGTATGTATATAAAGAATTTAAAAGTTTTGATCAACCTTTGCTAAACTTATATTCTTTCTACTTCATTTTTAAACAATTTATCATAGAGTAAGTCTTCATCTATTCTAATTTCTCCCCAGCACATTGTTAGCAGGTAATCAGCATAGTCATGGGCACTAAGATCAAACAAGCCAATCCTGAGATGAGAGTTGGGGTCTAAAATCAACCAGTGAAAAGTAAATTGCTCACGAGGAAAACATGGAATAAACTGTAAAAAATACTCTTTTAAAAATGCTCATTATCAATATAGGTTCAAGATGACTCTGCAGAAGCCATGCATATGATTTTCTTATTGATAAATATTTTAGAAATTTTTGTTTCTATAGAAGACATAGAAAGCTACCAAGTCATAACTATCTAAGGCAGGACTCTGATGGGTGAATTCAGACAAAGAAACTTCCTCAGAAGTTTTTGTCTCTTGTGCACCCTTGGTTAAAAAAATAAAAATAAAAAATAAACCTTTTAAAATGCTATTTGAATTTTCTTTGAGTGCCTTAATTTTAAGAGAAAAAAAATCATCTAATTATTAAAAAAAAAAAAAACAGAAGGCCATTTCAGTATTATGCAGTTAAAACCCTCAGGTCAATTTTCAATATCCTCAATGCAATTTATTGAAGTCTGCTGGGACACAACACAGATGCCATATAGAAAGCTAAACCCTGGCTAGGCATAATGAAGCCTTCCTAATTCCTCTTACGCTGCAGAGCCTGAGAAATGGGACTAAAATAACTTCTCTGAATGCTCTCTTAGTAGTTTAGAAAAAGATCTTTATGCAAAGACTTTGACCTTTGTAAAACAAAATCTATGTAGTTATACGACTTGGTGTCTATTCTACCTAAAGACATGCACCAATTTAATTTGCAAAGTACTTATTGTATGTTCCTTTAGTACCTTGTGACCTTTGGATTCAGCAAAAATAGAGCTGTAGAGAAGAACATCAAACGTCCACGTAGTCGGGGGGCAAGGACGATAGTGTGTATGTGTTTACAAAAGTAAGCCCGGTAGTCAATAGGGCACAGGCAGTGGTACAAACAAGTGTTCATAAGGTCATTCAAAGCACATCCCAGCACAGCACACATGTAGCCTTTCAATAAACCCCCCGAACTAACTTCTATCTGCTTCAGCCTCCAACAGATGCCATCTATCTCAAATTAGCATGAACCCACATCTACAACTATGGTAATACTCTGAACTTCTTGGACACTCGAGCATTTGCTTATTAAACTTCTTACAAATGAAGTGAGAAAACAGATAAAAATAATACCATCATTTTCCCATTCTCTAGCCAAGGCAAATATCATCAATCCTTGTTAATATTACCCATTCCTATTGGCCCAGGAGCCTCGGAATCGTTCTCAGTATAGCTAATGGACAATTATTACCACTGTGACTAGAGTTTACAGAGGGATTAAACCTTCCTGTGAATCCTGTCTTAGTGTTAGGTTAAACCACATGAGACTAACCTTTTAGGTCAAACAGGACTGTATGTTGACAATTTCATATGGCTTGACTTTTAAAATAATTAATTTTCTCTGTATCCTCAGCATAATTTAAAAGTGACATCCTCTTTTTCCACTCCCCAGGAGTGAATTAACTATTCTTTTTCTGTGTTACTGTTTACTTTTTGAATCTTCCTGGTACAGCCTTTGTCATGATCTGCAACAACTACATCCGGGTCTTCACTATAGAATCCTCCTATGGCAGAACCAAATCTTACTCCTCTCTCTCTCTCTCTCTCTCTCTCTCTCTCTCTCTCTCTCTCTCTTTTAAATCCCTGTACCTAGCAAAATGGCTAACTCTCAGAGATTAACAAATATAGCTGAATTATAATACTTTTGAAAGAACTCTATTTTTGTTTTCTTTGCTAAAAATAGTGCTTTTTCAAACCAACCCTGCTTAAGGGAGCCTTCTTCTTCCAGTTGATTAGAGCTGGAAATTGGCATGTTTAAAGGTCAAAAATATTTACAAGTTAAAACTACAACAGCCACTATCTCTTTCTTGACTTCCAGTGAAACAGGGCATCTGGGCAGCCTCATCATCCATTCCCTGGACTGTTGGCTATATCAGTAATGGCAGAAAGACAGTTTGATCTGGGGATAAGCAGAGTCTGTCACTCTCATACAGAGGACCACAGTCTTCAGTCTGGTAAGATGTACACAAAGACACTGCCAGCAGGATTTGGAATTCTGCACCATGCTGATGGAGATCAAAGCCCTTTCTGCTCACTTGTAGGCTCTCCATCACATAGGAGGACATTGCTGTGCCCAGAAGGGCCTAAGGACACATGTCCTATTACAAACAGGAAGCAGAAAACACAAATTTTTGACTCTTCTACAAACTCTGAAGTGAAGAACCTGGACTCAGGCCAACTGAAATCATGGTCTAGGTTCACGTCCAATGCCTTTGTACATGCTGATTCTGCCCCTAGAGAGCCCTCCTCTGCCCCTAGACCAGTTCCCTCCTCACTCAGCTCTGGCTTCCCTTCTTCCTACAAACTTTTACTCCTATCTTCCTTCCTTTGTGCTTGATTTAAGCATAGCTCCCTCCGCTGATGACACAATGCCAGGAGGACAAGCATCACAACTCGCTCATCTCTCATCCTCATGGGGCCAAGGACTTGGGCTTCACTAGACAGGAACAGCTGATGAGGACATCCAAAGGTCAAAAATATTTACAAGTTAAAACTACAACAGCCACTATCTCTTTCTTGACTTCCAGTGAAACACGGCATCTGGGCAGCCTCATCATCCATTCCAAGGCAGCCAGGCTACATGTCCAAGCAGTAAAACTGCAGTGGTGTTCAGCCGGAAGCAGGACAAGAAAAGCTATTTCACAGTGCGCATTTAGCATCAACTGGGCACAACCCCTGTTACCATCACAGTGAATGTCTAGGTCTTTCTCTACAATTTTTGGCTTCTTAAAAGAAAATAAAATCAGGCTGGGGATATGGCTCAACAGCACAGCACCTGCCTGGCAAGCGCAAGGTCCTGAGTCTGATTCCCAGTACAAAAAAAAAAAAAAATAAATAAAATAAAAATAAAAATAAAAATAAAATAAAGAAATAAACAAACTAAAAAATCAAAAGTGCAGCCCACCAGCTGGGCACTAGGATTCACATCATTACTCTAAGATAAAGGCCAGCAATGGTATCTGGAGATACTCTACCAAAATACATAAAGAGAAGATACAGATGGCACCATCAAGGTGGCTTTATGAAATATCCAAAAGCTGACAGTAATGCTGGGACACCTGTTCCATAAGGTTCTACATGTGTCACATGCCGTCTGGACATACAAAGCCTCTACTGTGCTGGCTAAGTCACACAGACACAGAGCTCCATTCTGGGATCCAGTTTTTCTGATGTCACTCAGCCCAGGAAAGCAGCTGAGGTTGCAAAGTAGGCTGAGAGGAAACCCCACAGGCCTGTGGCCGAGTGGGCACAAGGGACCACTGCAGAGCCTAGTCCTTCTGCCTGAGAGCTCAGCTAGGCAGAGATGGGGCAGCAACGTCACTGTGCTTTTGGCAGTTAGACACTGACTTCTACTGTGTGCCGGGCCTTGTGCTGGGTTCTAGGGCACCTCGACTAAACTCCATAGGCTTTGAGAACAACAACATGGTATTGTTGTTCTCAAAGAAGAAAGAATTGATTCTGAATGCCAAACCCCCAAAAAGGCATGGAGATAAATAAAATCAAATTTAAAAACAACACTTTAGAACTTTAAAAAAAATCATCATCCTGCAGATTAAACCCAAGGCCTTCGCACTGAGGTGCTCATACTTTCTCAGCTCATTTTTGTTTTTATTTCATGAAAACAAGGTCTTGCTGGGATACCCGGTTGCTCAGGTTGGGGTTGAGCTTGCCACCCTTTGCCTCAGGCTTCCACAGTGCTGGCACAACAGGCAGGTGCCACGGTGCTCTAACTTAGGGCCATTTCTATTAGATAAAACTACTATGACTTTGGTAAAAAGGAGTTGAGTATTTCTGCAATGTATTGCTCTTGCAAGTGACAAAGGGAAATAGGTATTCAGTGCTAATGTATTTTGATTTTATATAAAAAAGACTTTTCAGGGGGCCTGCCCAATAGCTCAGTTCTTTAAGTGCCTGCTGAAACAAAGCTGTCAAACTCAGCGTTCTGTAGTTCGAAACCAAGACACTCAAGCTGAACTAGACCTGCTCTGAAGGAAAAGTCAGCCAAAAAAAAAAAAGAATTTTCATTCAATATTTGCCATAGAGTATTTATGTTGCATTTGCCTCCTCCTCCCATAATAAGGGCCAGAGAGGATCAGTCTTTCTCTATAGTTGAAAAGAAAAAAGGAGGCAGAGCAAAACTATGTTATTTATCAAAAGCAGGGCACATTATATAAGGCACATTATAGAAGAAACACAAGCTATTTGGATTGCTAAACCCAATGACTGTCAATGACTTCTTTAAGATTCTACAGTTGTGTACAGTGTTTTATTGAATAATTATTTTTAAAAAATTTAACTAAAAGAAGGAAATAGTCATCAATAAAGGAATCAGTCACTTTCCTGAAGCCTATAAACACTTTTTGTGTGTTTGTGTCACTGGGGGATTAAATCCAGGACCTTCATATTGAGCTCTCAACACTTTATATTGAGACAGGGACCCACAGAGTCACTAAGTTGTTCAGGCTGGGTACGAACTTGTGAGCCTTTTGCCTGAGGGGCTCAGAGTGCTGGGATTACAGGTTCATTCTACCATGCCCGGCTCAAACTTCTTTTAGAATCAGTGTAGTACCTCAGGAAGGGGTAGCAATCCCCCCCCCCATTTGCTCCTATTGCTTCCTAAGTCACCTGAATCCCCTCGAGAACGCCAGAGGTAGGACCCTGGGGCCCACCCTGGTTTTGCTAACTCAGCAGGTCTGGGCCGGAGCCTGACAGCTTGCACATTTAACAAGATCCTTTGTCATAGAGGGACCACACTTTGAGAAATGGTACAAAGCTTCAGCTTCCCAGATCTCAAATCTATGAGCTCTTCTCTTCATTAAATTGGAGGCTGTCAAACTGTCATAGGAGTTTAAGAATCAACTAGAGAAGATGTCAAATGGTGGCACCCTTCTGGTCCCACCCCCAGATAGTCTGATTTACAGGTTCAGAATTCTGCATATTTAATCAATAACCATGTGGTTGCAATGCGCCATATATGGCTTGGAGAAACTTGGGCTCAAGGTCACCTCCACATTCTCAGGAGAAAAGTCCACATAGAATACGTAGACAGGCCTCAAGATTTCTATGGATGAAAATTGAGCAATTATTTTTGTGTTTATCATTTTATGCATAAACATAAAATGTTGTGTTGTTTTTGCTCTGTGGCAAAAAAAAGAAAGAAAGAAAGAAAGAAAGAAAGAAAGAAAGAAAGAAAGAAAGAAAGAAAGAAAGAAAGAAAGGGTAACTCGCTCTTAGAGTCCGGAGGTGGAATGGTGGAATGGAGAGGAATGTGGCAGAAATCGCCACAGCACGATCCTGGAGAGGTCCCTTTTGATTTCTCATCCTGCCAAAGTTATGCATACTCCTACCTCAGTGCGCAGTTCTCAGAAGAAACCAATCCTGTAGACCAACCCTGCTCTGGGACCGTGATCCTCCAGAACTTTGAGAAAGGGAAGTGTTGCTTAAGCCATTGCTACATAAGACCTTGTTGCAGGAGATCTAGCCCTACACCCAGCTAGAACCCTGCTCTGAGCCTCAAGGAAAGCATCCTCTGAGGTGACGGAATGGCACGTGAGAGTGTTCAAAGTGTCCGAAGGCTTAATTTTAACAATTGGTCAGAGCAGTAGATGCACTGCCATCGATCTCTCTCCAACACTATCCCTCACTTTGAACCCATCCCATCATCCTGGCCACTGTCTAAGGTAGTCCTGTAAATCCTTTCAAAAGTCTGCACAAAAGTGTGATAACAAATATGGTGTTTCTGCCATGTGCCATCCAGAGAAAAAGCAGGCCTATCAAATCATTAAGGTGCAGAGTCGTCGACCTTATTCATCAGATTTGCTACTGTGTCACCTCTGAGTCTTCCCCGGAGTCAAAATGGAAGGTAAACTCTTACAATGGACTTGGACCGTGAGGCAGCCATGACAGTAAGACAAGAGACTCTCATAAAAGAAGCCTTCCAGAACTGCTTCAGAGAGGAAAAAGCACGTGTGTGTGTGTGTGTGTGTGTGTGTGTGTGTGTGTGTGTGGTGAGGGAGTACTTTCAGAGCCAGCCAAGGCATTGTGTTATTTTTTGAAAACAATTTCAGAAATTAAGCATATTCTTCAATCATGCCTCACACCAGTATCAAACTTCTGTGAGACTGAGAGGCCTGGGCAACTGCAATAAGGTCCCTGCCAAGGAAGGCGGCTGTTTTCAGTTGACAAATTCATCCAACATTCATTGAGAGGCCCAGCGGACTGTGTATGCTTTTGTAGTTATGCAGTTTTGAAAATCAGACTAGCACTGAGCTAATCCGTGTAAGACTATTTCCACAGTTAATAACTAATGCTTTTACATCCGCCTGAATGATGGGCTTCTCTGAAGGACCATAGTACAGCTTTAAGTACAGGGATGTTTCCATTTAGGCCCAGATGTTCTAGGGAAATGTTGCATGTATATTTAATTCTTATAAATCAAATCATGTTTTAATTGTACCAAGAGATTTCCATATTTAAAGAAGCCCTGAAGCGCATCTGCCGATCATGTAAATAATCCCTCACTCTAATTTATTTTTGTAAGTTTTGACTTTCATAATATTCAAAAAGAAATACAACATTGCTTCTTTCATCTTTTCACTTATTTTGAATTGATTTCAAACTTTATAGAAAAGTTGCAAGAATAATAATACCAAGAATCTCTGTAAAACTTTCTCCTTGATTATTTGCAGTTTAAAACTGTGAATGTCCGATTCTTACCATTTGTCTCCAATCTTTAGGCTAATTGTGGCTTAAAGAAGAAAGAAAGGGAACTTTACAAATGTAAAAATTCCCCACATTTCCTACTGAATGCTTCAGAAGTGGTAGACAACCTGCTAAAAATCTAACTTGGCTTTTTACCTATTCTTCACAACCCTATCAGACAGGCACTATTATTGTATTTCCTAGAGGAGGATATTGAGACAGAGAACTGTAATTGCTTGTCCAAGGTCACAGAGATCTTGTGGTGCTGAATGCAAATCATACCAAGTAGATCCTGGGGCCTGAGATTTTAATAATATTCTTCTAAACCAGGTATTAGCAAACTTTAGCTAAACCTGGCCTCATCAGCATTTTTCTAAGCTCAAAATGATTTTTACGTTTTCAGTATCCTTAAGTAAAGTTTGACTAGAAGACAGCATATTTACTTATTTGTGCCTTCCATATTTTATGCTTCAACAGTAGAGCAGAGTGGTTGCATCAGACCTCATGGCCTGCAAAGGCTAAAATATTTGCTGCCTGCTCTTCATCAGAAAAGTCTCTTGGCCAATGTCCTAATGTCATCTTAGTATTTGGAACAATATTAACAATAATTATTCCTCTTGGGATATCACTGTTCCTTACCTAGGTAGCTATCATTGAAAATTTCAGAGAATATCATGCTATCAGTAGAATCCAAAAATTTTTTAAAGATATCTTTTAAAAAATGTGTGCTCCAAATTTCTTTTGAACTCATTGAAACAACTGGAAATAAAATGATCCCATGGAGTATTTGTGGATTTCTAGTGAATCAGCTACAATGAAAAGAAAGAGAATGAGCTTTAACACCTAAGGTTTGTTTTATCAGTGTTGTAAGTTTGCATACGGTAAGGAAGAGCCAGCATTCTCAAACTATTATGCTATCACCTATCCTCTCGGGGCTTCAAGTTGGCTTTTAATCTAGTTGGTCTGGATTAGGGGCTGAGATTTTGCATTTCTAATAAGTGGCTAGGTGATCCTGGTACTGGTGCTGTTAACAAACCTGAAATATTATAAATCCTATATGCAGCCTCAACCTCAAGTAATACTGGAGTTCTGAATATTGAGATGGCACTGGGGCTCTGCCATGGCACCAATTGCATTCTATACATTATAATTTTTTTTTTTACTTACTACATCAAAAAGGAAGTTAAAATCCACAGGGGGAAGCTTATTAGAAAAACTTTCATTGTTCCAGCTGTATGTTTCTCCAAAGTTTAAGCTTCTCAGGAAGCTACTTCAGCTTATGAGTAGAGATACTTGGTCCTGAGGTGGTGGAACCCAGGAGTCATCGCTACCCACCAGCCTCCTTTCAATAAAGCCACCTCTAAAATGCCTGAAGCTGCTTTCAGGCTCAAACACCTGAGTCTTCCAGGCTAAAGATGTTAACTAGGATCTCCTACTCACATTTTAGAATCTGTGGCTGTCTTTAAAATGCAAGAAAGGGCCAGGGATATAACTCAGGAGCTCAAGTGCCAGTCTGGCAAGCATACTGTCCTGAGTTCGATTCCAAGTACAAAAAAAAGAATCCTATAAGAGGAGCCTCCAAACAGAATGAATCTTGTACAGACAAGAAAAGCCTGTTTGCAAGATGGAAACGAAACAGAGTGGAGAAATATAGGTCAGGTGAACAGTGAACCTTTCAGTCACTGCGGTGTAGCTGAGAAATCATAGCCTCATCAATTTATTTTCTAGCCTCTCTAACTGTAAGATATTTGATGTTGGGGAAGCCATGAGGCATCTTAAAACTTCAGTTATACTTGCAAAATAAGGACAAAAATGTATACTTCATAAAATGTAACTAAGGATAGCACTTTTTTTTTTATTTTAGAGAAGGGTCTACAAGGTGTTCAGGGTCTCACCACTAGATTGGATTCACAGTGATCCACCTGTTTACAGCCTCCTAAGAGCTGGGATTACAGGTATGTGCCACCATGCCCAGTCTTAATTGCCATCTCAGCGTGCCCCGGGGGCGGGGCTGGCAGGGCAGGCCTGGGGATAGAACCCCCATCCCTGAGCCTGATTGCAATTACTTAATCCATTGAGCTATTTGGCCAGCTCTAAGGATAGGACTTATTATGAAAGTGTTCGGCAAACAGTAGATAATAGATGCTCTAGGTGGCAAAAACGCTAATAATTGTTATTGAAGATATCAAAGTCTATCACTTTGAAGACTTTGTTCCTTTCAGCAAGGATTGGAACAGAGACATAACAAAGTGTTTGGTCTCTAGCATAAAGCTAGGTGCAATCAACAACAAGAGGAAGAATATGAATTAATTGGAAACACACGTGACTGAGGAAGCAGAGAGCCGGGCCTCACGGTTCTGGTCCACTCTGCTGCTCCGCAGGGCTGCTTAGGGTGACACGGGGAATTCAGGACTCAGCGCACTTGGGACTCAGCCTCTCCGATCTGCAGCACAGCCTCTAGTTACCTTACAGTGGGCCACAGCGCACTTACCTGTCCCACAGCTTGCTCCTAAAGTAATTTCAGTTTTCGGTCTCTACTTGGGAGAAAAAAAAAATCTAGAATTGTTTAAAAGCTGAAATCGGTGCATTTTCAAGTCGCTGAAGTGAACACAGAGGCTCCTTTCTCCCTTCTCCCTTCTCCCTATCTCCTTGTAGAAATAACAAGCTCTAGAGTCTAAAAATAGCCCAGAGCCAGGCTCCCTGTTTTCTCCTCTACACCCTCCAAGCACTAGCACAGAACTTTATTTTAGGAGGGAGTAGACGTCTTGCAGAAAGTTGATGGAACTCATCTTGCCTTGTCACGCTATGCCTCACCGATTAGGTTTAAAATCCTGACCCTACTTCTAGTGAAAGCAGAAAATATACTTCACCTATGAATTTCTCAAAAAGTAATTGGATGTTTTATTTAAATATGCACAACACAACACGCGACTCACACACACACACCGCTATAGGCTGAAAGCAAATAAAATACTTCAGCTGGTGAAAATTATTTTCAAAAACTACAGAGAACTCATACAGAGGGTTTCAACCTTCACTGTGCCACATGTACATCAAGCAAATACTAAAAATGCAAAAACAGATTCATTTCTTGTGTCCAGAAAATATCGGTGACATTGGGGTGTGCATGTCTTGAAATGATAAAGGGCTTAATACAATGATCAGGGTACATCGATTAACCTTTGCATCAGATTTAAGTACGTAACCCATTAGCTAATTTAATCTCCAAAAAAATAACAGCCGCTGGCATTATTCTTTGAATAATCCTTGTTTAGTTTCTATAATGGTATACAATTTAATGAAAAACTCATTAGAAGGTAGCATACGGCATAATTAATTCTGCCTGGTTCTTTTGGTGTGAATAGCTAATGCAGATACCGAATTCCATTTTCCACCAGCTTTATTAATTTTTCATAAACCAATATTGCGACTGTAATGGGTTGTAACACTTCCACAGAAGTTGCAGAAATGCATTAATTGTCATCAGTGTAGTTAATCCCAGCAGGATTTTTGCCATTTGTGAGGCGGTTCTTCAACACTCCATTTTCCAGAGACAATGGGGCAGTTTTGCTTTATACTTGGAGAATGAGTCTATACACACAATCAACATGAAGGGTATTAAGCAATATTTGGTGAATTCGTCTCTACTTACACAGCCATTTAATTAATTGGGAAGATGATAGTTATGCAATTTGGAAGGAAACATTAGAGTTGGAAGCAAAGCATGTTCAGAATTAGATAGTTTGTGATCAAATAGCAATATAAGTAAAATATGTAATTTTTAAAAATCACATCATGTTTGAAATCTCTGGTGATTTACTTTCCTCGAAAAAGATTTACACTAATGCTAAAGTTTTCATGGACTTTTAGGAGTTTAGTGATGTGAAATTTAATTTGGGCAGCTATTATGTAACAGGTGTAGCCTTATATTCTGGCGGGCTTCACTCAGCCCTGGGTTAAAGCCCTTTTGACAAGTCTGTCTTTGCTCTGAGCAGAAATGTAGGTGCTAACTTACTACCAGACAGTTTTGCCTGTTTGTTTTTATTTATGATGTCTATTATTTTTTAGAAAACCTTTTCATTGCTGCTAACCACTCAGAGGATAAATTCCAGAATCTCGATCCCTATATTTGGTATTTTCATGTCGTTTGCAACCTGTCTGTAGACGGTACTCTCTGATCTCAACAGATCAATATTTCTCAGCCTTTGGAAAAAAAAAACCCTTCACTTGGCTCAGAAATTCCCATCAGTAGATAGCTGGTAAAGATCAAGCATATATATATATATATATATATATATATATATATATATATACATTTCTCAATGGATTCTAAAGATAAAGGTTGAGAAGTGCCTTGAGGCTCTACCAACCTTATCCTTATTCAACTTAACAATGATTTGTTCCTACTTTCTTGGCAAGTAAACTCTTACTTATCCTTCAAGACCCAATTTCCAACATCCTAGTGTAGAGAAAGTTACTAGTGTTTGTGTATCCCTTAAGGAGGGGCAGGCATCTTTTTTTTTTTTTTTTTTTTTTTTGTACACCAAGTTTATGTTTTACACTTTTTCTTTCCTGTTGATGTCTGAAGATAAGGTCTAGGCTTATCTCTGTAACCTCAGCCCTAGCACAGAGCCTACTTTTCAATAGTGTGATACTGTAGTAAAAGATCAGTTAACAAAATAAGTGACAGGTGTCGATTAATACATGTTTTCTTTCTTTGACTCTGTCCTGATGCAAATCGCACACCAGAAGGATCTTAGGTAAGGTTATGGGTTCAGGGAGTGTGCTACTTCTAAAATAGTACTTTTCACTTAAAAAAAAATCTAAACTAGTTGCTTTGTATTTATTAAATCTGCACTCTCCCAGCTATTATCAACAAAGTAGGGCCAGTGTTTCTGTACACCCCACGCACTAAGAATGGCTTTCATATTTTTATGTGATTAGAAAAAGAAGTAACAAGTGTTTTGTCAAAGGATGTGAAATTTAAATTTCAGTTCCCTTAAAGTTTAGTGGAATATAGTCTTTCTGGTTTGTCAATGCACTGTGTGTGGTTACTATGGACCCTGGTGACAGAACTCAGTGGCCGTCAGGGACGAAAAGGGCTAGAATGCTGAAAACTTCTAGCAGCTGGATCTCAGCCAATAATAAGCTGGCTACTACTGAGTTCAGCTTTCTCTATGTTTCTAGAATACAGTAACTTGGTGGTATGACTTGGTTTTACCACCACCAGCAGCAGCAGCAGCAGCAGCAACAACATCCTCACCATCTTCATCATTAGCACCATTGCTATATAACCTAAGTTTACAATTGTCATCTGTTTTCTTTCTGTTGTGCTGGGTAGGGTTAAGTCAACAGGCCTGGTCTACCTCAATCCCTGCACACTTTCCAAAGTGTACTTCCAACTGATGCTTTGCCAACTCCTGGGAAATGCACTCTGAACCCTGACAATATTCTTTTTCTGGTAAGGCTGATTTTGTGAGCTGGAGATCTTGTGTTGCACGGTACCAGTTTGATCAGATGGTTTCTGGTAACAAGGTGATTTATGGTGAATGTCTGCTTCTGCTAGGGTGTGGGGAATGGACTGAGGTTTGAAAGTCAAGGTCAGTATACACGGGTAAGATGCCCCTACAGTGGAACCCTGGTAAGTGCCGTGCACCAGGCTCAGGGGAGCTTGGTTGTTTGACAGCAACTTTTATGTGTTGTCACGCACCACTTCCATGAGAAGTGGAATGACGTGTATGACACGCCACAGTAGAGGATCCCAGGAGCCTTTTGTAGTCTCTCCTGCTGCTTTGCCCTTTGCTGATTCCTGTTCTACATCTTTTCTTGCCTCGACACTTTGTGCCTGTGACTTGCACCACCTTTCTGCATTCTCTGGGTCCTTCGAGTGAACAACTAAACTTGGATGTGGCCTAGAAGACACTCAACATGAATCAAATAAAGTTGTTCCCTTCTAGGGTCAAAAGGTCACAATAAAGGGCCCAGTCAAGCAAAGAGCTGGTTGAATGTCCCTCTGTAAATTCTCTGACCATCACTGATAGCTACAGCTGCTCTTGTGTCACTGATGGCAGCAGCTGCTAAGGTATGACAGTTGGTAAGTAAAAATGGGCAGGTATTTTTATTACTTCTTATCTCTCCTGTGCGCTAGGAAAGAGCAGCTGTGGAGGGCATACCGTTGTCTGCTTTTACAGAGTAAGCAACATACCAAGAGGGTGAAAAAAAAAAAAAGAAAAAGAACTGATTTAAATAAGGGAGAAAGGCCTTTATATAATTATCACATACTTTACAAAATTTCCCATAAGACCACGGTTTCATCAGCTCTACCATGAAAGGTGATGTGCTGATTTCTACAAGGAACTGGGGAGACAGGAAGTGGCCAGCATAGCACAGGTCATGAGTGAAGTACCCTGGATTAGTTTATTATTTTTGATATTTGAAAGCTCTTGATATACTGAGAGCAATAGTCTCAAAGTCTCCAAGTGAAATTTATCCACAGCCAGATATTTGAACCTCATTCTCCTCCCATGGCCTAAAGGGGAGGGGTGGGCTTTCTATACAAGGAAAACAATGCCACTCTCTGCCTTTGGCTGTGGGGGTGGGGACACTCCTTGTCAGACTTCCCAAGCAACAGAAAGAGAAGCAATTAATTTAGGAAATGCAATTTTCAGCATATAAGCAAGTACTGATCCTATCTGAAGATCTAAAATCCCCACAGGCTCCATCAAAGATGAGCTGCATTCCCTCCTCGGGACATGGAAGGACGCAGATAAAAATTAAGGCCAAATGTGGGCAGGAATGAAATAAAATCTGATAAGACAGATGGGGGAAGGAAAAGAGAGAAACAAAGTGAATTGCAAGTGAAAGGGGAGGCAAAGGTAAACAGATGTACAAGATAAACTCTTTGAAGTGGAACATTTCCAGGCTGAAAATCCTTTGCTCGGGGACTTAAATCTGGACTCTCCTGTTCCAGTTCACTGAAGTGCACTACATTTGATTTTGGTACATGTGTAAATTATACAAAACATCACAGAGCCAAAGGTCATTGTGCATAAGGGACTGCTGCTCACATCCGTTGCTCTGATCACAGGGTGGGAGCACAGGAACATCAGGGCCAGACAGGCTGTGAAGGGTGCAAGTGGGAGCAGGTGTCTTCCACTTCCGTGCTGTCTCTTCCAGGTTGCCTAGAGCACATCCCCAGTGGCATGCTCTGTACTCAGGCTTCTGGCAAACATTATTACCTAGAAGCTATGGTTATTGTGGGTTCTGGACAATGCTACTTTTAAAAAATGTTGCTGTATTTAAATGGCAGGGGAGGAACTGGAAAGACACCATGCAAATGTGTGAATGAAAGGTACCCTCTTAACTACACTGGACACTGTGCCAGGCAAGCAGGATGCACAATGGTACAGGTAGCCTCCAGATATCTTCCTTTGACCAATGCTGAAATGAATCATGAATCATAACGGCCCCAAACCCATAAAAACCAATACCTTGGTGCACATAATCTAAGGTCAAATATAGTTGCCCTTTTGAGATGAGCAATCATGGAGTGCTGTATCCAACTTCTTCATTTCTAAACTTCATCTTAAGACCCCAATCCACTATCCCATCACCTGACTGATATGGAGTCATGTGGTCCATAGCCAGCTTCTCCCTGATGTGAACATAATCCCGATGCCTGGTGATCACTCTAATCCCTCTCATTTATATTTTATTTGACAGTCTGTGAAGGTCTCACTCACTCAGTATTATACCTGATCCTCCACAGAACCCCAGAATAAACCTCGTGCAAAACCTGACTACTTTTCAAATGGGACTTTGCACCCAGACATATTCTTCTTCTAGTACCTGTTTTCAACTTATTCCCCTCTCAAAGTTAGACATTTTTATTTTCAGCAGATGTGTCCATTCATAAATCTTTTCTCCCCTCAATAGTAATAATAATAATAATAATAATAATAATAATAATAATAAATCCAGACCATTGTTCATCATCCCCTTTAAGGATTTTCAGGTTGATTTCCCCTGCTGCTCTCTGCTTTTGGTCCTGAGTGTGTATGTGTTGTGGGGATCCTACTGCATCTTAAGTCTGCATTTATTAGCTCTTCACCTTTCCCCCTATTGATCATGTCTCATGAGTAATCTAACTCAATTCCAATTTTCCTTTGCAGGTGGGACGCTCTCTAACCACAGACATGAGTTATGTGTGCTCAAGTGGTACATTTTATTAATCTTGTTAAGCTTTGCCACCTTTTACCCCATGGATGGAATATTTAATCACAGAAATGAGTTGGCTGGTGTGGTCTCCGGAGCAGGGGAGCTCTGCAGTGTGTATCTTATCAGCTGTTGAAAAGCACATACGTTTGCTGTTGGCAGTGCCATGCCGACAACTTGGTGCAACCTTCTGTTATTTACTTTTATTCCATTTTGCTTATTTATGAATTAAAGGTTCCTTAAATCAAAAGTTTTCTTGGGTAGATATCATGGTTATCTTCCAAAGCTACTACTTTTTAAAAAGTCTTTCGATCATAAGGCATAGCAGGGGCCAGGGAGATGGCTCAGTGGAATAAGCACTTCCCTGGCAAGCACAGGGTCCTGAGTTCAATCCCCAGGTCTGAAAAAAAAAAAAAAAAAAAAAAAAAGGCATAGCAGCTTCTTATAATTACAGGGGAAAATGTAAGGATCCCGTATCAGAACTTTTTATCCAGATTGTTAGGAGTGCTCTTGTTAACTACCCCAAATAGTTTGAGGTATGCTGTGGGTCAAAGATACCTTTAGTACCCTACTTTTTACTGTTTTCAATTTTATTTTAACTTTAAAATGGTATGGCCATACCCATGAGCCAAAGTCTTCAAAACTCACTTCAACTTTAATTGACTTATCAATCATTTGTCTTGAGACTGAGCCTTTAGGGGTCTGAAGATGATTAGACTTAGTAAAATAATCGATGCTGTTAGCTTTATAGGAAAACGCCCACCTGTCTTTGCAGAAGATTTATATATGTTCATGAGATATGCTGATTTGTATATATCTGCTTCTCGAGGCTGTATTGAATGCGAATTTTAAAAAGCCCATAGAAGAATGACTTGAGAATTCAGGGAGAAAAACCATGCAAAATGAAAGACATTTTGCAACAGCTTTCTAAGCGCTTCCCTTCAAATGTGCATGTGTGTGAGAGCAAATGTCATAATTTATCAAAGCAAATGAATACTGTTCAGCTAGTAATTAAAGGTCCTCATTAAGAAGTGCAACTGCCTTACCCATTCCTTCCCTGCGTTAGCAATAAAAATGCACCAGGGGCATTGAAAGGTTATATACAAAAATCAATAACTTGCCATTTTATAATTAAAAGAGAAAATAAATGTTAGGGACAAGTCCACTAAATTAGGAAAATTACCTTTAGGAGAGATTGAAACTATTGATTTTAATTTACAAAATATGTGAACTTTTCATGCCCCATTCTGAGAGACAATTGAAGGCTGGGTTGTTAATTCTGCATAAGCTTCAGAAAATCAATAATTATGCTATGGGAATATTATGAAATTTGTCATTAACAGTGTCGTATATATAGAAGTGACTAAGAAGTCTGGCTTTCTATCTTAAGCAGATACAGGGTTGGCTTCTACAATATCCAAAGCAAATCAATGACAAGGTCTCCATTCCAGCTTTGAGGCACATTTTGACGTGCAAGATGAATCCAGACTATTTCTAGAGCTGGGAAAATTTAAAATGCTTTATAAATTTTTAGTCATGGACATCTAGATGGAGGACATTAAGAATTAGGCCTGGATATGGAAATAAATTTATTCTACATATGTCTTTATATCTATTCATCCTATAGTTTTGGATTTTTAGCAACCTTCATTCTTAGTGTTTGTGAGCTTTAATGTATTTTGAAGAAACTGTGCTACAATGTTGAAATTGTAGTGCTGTTTCTCTACACTTGTGAGTATCACAACACTATCTGTCTATACCCACAAATATACAGGAGAAGGAAAATATCTAGTTTTTTATGTTAATCCAGATATCAGCAGCATATGGCACGGATATTCAGGGGTTTTTTTAGCTAAGCCTTATTTCCCTATGCTCCAAATTTTCCAGATTTAATTTCTTGGAAGAACACCTAGAAATAGTTGTGATTGTTCAGGGTTACTAAAGGCTTTCCTGACACAACCAATTAGCAAAAGTTAAGATGGGAATGATTGTGGTGACTGGAAAAACCCAGAATGATTTTGTTGCTTCCTTTATTTTTCTGGTTTGGGTATGAGACAGTGTGGTGCAGCCAGAGGAAGTGATGGCATTGAAAAAAAAAAGAAGTGGCATAACCTGGTCATAAAGCACTCAGGCACCAAGACTTGACTTCAAAATCTGACCAGCCAGCACTGGGGAGATAGCTCGGCAGTCTAAGGGCCTGCCTGGCAAGCATAAGGACCAGAGTTCAATAGCTGGTACCACATTCTGTGCTGGCCCCAGAAGCCCAGGTGCCAAGCCAGCCACCCAAACTGGGTGTGATGGTGTACTCTGGTATTCCCAGCGCTGAGGAGACTAAGAGAGGAGGATTGCTATGAGTCTGAGCTACATAGTGAGATCCTGTACCAAAATAAAGAAAAGAAAAACTCTGACTGAATTTTTACCAGTTGTAAAATCTTAGGCCACTTATCTACACATTTTCTACCTTGGTGTCCTTACTTGGAAGTTTTCTTCAAGGATTTAATCTATTAACTTGTGCAAAGTGCTTAGACTAGTGCCTGCCCATTGAAATTGCTCGGTAAATATTAACTCTTGTACCTTCCTGTCTACAGTGTTGGAACCTCACTGCCAAGGCTAGGCCCCCAGTTAACTTGAGTAGCTGTTCTCAAAGGAATGCAGATTAATTTATCTGTGTTGGGTAAGTCAGTCGTAATGTCCCATTAACCATTCATAAACATGCATTTAGGATTGAAGTCCTGGGTACAGGAGACTTTTGCTATTTTCCTGGTGCAGGGAGCCAAGGAGACCAGTAAAGCCCTGCACAGGACAGAAAGATGCAAGCTCTTCCCTGACAGTCCTCACACTGGCATCAACTTCCCTACAGGTAGACTTCCTGTTTCTGGTTCTTCACCCCACCATGTTGGGGAGAAAGTCTGCACACCGAGGCAAGCCCCCACTGCTGCACAATAGAGAGCATGCATCTCCTTAATCCAGCTACTGTACATCACAGGTTGCTCCCACAGACACACTGAAGCTGCGTGTTTTAGCATTTGGGGGACCTGAAATACCTGCCACTTTCCATGTGCTCCCCCAACAGACCACCATGCCCTGCTCCAGAAATTAACTCCCCCCATGCTGAGGACTACTAAACTAGTCCTCCTAGGAATTAAGTAGTCTCTTAGTCCAATAGAATGCTCAGAAATCAGTAGAATCATCTCTCAGCTAATTTTTACCTCATGGCAGAAAAGTAGAGCATCAACTCATTCATTTTTATTTATGAATGTTTATATGCTGCCGACTATTCTTCCTATATTAATCCCTTCAACTGTAATAAAATCTTATGAGCTGCTTATTATCACTATCTCCATTTAAAAGCTGAAAAAAACTGAGGCACAGAGAGGATAAGTAACTTGTCCAGAGTCACACTGCTGGGAAGCCAGGATTTCAGCTTGGGCTGTCTGGGTACAGGTTCCACGCTCCTCACTAGGCTGGGTATCCTCCAGGTGGGTTTCATAATATAATCTTGGGAAGTCCCAGAGTTATATTCATCCTCCCTCATAAGAAGCAACACAGCTACTACAATGCAAGGTCAGCGGGATGGCGGGGGTGGGGTGGGGGAATCCCTGGACTTAATCCAGGATTCTGCTAAATAAAATTCACATGTGAAGAACACATGCAAATACTGCCTATCTAAATCCAGAACTCCACCAGTGTATGGAGCCTTCCCAGATTTACCAAATTTTTAATTTTTGTTTTTTCATCTCTTTTGGAGGGGGTGGTGTGTGTGTGGCCAAGCTAAGCTTCATAGGTTCTTCTTGGACAAATGCTTTGTATCAGGAAGCCAACAGAAGTTAGGCATCCCAGGAAGAAACAAACAAGAGACACAACTTACCGTCAAGAGATGGCTAAGTGACGGGGTCTAAGGTAAATTGGTTATTTATTTCTCCTTGTTCAAAAGCAAGATCCCCATCAAAGAAAGGCTCCTTTTCCATACCTATGTGGCTATGCTAGGGTTCTGGATGCTCACTGCAGTCTGCTTGATGATGAAGAAGGCGTGAAGCAGTAGGGACAGGACAAGCTGAGCACATCAAAGTAGGAAATCTCGGATTCTGGTGCGTCTAGATTGCCCTCTCCCCAAATTGGGTGCCTGAGTTTTCTAATGGCAGGGTGTTTGGTGCTTATAGGCAGAGAAAAGGTAGGGAGAGAGATACATCCTTGAAGGCAAAGTGTAGAGAAGAGGAATTGCTAAGGGAAGTGGATGAATAAAAAATGAAAGACAACTTAATTTTCTCTCCTTCTTAAAATAGGACTTCTCTTGGCACCTCCAAGTCACTGCCATGTTATTGGAATAAGGAAGTCAACTCTGCTTTTCTAGGAAAAAGAAAACGCAACCAACCCCAAATGAAAATGTGTAACTAAAAGATACCCAGGCACACTGAAATAAAATGGGCATGAGCCGCTCTCCATTTGTTCAATATAATAATATTGAACAAAGCCTCAATGCTTTTTTAGGGCAAGACCAATGTGAAATGTCACAGGCAATAGGACTCAGTGCATACCCCGCAGTGTAAGGCATAGGATTCCCCCTTAGTTTTTAAAGGGCTTAAGACTTTCTTGGTTTTGCCCAAAGAAATCATTCAGAAGTTGTTAGGACATGGAGTCACATGGCTTAGGTTACTTTACAAAACTCATTACATAGAGGCAGGCAAAGCACACTGAGAAAGGACTAAGGCTGCATGCACTGAGATACCCCTTACCTGCATAGAATTCAGGACTGTATACCGCACCCACAACAGGGTTCAATTTCCAGCCTTAAAACAAAGGTACAAAAACATTGTTATCACCTTTGATTCAGCAACTTGTGTCACTGCAAAGTAACTACATGCAGAAAATGTTTGACAACTATACATAAAAAACAGATGTATGCCTTTCTTTGATTTTCTGTCAATGTGAGGTAATGAAATGGAAAGTACTGACCAGCTACAGGTGAACCATTTCAAAATGATATAATTAATTTTATGCTGTATCAATATTTTTAGAGCCAGTATAATAATTTCAGTTTTGTCTTAGTTCATATATTGCTGCTAGATAATTTATCACATGTACTTTCACATTAAATTTACAATAATTTGAAAGCTTGCATAAACAAAATTCTTTACAGGAACACATTTCAATGATTACCATTCCTAATTATGACCCAGAGATACCAGAAAATTCTGCACTGCTTTATGCATACCAAAGAAAATGGTATTTTATCCCCTAGAGATTTAGTGTGGAATATACTTTAGTGCATTCAGGAACTGTAAAATTTCTTCATCAATGCATGATACATAAGATAACTTTAAATAACCTGCCTGTAAGACTAACAGAATCTGGTAATTTTTCAAATGCTCTGCAAATGAAGTTTTCTTTAAAATGAATGCTGGCCCTTCCGAAACTTTTACTCAAGAAAAGAGTATGCCAGAATATTCACAAACAGAACCATGGAGTTTATTGAGGGGACACTCAGTAAAGATTAATCATGCCATAGGGCAGGTGACAGTTTTGTGCTCCTACTGGAGAATCATCATGAGAATACCTAATACGGAGCTCTCGGAAGACAATGGAGGGTTAGAACAGACGGTTGCTGTGCTTCTGGGCTCTGGGTCCTTAAACATAGGTTTGCATATTAAAGGATCTTTAATTATGGTTTCTTAGAAAAGGCAATGGTAAAATTCTGTATGGGAGGGAAGGTGTTTCTCACAATGAGAATTTTCTTAGGTAAAAGTCTAGATGGGAGGGAAGGTGTTTCTCACAAGGAGAATTTTCCTAGGCTTTCCAGAAGAGAGCTGTATGACTTCCCTCCCCACCTAGTGATGTGCTTCTAACAGGCTCTGAGCTGTGTGCTGAGACCCACCAAGGAAGAGAGAAGCTCAGGACTCCACAGATAGGTCCCAGGATTCATTACAATTTAAAATGCTTTAAAACTTGGTAACAGTGTTTTGTTTCCAAGAACTCTGAGTTCCACCTTGGGTAAGAATTTCATTTCCCGGGATGACTTCCAATAGGGTTTTTCAAAGTGTCGTATTTGGATTACCTAGGAGGCAAATTAATGGAATTCCTAGGTCCTCTTTTAGACTGACACAAAGAGATTCTGAGAATTACTGACCCCCGCGGTTTTTAATACTTCATATTATATTCTGAAATTCCACCACTTCCTAGGAAAAAAAAAAGTCCAATTCCTGAGGTCATGGGACCAATGTCCACATTTCAAGTTATTTGGAGTCTAAAGGAAAAAAAATAGAGCAAAGTAGCTAAAATCAAAGCTTTAATATTTAACTTTCTAGTCCTTTATAGAAATTTTGAATGTGTAAAATAAATCTACCTGGAATAATATTAAATGAATAAGTTATTCAGTTATTATTTCTCTTTTCTATCTCTTTGTTTCCATCTTATATCTACTTATACTTCTGCTTATTTTACTGGCAGTGGAGGTGGGGTTTTACTCACATCTTTCAACTCAGGCTTTGTTTCTTATACACATCCTTAATTCAGGGCCTCCCTTAAAGATTTCCTTTTGCATATAAACCTGGGGCACACTATTAATTTTAATGTAGCTCACAATGGTTTAAATTATGCAAATGATCTTTTATTTCCTCAAAGAAACAGATTTCTCAGATTTGCCTAGAAATCACATTTCTGTTCTCTGTCTTTATCTTTTTCATTTTTGGGGAGGCAAAGAAATATCTACCTGTCTAATCACCTCTTTATCATCTATTGCCTCTCTCTCTCTCTCTCTCTCTCTCTCTCTCTCTCTCTCTCTCTCTCTCTCTCTCTCATCACAGTTTACCAAGTCTGCTCAAGGAAAATTATCACTCAGCATAAAAATAACACAAATTAACTGTACTTTCTCATCAATTGAACCTTGCCAGTTCATGTCTGCAAATATTAACTGAAGAAATATTTTTAAAGGTCTTCTTTAATAGGAATCTTTAGCTGGAAAAGGGACTTCTTTGATCGTTCAGTGCAGGTATTTATCCTCTTCCTACCCCTAACCCTTTCTCCTCAACAAGGTTCTCCACTCTCACTGGACAGAAACGAAGTCCTTTCAAAACTGCACAGCTACCATAAAAACTCAGTGTTGCCTCTCTTCACCCCTTTGGAATCTGATCCTGACCAAGTCTTTTGTCTTTACTGAATGGCATGCCATCCACTTGCTTTATTCAGAACAAAGTTCTTGATCAGTAGTTCTATGATTTATCCTTTACTTTCACATCCCATAGACAGCCATTAGAAAATACTCTGTGTTAATCCCGGAGAAGTCTTCCCTTCTCCACTGGCATTATGTCAGGGAAGAACACTCTCCTCTCAAACAAGTCAAATAGCAAAACACCCTAACTCTTACCACCTCCTCTTACCCTATATTCTTCTTCCCTCTGCATCCATTTTTTTAATTTTTAAAATTAATTAATTAATTTATTTATTTATTTGGTACAGGGTCTCCTTACACAGCCCAGACTCATAGTGATCTTCCTTTCTCAGCTGCCCCAGCACTGGGATTACTAGGGTGCACCACCACTCCCAGTTTTAGTGGCCGGCATGGCATGTGGTACCAGGGATCGAACCCAGGTTCTGTGTTTGCTAGGCAGGCACTTAGAGCACTGAACTAGCTCCCTAGCCCTACATCTAGTCTATTCACAGGGCTGAAAGGATTCCTAAGAAGTAAGCTAAACATGCCATTCTGCTACATGGAATACGATCACTTACTTCTAAACTTAGATTAATATGAAATTCCTTCTCTTGACCAAGAAATTCACACAATTCAAACCTTGTCTATTTAGTTTGTACTTCTATCTCCTTTCTTCAACCTATAGTGACACTGGTTTTTCTAACACTAAGGGGTACGCATTCCTATGATGAATATGATCACTATGTATACTTAAATGTACCTAAAAAATTAATTAAAGAGCTCCACACCCTTCCTAGACTCAGGCCGCCACTCTCTCTGCTTGGAGAACTCTGCCAAACTGTATGAGACTGTCTTGGTGATACAGAGAGTTGCAATTCTTTCCAGAACATGTTATCGCCTTGCCTTCCCTTGGAGTTACTCTTTGATTCAATGTGATTCAATATTTGTCCATAGCGGTTAACACTGCCTAGATATGCCTTCTTTCTTGCTTTGCTTGCTTTTGTTTTTTATACCACTCTTCTTCATTAATATTTATGGCAAGAGTGGGCAGACAACTTCTGTCGGTCATGAATCTCCAGAACTTAGAGCTGTGTTTGGCAAACATCAGATGGCCCATAAACATTTACTTGGTATTATTAAAGGAATGGAAGGAATATGGAGCTTTTTCTAACAGACTCATTGTCTTTTGACTAGGATTCTGTTTCCTTCCAGCCCCTAAAGACCTGCTTCCTGATAGAAAATATACAGCTCATGAGAAAGGATCCTGTTGTAGATGACTGACTTCCAGGGAAAGACAATGAGATTCTAGCCCTTGAAAATCACCTCTGCTCAGACTTGTTCAGACTTCCAGACTTTCAGTAGGCTCAGGTAAATATATGCAAATCAGATGTAAATGAACTCACAGTTTTTGTGACTCTTCTAGTACATGGAGGAGACCCTTGGGATAACCTTGCTGGAGATAGGAGCCTGCATTGTCAGGAAGATGGGCAAAATGATCCCATTTAAAATTACTTAGGCAGTTTTTTGTTAAGTCCCCAGGCCTTGAAAATTCATAGATTTTGATCAAGGACATTAAGCCAAACAATGAGGCTTACAACAAAAAGAGAACAGCTGATAAAGCCCACTACCTCCAGACTCCCAGAGCCCCCCAACAGCAAAGCAATGGAGCAGAGCTCAGCACACAGGGTCTGGCTGAAATCAGACACAAAAGCAGTGTGAGGAGAGCCAGTAAGACAGCCTCCAGGGGCTACTGCATCCGAATCAGCACTCCACTCCCCAAAGTGAGCTCGTCCAAGGTCACATGCCAACCTTCTTGAGGAAAAACACTGGCCAAGGGGCTGGGGAAATAGCTCAGTAGAATAAGTGCTTGCCTGGCAAGCACAAGGGCCTAAATTCAATCCCTGGTTAAAAAAAAAAAAAAAAAAAAAAAAGAAAGAAAGGCCAAGATTCTTAGTGCTAACTACTGTGATAGTGGGTGTTCAAAAGCACACTAAGCCCAGTCCTTGCCTTCTCTAGGGTTTTGTTGGGCTGGCTATCAAAGAAACAAGTTCCAGAAACTAACCTTAATGCATTGCAGGGGTTTCAAAACTGGAGACACATGCTTTCTAAAGACATGTACTAAGGATGCCAGCGAACCAGCTTGTGAATAGTGTAGGAGGCAATATCCAAATGCCAGAATGAAGAGAAGGTAATTACACATTGTTTGCTTATGTGTTTGATTTTGGCTTACCCAGTATATTTTTTTGGCAATATGTGTTCAGACCCAAAATTTAGATTTTATTTGAAATACATAATTTGAGGTATTGTAAGTATGGGTAGAGATGACACATTTCGGTTAGGAATCCTCACAGGTACTTTCATTCCAGGTGACCATAGGCTATTCCATATAACTTCCCAGTTAATAACAATCATCACTGGTCCTTATGATTCTTTATCTTCTTCTTCTTCTTCTTCTTCTTCTTCTTCTTCTTCTTCTTCTTCTTCTTCTTCTTCTTCTTCTTCTTCTTCTTCTTCTTC
>NW_004524597.1:4253842-4268475 GCF_000260255.1 Octodon degus
CTTCTTCCTTCTTCCTTCTTTCTTCTTTTCTTGTATTTTAGGACAAGGTCTATAGAATCTACAGGGTCTCACTGCATGTAGTGATCCTCCTGTTTACAGCCTCCCAAGTGCTGGGATTACAGGCACACACCACCATGTCCAGTCTCAATTGCTGTTTCAATACGCCCCAGAGGCAGGGCCGGAACAGCAGGCTTGGGGATCGAACTCCTGGCCCCTGCATCTGCCTAAGCAGGCACTTCAATCTGCTAAACTATTTGGCCAGCCCTGGTGCTCTATCTTATATTGTAACCCTACACTATTTTGTTCTCTAATACAGAAATCTCCCGCTTTACTCAGTAGAAACAAAAGATAGTTTAAGACTGAATTTCTCAAAGACCTACTTTTGCTTTATGCCGGATTTTACTTGCTCAGCCCTTCTTAGATCAGAACAACTGATCCTTAAACTGGGACTTCAAGTTGCTGTCTACAGCAAAACATGAACAAGATTACTGCTTAATATTGAGGATATTGTATATCTAGGTAACAGTGTACTACAAGTAGTAGTAAAAAATATAGGACACTCTGTATTCCTACCACTGTGCTGAGTTCTTTTTTTATGTATTTATTCCAGGTTCTGCAGGGTCTCACTACATAGATCAGACTTGTGGTGATCCTCCTGTTTTCATCCTCCCAAATGCTGGGACTACAGGTATATGCCACCATGGCTAGCTTCAGCTGTCATCTCAGTGCACCCCGGGGTCAGGGCTGGCACAGCTTGTGGTGCAAGGGATCGAATCCGGGCCCTTGAGCATGTTGAGTTCTTTATCTCCCATGTTAATCACAAATGCCTATTATACAGGTTCTATTTATGAAAGTTTGTGTAGGAAGAGTTTAAGTAACTTTCCTAAAGGTCAATAGCCAGTGACTGGTAAAGCTCTAGAGGGTATGAAGCCCACTTCTCTTTAAAGTCTCACATATTTTTGTCCAGTGTTCACCATTCTGAAAATCACTAAGCAAATGAAAGCCATGTCTAACAAACCTAAACTTCCTCAACTTCTAAAAAAATCGCTCCTAATTTAACTCCCAAGTAGTTTCACAGATCCAACACTTGGTAACCAATGAACATGGTAAACCCTAACATTCCTTTATAGGGAGATGTTCTTGGAATAAAAAATGAAACAAAATAAGTACCAGTCCTGCTCTGAGGGGCCCTCTAGCCCATGCAATTTCCCAAAGCATGTATTTTTATAGTCTCATCTCCACACTTAAAAGTCCTGGGAATTTAACCTGCATCCTGCATGAACTTGTATGTAGAGTGTCCTAGACACAAATTTCCAAGGGCTTTTACTACCTGGTCTCAATTGCCACCAGAAAATTCAGTTGTTCGCATTTTAGTGGGATACATAGTGGAAGCAATTCATGAATCTGGTATTAGCAGTCACAGTCTTATTTCACTATAGGAACATGACTTCAAAATTTGATGACCAAAAGTTTATGATTTGATTAAGGCATGATTTTGATAGTTTGTGATCACGGACTTATTTTCTCATTCCAGTGTGACTCTAAGTGGTCTTGCCTAACCCTTTCTTATCCTCACCATACGAAGAATTTGGAAGACCCCCTTGTTGGGAAGATCTTCCAAGTTCTATGATATTACAATTTATGGGGGATGCTATTTATAGTGGTAATACTTAGGAGTTAAAAATTGGAAAAGCTTTGAAAAATACCTGTCATTAACTATCAGAGTCCTGTATCCACTCCTCTGTAGAAGTCACTGACTCTGCATAATTGAGATTTGCATTTGTCCTGTAAATCAGTTCAACTGTGACTGCCCATCAAGGCCTTACATGCCAGGCTCAGAGTGTGTGACAGGAATAATCCTTCTCAGGTCCATGGAAGAAAACCCCACCAGGCTTGTTCCTAGAAATTCAGCATGTGGGATGCTTATGCCAACATCTGGCAAGAACCTGAGGTTGCACATTTAATAAATTGTTGGTTGCCACTGGGATGCACTTATATAAAATGCAGGGGCGAAGTAATGCCTGCTGCACACAGAGGCCTTATTGCAAGATTTTATCACTTTACAATAAAAGTAAAAGGCTTAATTATTTCCTGTCACCTATCTCAGGATGCTTATGCATCTTTAAAAAAAGGATAATGATGTTCTCCTTCCAGGCTGGAATTTGGTCCAGTGCCTTTAAAATGCTTCATCTAAGCATACAGTGTTCCAGAAGTGTTAGACACCTATAAATGGGCTTTGAGTTGCATCCAAAAGTCTTATAGGCTTGGTTTCAGTGCCAGAATATGACATTGATCAATAATACTTTTTTACAAATTATAGGTACATATAATACTATATATGCATATATTATATGTGTATGACTTTTGGAGTAATATTTGGTTTTTGTTAGTCTTCTCACTCGGCACAAGTGTGTTCCTTTGCACAGGTACCCAACACCTTGTGCTTTTACACACACACACACACACACACACACACACACCCCACTGCTAGTTCATAATTTAGAAAAGCATACAATAGGTTGAGGTCATTGCATACTAACTCTGGCAAGTTGCATAGCTATTACTTTTACTCAAATCAAAAGACTTCATGACACATTAACCAGCAGTTTGCTTCACTATAGGGCTTGATTTTCGCCAACTTTGGTGGAAGTCATCTATACCATTTAAGTGTAAGTCTTGGGTTACTGGAACTGGGAAAAATGTTCCTCAGAATAAAAACTTCTGCTCTTTTGACTTAGGGGTACATTATGTCGAGGGCAAATTATCTGTTCTAAAACTCTCTTAAAAATAAAAATAAACTGCCTTTGCCAAGTTGGTAGCTTGGCAAAGGAAAACGAAAAAGAAAGTGACCAATGCTAATACTATTACTTGTAACAAAAGAAACAAATACAAATAAGTAAATGATTATATATCAATCAGCATAAATTTCTGAATATAAACATATATATATATAATTATATATACGATGCATATATAACGGAACATTGTGAAACTACTGAAGGAATTGGTTTAATCTGTATGTTCTACCATTGAGAGGACTTCATATTGATTTATAAAACCCAATTAAAACTGATATGTATTGCAACATTTACATAAAAATGTGTACACAATACTATGAATACGATCCATAAGCAGCTAAAATACAAAATAGATCGACAGACAACAATGGGTGATAGTGGCTTCCCCTAAGGGGAATGTAAGAAAAAGCTGGAAATAGTAGTAGGCAAAAGATATTTTAGTCATCTTTGTACTGTTTCCTTATTTAATTCTTTTCTTCTAAAAGTAGTCTATGTTTCTAGGTCCTACATATAACTGAAACTTTAAAATGGAAAAAAAAAGATATATTTTTGTTGGATTGTAATAAAATTACATTATTTTTGAAAACTTTGAAATCATCTAGCCTAGCAATGTGACACAGCAGTAACATTTTGGTGGAACTGCCACCATCACCTAGTCAAAATTACACAATACACATGTTTTTAGTCATTTCAGTTACTTTACTTATGAGATTCTTCATTGCCTTTAGCCTACACAGTTTCCTAGGTATGATATTCTATTAAGTGCAATATCTATAATTTACTGTTAATTTCTTTTCAAGTGTTAGTAGAACTAAGTATGTGATTAATTAATGTCACACATATTTCCTTCCATGCATCTTTTTTTTTTCAGTACCAGGGATTGAACTCAGGACCTTGCACTTGCCAGGCAAGTGTTTATTTTACTGAGCTATCTCCCGGCCTCTCCTTCCATATATCTTGAGAGCTATTTATTTTGACGATGAAAGAAGCAAAGTGTCTGAACATATTTAGTATCCTTCATACACATGTGAATTCTTTTTAGTAGAGGTTTTGAGAAGTGTTCTTGACAAGGGCAGAAATGCATTGCTTGGAAGGGGCACAAGGACACCCTCTTTTGGTCCTCGATGTTCCTGGGTAGTAATTCACACACACACACACACACACACACACACACACACACACACACACATTCTGCCCTCTCTGCCTGCCTCTGTTTAGTGCCCCTTTCCAGTGAATTCAAAAGCTTAGTAGCTTTGGAGAAGAGGCAAACTCAGAATGAATTCTTGTGGCCACCTTCCAAGAAGGAGTAATGATCAATGGGGAGATCGAGGTAAAAACAAAACAGAATAGGGAGGCTGCGGGGTAGCTCGGTTGTTTAAGCGCCTGCTCCTGCAAATGCAGTCAGCGGCCACGGTTTGATCCCCAGTTCCACATGCCTTACCAGACGTGCCCTTAAGGCAGCCTCAGCCACCCCCTCCCCCCAAAAAAATCCTTCTCAATTTTTTAGGGGCCTTGCCTGATGGCTCAGTTGTTTAAAGCACCACTTGGGCAAATGCAGTAAGGTGCATAGGATTGCAGTTTGATGCCCAACTGCAGAAGCTGCACCAGATCTGCCCTTAAGGCAGCCTGAAGTAGCCAAAAAAAAAAAAAAAAAAAAAAAAAAACAAAAAAAAAAAAAAAAAAAAAAAATCCTTTTCAAAACAAAACAAAACAGATGAATCCTCCATTCTCTCCCCTTTTTACTAGAATTAAATTAACCAAATAACTCCTAAATAATTCCTTGGTCTCAACCCCTAGTGCGAGTTATTCTAGAGAGACAAGAGCAAGGTGCACACACTTAACCTGAAACTAAACGGGCCTTTGTTGCAAAAAAATAATCTTATTGATTTAGGTGGCTCCCTGTAGCAGGTCAGGAGCAAAGACACAGGGGCCGTGCAGAGGAGTCAGACATGGTTTGCTAAAACAAATTTCCTGGTTACATAACTTAATAGCTACAGAGCCAGAGGGGACTCCTTAGAAAAGGCCAATCTCTACTTACCATTTGTATAGGGGTTGACGGTCTTTTTATTTGTCATTACACGTGCTGTGGCATTATTTACCTATGTACATAGAAAATCCAAATGAGCTCAAACTCCAAGCCCAGCCCGCAATTCAATTAGTTGCATGCATTATGACTGTGATTACTTATTAAAAACAAAAACGAAACAAAAACTAAAATGCATTTTAATTTATAAAAGGCAGTAGGTGCATAACAAAATCATACATTTTTATAATTACATTTACTTCATAACCGTTTTAACTTACAAATCATTTCAATAAAGCAATGTCATCTCATTTAAAAGTTTAATAAAGAGACAGTAAAAGCAAATTAAAAGATACTGCATAATTGAAGATTTAAAAGCATGCGTGTACTCCATGGTAACACAGAAACAATAAATCGTTTTTAAAACATAAAATAAAGTTCATATGAAGGGACATGCAGTGGAGTAGAGAGGGAAGAGACAAGGTACAGGGAACATAAATGTCAAAAAAAGGGACAAACAAGTTTTAGCCGTGTGCAACACTTCAGGAGGGAGGAACCATTGGGAAGCAACATCTAGCATTCAACACTTGGAACAGAGCCTTTACATAGCAAGAATTAACAAATCATTCAAGCTTTAAAGTCACAGCTAACGAAAGGATAAAAGAGAGGGTGCATTGTGTAACACAATATGGAGTTAACGATCTGAGTAAGATGTGCACCAGTCATAACTCAATCCAGTCAGAGCCTCCCAGGCTAGCTTAGAACGTACACTCAGTTACAGGCGTACCAATATCCAAAAAAATAGAGCATCAAGAAAACTTAATACAACAAGTCAAAAAATTCACGTGGTATATATATATGTATATAGATATATCAGCACTAAATACGTGAAACGGCAGATGGACTTCACCACTTACCATTCACCACCATCGCCAGCATGGGTTTGTATACAGTTACCATGGTTACTGAGAGTTTGGTGAGGGGCCTAAGCGTTACCGTCGAAGGGGGAAAATGAAAGGCAAAATATGCAACATCTTACTCCAAAGACTAAAGCATTTTTAACTGGTTTTTTTTTTTTCAAGTTTTAACAAATATGACCCTCTGGCCATGTTGAGGGGGATCCCAGTGGTACAAACAGCACGCTCAGGTTGTCAGAATTTTAGTCTTTACATATTCAATGGACAGAAAATCCTGTTTTGTTACTGCTTTTATAATCAAAGGAATATAAAATTTCAAAACTGGCTTCTTAAAAAAAAAAGAAAGAAAGAAAGAAAGAAAGGTTTAATGATAAACGCCTCTCATTTTTTTTTTTTCCACAGATCTTTCCAATGCTACTGCTTTTGCAATTTTGTAGAATTTACACACCACTGTGGATCCCTCTTCAACCCTGATGTGGAAAGGAAAAGAAAAAGAAACTGTCCTGTATTTTGTTTGGTTGGTAATGCTGCCTTCTCTTTGGAACCTACTGCACCCATTGTTTCTAAAACATGGAAAATAAAAACAAAAGCAAAAAATAAAACCCTTTCAGCTGAACCTCTTTTTAATTTTGTTGTTGTTGTATTTTTGGTCTCTTTTGCCATCCACCTTTCAGCAGTTAAAAAGATTAACAAAATAAAGTAAAATTAAAAACAAAAAGTAAGGCCAGTTTTCCTTTTTATATATAAAGATATATATATATAAACAATGAGAAGGGAGGAGGGTCACATACAAGACGCCAATGATGCATCTGGAACAACGGATGAGCGTGAAGCAGACATTTATAAAAAAGATGAAAAGGAAAATATTTTGAACATGCACCTCGATTTTACGGCCCTCTACCACGGTGCCGTGTAATTTCTCCCTCGCCCTGTCCGCATCGGCACTATTTTCGAAAGTTACGAAACCAAATCCCTGCATGCAGGAGGGAGAAGGGAAAACAACATGCAGATTATTATTTCAGTCAACGACCACTTTGTAACGTTCTCTCGCTTTAATTTCTATTTCTTGTCCTGGTTTCAGTTCTGTAACATGCAAATTAGAGAAATTATAAGAGTACTAAGATGTGCAATCATTAAGCGACCAATGTGAACAAGATTTGTTTGCTGTCACCAGTTAGCTGTAACCCCTGAAGAATTCAAAGAATGATACCAAAGCTACCTTTCTAAACATCACTACGGAAGAAAATAAATCTAACGAAAAGAAAATGAGATCAAAATAAACGTACAGTGTCTTCACAGAGAATAAAATGAAAAAACGAGGAAAAAAAGGGAACCACTTTCTGGACATGCAAATTAAAAAAATTAAATAAAATAAAACATGTGCACGGAATTCAACAATGAATCTCAAAATCCTCTACCATTGCCTACAGAGTCATGCTGTGTGGTTTTAAGAACATCTCTTCTTCATGCAATTTTAGGGTTATTCAAATTTGTCAACTCTATAGCCTTTACTTCTCAAAAATAAAAGTTAAAAGCCTAAAAAAAAGGAAAGACCTTTTTTTAATAATAAATCTTAAATTCTTTGATCTAATAAACAAACAAAATAAATCACATGAAATGAATAGAAATAAACTCCCATTGATTAATAATGCAAATAATTCAAATAACATTTTTATTATCGAGTTCCCTGCACCCTCCCCAGTAACATACATGCTTTTGATTTTGGCAAGCTTTTCTATTTCTTAATTTACCCCAAAGGCAAATGTATATACAGATTGGAGCATTCAAAGACACTATGCTGCATTTGTTTAGGATAGCAACAGGTAGCAAAATTAAGAAGCTTCATGAAGAAAATGTCAGTTTATAGTAGCACACTGCGTGCTTCCTCCTACAGTGATAGTAACAAATACACCCTTTACTTCGCCACAGGTTCATTTGCAGTTAATATTTCAGCCTCAAAAACCAACCCCACTAAACTTCATATTGTCAAAATCCATCTTTTGTCTTCACTGACACTGTTCCTATGAGGAGCACAAAAACACGACACATTACTTTTTCAGCCCCTAAAATATTTGTACATCTTGTTTAGAGATATAGACACCAACCTTTTGAACAATTCCAGTGTAAATTTGCCCAGCTCTTGCTAGACTGTACAGGGGAAATCCGGTACAATAATGTACTACGTTGAAACTTCTATTTGCATTGGGTAAACCTTATGCAAAGACAAGTAAATGTTTGTTCTACCTGCTTAGTGGAGGCAGGATGATACTCAGTTTTACTAATAAAGTGTGTGGTAATTACAAATACATAGTGGCTGTAACTAGCTGGTGCTAGCTCTCAACTCTACTGTTGGCTTCCACGGTGACCTCCAGATCTCAGGGTGCCAGGGAGGAGTTGCCCAAGATGCACACTCCTTGAGGACTGAGGATGTGAGCTGTGAATGCGCTCAGGTGAGAGTAAATGATTACTTTTTAGGATTCTACATAGACAGAAAAATGAAGATTCTGTAGGTTGGAGGACTGGGTTGAATCATCTTGTATCAGCGTTCCCAAACTTGAGGTCTGTGATTAGAATACAGGTACAATATTTGACAAATATAAGACAACATGTCCAAAAATAATTTGTGCTGTAGTTTTCTATACCTTCCACAAATGGAGTATTCTAATGAATTTGCTAACTAAAGAATTATGCAAAGAACAGCTCCTCAAAGGAGAAAGGACTAAATTTTCATGTTTTATTTTGTTTTTTTCCCATTTACCAACACTTACATTTTGGACAGTGGGTCCCACACTTGGTTGCCTGTCAGAGGGACAGGGAAGCAAATTCAACCCTTAAATACTTTCCCAGGGTCTTTCTGTTCCCTGTCTACCAGATCAGAATCCTGGAGTGGATCCTAGAAATTATTTGCCTAAAAAAGCCACTAGTGTGACCCAAGAACTGGGTTTCCATGACTCATCAATTGCACATCATGACAAATGACACTTCAGTTCTTTGTGATTAGTAGAATCTCATATTGATAGTAATGATACAGTCATCCATGGGGCAGGGTAAGATTATAGCTGTCATTTGGGGCTGAGATGTTAAGGGCGCAGCCAAGAGAATGTGCCAAAGGCTTCTTAGCAACATTGGCATGCTCCCTTGTAAGTCTACTTCTCTGGCATCGATACCATTTACAAAGCAGCACAGGAAACTAGGCATCTGGTTTTGTATTCTCTTATCAGACAAGAAAAGAAAATCCGTACTCTGTCTTACAGTTGGAGAGTCAGGCAGCGTCATCTATGTCTGTGAAAACCAGCAGCCACTCTTATAGGGGCACTGGGAAGAACATGAAGAGGTAGGCCAACCACTCAACAGTCCTATTCAATCATATCCTGAAACACACCTTGTACTCCCACCGCAGTATGAACATAAGGCATGTCTGCTAGCCTCAGATATGCATCAAGGAGAGAAGACAGAAACAGAAGCATACTTAGAATCTTCTAGAAAGTGTATAAAATGGAAACTCTCAATCTTGTCTCCTCATTACAAGCTGCTGCTGATTAGTTGAGTTCTGTCAGACTTTGATTCTGTCTTCCATCCAGACCAGAAGTGATATGACTTCCCTGGGTCAAAAAATTATCCGAATTCCCATCTAGGACCCAACCCATAAGCAGAGAACTGCTCCCTTAGCCCTCTGCCTTATCAGGTCCCTGCTCTGTTAGTGCAGAGGCCAGGCAGCTTTGACAGCAGTGGCAGAGTGATTTCCTTGCAACTGCCTCGTGGTCAGCATCGTGCCTTAAGGAAATGGCAACTTGTAGTTCTTACAAATATTACAGATATTTGTGTCTTGGAATGGTGAATAAAACAAGCATCTTCTAGAAGTGGTATAAAAGAGTTTAGAAGCTAAGAGGCTTAGGCACGTGCAGAAACCGGGGTTCAATCCCTGGCACCATGTGCCACACTGGCCCCGCCCCTGGGTGCATTGAGCCCACGACTGAGTTCAGGTGTGGTGGTGCATGCCTGGAATCCCAGCACTGCGAGGCTTGAAAACAGGAGGATCACTACAAGTCCAGGCTATGTAGTGAGACCCTGAACAAAATACATTAAAAAAAATTGAGGCTGACAGGAATGCTGATGTGGAATTCTTTTGAAATGAAGAATACAAGAAGAAGGGCTGTACAAAGAAGGCCTAGGTGCCCTCTGCTTGAGAGACATTGCTTCCTACTGTCTCCTGTGTCAGGGCTGTAGGTGGGAGAAGGTGCAATGTCTCTTAAAGGAGAAAGAGAGAAAGAAAAAGCCTTGTTCTGAATTTCACACTTGTGGGGAGTGTGGCCAACAGATCAGACAACAGTGGCCCTAATGCATACTGCCAGGTTAGCGAAACTTGCTTATTTAAAAGTCCTTTTGTGAATCATAAATTCCGACCTTCCTCTATCCTGGTTGGCTTTCCTTTTTCATCTTAAGTATTTTTAGGTAATAGATTCCTGGTTTTGCATTCATGCATGTATCCCATTTTATACCTTATAAAGGTTCTGAAGGGCTCTGGGTGAGAGAAAGTGCACCCTTTCCAGTTTGTGTGAAAAAAGAAGCTGGCATTGCTCCTTCTAAGAGTTCTTACTGATGATAAGGAGACTGGTGACAAAGGTCTGGAGATTCTTGCTCCTGTGGATGACAAGCGTCTCGCCTTTTCCCAATGACTTTTGTCCTTTTCTTCCTAGAGAAACATTCCTCGAAAAGTCCTCACTGATCTCTCACTGTGGGCTGCAAGACCCCTTCTTTCTAAAGCCTTTCCACCCCTGGCAACATCAGTCTGTCTGCACGGAGTCTAAGCCACCTTTCCATCACTGCAGAGCACAGCACAGCACAGCACATTTTATTGCTGATGCTCGTCTTCATGATCTGTCTCTCCCGATACACAAGAAGCCTGAGGTGGACAGGAAGCACACCTGCCTTCCTCCTATTCAGTTCACTTCAAAGAGATGCTGTGTGCATGCAAGTGCCAAATCAAAAAACAAACTGTATTTCTTGGGCATAACAGAGAGTACCTAAATCTGACATAGTCCCCCAAATAAAGCATTGCAAAAGTAAACAAAATGAGTTTAATTTCCTAAAGGGAAAAATGAATTATAGGATTGCTCTTTACAGAACCTCTTAATGTCATGGAATTCTAATTATTAAATTCTGATACATCTTTCTAAAATGTGCTCTGCCTGTAAACATGGGATTTATATACAAATAAAGTATTTAGGTCATGCATTCCCAGAATGCTATGTACATTGCCTGTATACAGGTAGGTATTTGTATGCTTGCACATACATGCACAGAGCTGTCCTTACTCCCCCACTTGCTCCCCTGCCTTGGGGACCACGCCACAGAAAATGAACATCTGGAACAGGAGGGGCTTCCTTGCTCTTTAGGGCCCACCAGCTTCTGGCTGTCTCTCCAGCACCAAGTGAGGGAAACAAGGTCATAACGGTGGCTAGGGTTTCTCAGCCACTAAAATGGAAATGCTTCTCTAACAAAGGCTCTTTCACATAAAGGATAATGTCAAGAATGACAAATATCCCCCTTGGAGACACTGCCCCCATTTAGCAGCTCCCAGCTGAAGTGGCTTAGTGATATCCTGGTGGCACCTAACCAGTCTATACTCACACCTGCAAAGCAAGTCGAGAGAGAGAGAGAGAGAGAGAGAGAGAGAGAGAGAGAGAGAGAGAGACAGAGACACAGAAAGAGAGAGAGACAGAGAGACAGAGACAGAGAGACAGAGACAGAGAGACAGAAACAGAGGGACAGAGACAGAGAAAGACAGAGACAGAAACAGAAACAGACAGACAGAGACAGAGACAGACAGAGACAGAGAGACTATCTAAAATGTTTTCTAATTAAAAAAAAATAATAAAAGCATCCTAAAAAAGTCAGACTCTGGATGCAGCAAACTTAAATGGACTTTTTCCTGAAGACCCCAGAGACAAGCTAATCATGGGAATGATGGAAGAAGTCCTAAAAATAGAACTGCCATTGTATTTTCAAAATAGCAAACCATAGTCTTCTAATGTCCCCAAACAGCTTTTGAAAGAAATTAAATAGCTTCCTCCAATTGGAAAAAGTTATGAAACAAGATATAAATTAAGTATACATTTAAAAAAAAAATAAGCCAAGAGAAAAACTTGCAAGGCAGTAGTGGAGTACAGGATCAGAGGGAGAACCAAGTCAGCCAGCATTCCAGGTTATTTTCTACAGTTCTCTCAAATCACTCATTGGGCTTCAGCAAAGAGAAAGAGATGTGGGCGCATTTTTCTCTTACTGCATTTGGTTTTGCAGGCACAGAAATCATTCCCAGGAGAATCTCCTCATAGGAAGCAGAAAGAAAGTTGCCTTATTTCTCACCATACTCAGCTGAGAGGTCAAACCTTTGGCACAACACAAGAATGACTAGAGAGTATTTGACGTTATAGGAGAATGACTAGGTCCATTTCTGAGCAAAAGCACAGAATATAATATGGCTGTTTCAGCTCATCTCCCTGATCATCCATCTGCTATATCATTTTGTCTACATAGCAGAGACTGCCAGGATTTTCTTGCCTCAATGTGATCAACTTTGTTCTACTAGGATGATAGGAAATCTGCTAAGAGGAGGGGAGAGGCTATGAACTATTTAAGAAATAACAGATGAAGGTGTTTTCTTCACTGGGAGATGATGGTTTTCTACTTAAGAATGCAGATGTAATGGCTTGTGCCTCATTGGCTAGAACCAGCTCTGTGGGGCAGCTCTCCTCCTCCCGACTTGGCCTAGAATGTCCATGCAACAAAAGTTACAGGGAACTAAACCAGCCTCTCTCTGTATCTGGTGAACAATTTCTCTCAGACGTGCACAATAAACTTAAAATTTCTGGAAAAGGGAGAGTAACAGTAAAGAAGCAAAGGCTGGCTTTCCAGTTGCGCCAGGCTATATCTCCATCCTTTTGAAACATTATTCATTTCCTGTTGCTAATTAGTACTGTAGGCATATGCCCAATGAGTTATTTTCTTTAAGAGAGATTCTGATGAGATCCTTGAATCTTATGTGGGTACAGTCAGAAGAGGGGACTCTAAAGACAATAGTAGTGGGGAAAAAATCCACTAATGGGTAAAAGGATATCATATGTTTAGATGAATTCTTTTTTTTAATTTGTTTTTTTTGTTTTGAAGCATTTATTTTATTTATTTTTTCCATAATTTTATTGAGAAACAAATAGCAATGAGACAGTTTCAAATCAAATTGGTAGGATAGTTCCAATAATTGACACAATGCATACTCTCTTACTAGTGGTTATTTGCTGTACAAGATGCAGACATGATATCCTATTTACAAACACTATTAAATCAAATCTCTCTATTCATTAAGAGAATGTGACTATATATCTATCCTAACCATTTTGAATACACAGATACAAAATGGACATTCGTATATATCTCCTTTTTTGTTTAGTTCCGTCATTTGAATATTATAGGTGTGTTAACTTAGCAAAATATTCTAAAAGAGTCCAGTAGTCCATAATAGTACTGGGTCTTCTGCTTGAATGGAAGTGTCAGAAATTGTTGACCTGAGTCCCCTGCAGCTCAACATAACACCATGGCTTTACTTCTTATACTTCGTTTTTATACTTTTCTGCTGGATGGTTAAGACCAAGGTAAAGCAGGATCTATACAAAAAAAAGCTGTAGCTTTAGGATCTGATAAGGTCAGTGAAATCCCCTCAGGATTTATCCTGAGATCCTGTACCTCAGATTGTAGAACCTTTGTCAGTGTCAGCCATGTGGATGACTCATGGTCATTGCTTGGCCAATGTGCTCTCTGTGAAAGCCTGAGAGAATGTTTTCTCTCCATGTAACTCTCCTTAGGCACACTCTATATCATTGATCACTTTCCTCTTTGGCCCCATAATCTCCTTGATCAGAAAATTTGGGGCATTGATGAGTTGCATGATGTTACAGTACAATTGGAATGATTCTCACCCTGACTAACTATATATACAGACACCTGTGAAATAAGCAACTGCACTGAAGATGGCAATTTGTAATAGTAGGTTCATGCTTGGAGTGCCTGTCATTTTGGTTTTCTGAATACGGGCTGCTTGTCATGACATGCCAGTTGCTGCTGTGCTGTCTCTCAGGTAGATGATTGTTCAAAAAGAAGTGGGTGGTAAATGAAGGCAGGATACAGGAAAAGGAATGTTGTGGGACTGTCCGGCTACAAGGTTGTATATGATTAGATTTCTGAACTTATGTGTAAATATAAGAATTATATAATTCCTTATGCCTACTTTTAAAATATATTTTAATTTTTTAAATGTGTTTTCATGATATTCTGTAATTGATGAAAAATACTTGTTCCATGTTATGCCTAAGATGTTTGATATTCAGACAGATAGTGAGGTTAAGCATAACAGCCTAGGTTGTATGGTAATAACAATAAGCTTCTCTTCTGGAGGGTTAACAGCCTAAGTTTGCAGACCAAAATTAGAGAAAAAGGAGGACTGCAAGGAAAGCCAACATCTTGGCCCTAGCCTTCCAAGGCCAATTAAGACTCAGGACATATGAGAACTTAGATGAATTCTTGATATTTGACCAAAATAGAGATACATTGTGTTTATAACTTTAAAGACAGGACTGAACGGTTTACTAGGATGCTGATTGGTGGGCTCAGTTTCCAGGTTTCTGATTTGGCAGGTTTGAGCTGGAATCCCAGAATATGCATTGTAATAAGTGCTGAGGTGCTTTTGATGTGGCTAGTGGGCCGCACTTGGACAGCGCTGAGAAAAAGTACATTTTGGAAGGATTTGGTGCTTGTACTCACTCTGGCTCTGGCTCTGGCTCTGGTTCTGGCTCTGGCTCTGGCTCTGGCTCTGGTTCTCTCTCTCTCTCTCTCTCTCTCTCT
>NW_004524597.1:4268628-4286235 GCF_000260255.1 Octodon degus
TCTTGTAGTCTTGGACTTTTACTAACACACTGAGCTCTAGGAAAATTTATTTCAAAATTGATTTTCTAGCATAAAACAAATACAGGGCAAGAGCATATTACAAAATAAGGATCCAGAAACGTATTAATGAATACAATTATATTCAAAAGGTTGGTGTCTATGAGATTTTCTCCCCTACAACCCAGGAAAATAACTGCACTTTATTAATACAGAATAATCACATATTTACCTGCTCATGAGACTATCAACTCACTTTTTAATATAAAGAACATAATTATCACTGCAAAACAAAAATGTAGCAACATCATTATTTTTTAAGCATAGATAATTTTCCTCTGGAATATATATATATATATATATATATATATATATATATATATTTGTAAATTACCCCCACACATTTTAAATAGAACCCAATGTATTTCCCCCCATTTGGGAAATGGAAAGTGCTCTCTAAAAAATTGCATTGATGTGTATTTTCACCATAAATTGGTTAAAACAGTGCAGTTGTTTCCCCTTATTCAGAACAAATACATTATAAGAAGCTAAATAATTCTAAAGTGAATTAAGGTGCTTACCTTTGAGCCTCGCTCATTAAAAATAATTTCAACATCTAAGATTTTACCAAATTGCTGCAAAGAAATAGAAATATTTTATAAGCAAACAGAGAAGTCAAATAAGTCTTAGGGTCATTGTTCCTCGTGACACTTTCCCCCTTAATATCTAGAATATACATTTTATATTGTTCTACTGTTACATCATCTGCTTGGAACAAGACAAAATACAGTCACATACGTTATTCTTGGATTATGGCATTTCCCACCAGGTGAGATGCAATGTCAGGAACTGGTACAAAATAGCAATCAAGAGGTTAATCCCGTATTCCTCTTTGGTAAGTGTGTGTAGGATTGCTTTCCTAGGCACTGGGCAGCAGAGATTACAGATGGAGAGTCCCTAGGTAGATTGCTCCTTTAGCACTGGGAAAAGTATCCTTGCCGAGGTGGGATTTTGACAGTAAAATGCCCAACTAAGACGTGACATTGATGGTGTGGCTCCTAGTTCACATTAAAGCTATAAGTAGCCAGACGCTGTGATGCAAGGCACGGTACACTGTCCGGGTACCCGTCGTACTCGAGATACCACAGCGCTCAGGCTGAAGCATAGACTAACCTCCCAAATCAATCTCCACATTGGGGAGCAAATATGTGTTAAGCCATTAAAATAAACAGGCTCTGTCCAAAGCCCAAAATCAAAGATATAGATTACAAATAAACTGGACAACCAAAAAAAAAATTGTGAACACTCTGTTAAGCTTAAATTTCAGACTTTTCCAGGTACACCATGCCACGCCATAGTGAGGGCACACAGGTACTTCATATTTGTTGCATACCTAAAATTCAAGTTTGCATATTTGTTTTTTAAATCTGGTTCTTCTAGTGAAGAATGTAAACCGAGCTTTTTTTTTTTTTTTTTATGTACTGGGGATTGAACTCAGACCCTTGTACTTTTCAGGGAAGTGCTTATTCTACTGAGCCATCTCCTCGGCCCCTCTAAGCAATTCTTGATTCAAGCTTCAAGAGAATGTGGACTCTAAAACTAGAATCATCAGATAATCTAGAATCCTTTTCCCCTGATTTTGGAGTCCTTTCAGGCTTGTTAGGTCATATGAAGCAGAGCGGGTATTTCTTGAGTATGGACTTCCCTGTATAACACCAGTAGAAGGAAACAACGTAAACACACATACAAGGTGGCCCCATGAAGAAGGATACAGGGATCTGGGCTCATTGCCAAGTGAAAGCAAATGCCCACTTTAAGGACTACAAGAAAGAAATAAAACAGCATGAAAACATATTTCAGTCTTCTTTTTCTTTGAGTTTGGGTTTTCCTGTCATCTCACTGCTTGTGCATTCTGGCCTTAATTGCATCCTCTATGACCCTGTGAGTCTCCATTCTGTTTCTGTCGCCCAGGTGGAAAGCATGAAGGACAAGTCTATGTAACAAAGCACAGGGTGGTGATGTGGAGGAGGGGAAGTGTAGAAAGAGAACAAAGAGGCAAAGCAGGGAAGCAAAGACAACCTGCCTGACCAATGAGTGGCCCTCTTATAATAGTGGGTCACCCAGACAGCCAATATCAAGAGAGTTCCACTTACACTTAGGGAAAGATGGAACATACAGAAGATCATTTGCAATAGACCAGGAAATCTACCTCCCCTAGAAAGAGAAAGCATACCTATACGGCAATAGCATATAAATAGATCAAAATCTTGAAATACAAATAACCTTGATTAAGGAAATAAAGGAACTCAAAGCCTGTCATTCTGTGCCATAAAATGTGTCTGTGTCTCTTTGTCAGGATAAATATGTACCCTATCCCTGTCTGGAAATCATATACTTTTTCATTGAGCAGAAGTACTTGTTTATTTCACAGAGAAGTAAAAGCACAAGGAGAAACTAAGAAGAACAGGCTCACATTAGAGAGGAGGTGGAAAGCCAGTAATAGTGCTGACACCAAGAAATATGCAGCAAACTCACCCTACAGTCTGTGGAGATGGAGTTATTTCTTAGAGCAAAACAATATTCTTTCTTACAACATTTTCAGTAGTAAGTCTTGGGAGAAGAAAAAAATCATTAAAAATAGAAGGAAATCTCTTAAGTGAGAAATAAAAGATTTCACATTTAAAGGTGAACAGAAGTCAGATGTGGTGGCATGCACTTGTAATCTGGGAGGCCAAGGTAGGAAGATCACAAATTTGAGGGGCCGGGGAGATGGCTCAGTAGAATAAGCACTTCCCTAGCAAGGGCAAAGGCCTGAGTTCAATTCCCAGTTTAAAAAAAAAATCACATGTTTGAGTCATGCATGGGTAACCTAATAACGTAGCATGTCCCTGTCCAAAAAAAAAAAAAAAAAAAAAGCAAGTCTGAGGATGTAGCTCAGTGTGAAACCTCTGGGTTCAAACTCCAGTATCCAAATAAATAAATAAATAATAAATGTGCTTCATAGTAACGAATCCTCCAGCTTTTGAGCTCTTTGGAAAGAGTAATTTTAATGAAACCTCTTAGAATATTCAGTTCGCACAGATGCCATCATATTTATTTCAAGCATAAGAGCCTAGAAGCATATATATTTATGGAAAGAGAAGCCTGAAAAAGACTTCTTCCAAAACCATGAAGCAAATGTCATCTATGGAACATTCTCTAAGCAGTCAACACAAAAACACTTCTTTTAAAATAAGATCTGGCTGAGATGGAACCAATCAAAAAGTAATCTTAGCATGTGTCATTCGCTAAATGAAACAATGACACCATATGCCCTGAAATGGTCTCAGACGCTTGCTTCTTTGGCAGTTGCCTCTAGGTTGATGGTTCCCAAAGCCAGCGAAACAAGCTGTAAGAAGAACGCTGATGTAAGCCCCATTTCCAAGACAGTTGTGTACTATATTTATAGTATCAACAGTTTAATTGGGAAGTTTGGTACTAATGATGTAAACACAGCTGGCACATTTTCAATTTAGATAGACACAACTTCTTCGCAGACATAACTAGCATTTGTTTGCTCCAAGCAATGTGCACCAGCATCTCAGATCCACACAAGGTGTCTCAATGGCTGTATCAAGGGGAAATTCTAGAAGCTTACAGGCACGCACTTGGGCAAATATGTACCCAGCATTTTTAGACATTCTCAGATCAAACAATTCTCTGAAAAACTGTGAAGATGTTCAATGGATACAGCATAAAACATGAAAGTAAATGTTAGTTCAAAGTGTGTGCACAGAGGCTAAGACAAGGCATTATTCCAGTTGTCCTCAGAGTCAACTTTAGTGCAGAAATAGGATGCATTGTGTGATGTCCCCAAAATGACTTCACTACTCTGAACGCAGTGGTGGGTGGGAATTGGCATTGACACTTTAGGTACAAGAGCGACACTATCTCTGTTGTAGTCATTAGCAGTGATCATGAACGTGTCTTTTGCGTGTGACACAGTCATTCATGTATTTTTTTTTGCAACAACAAAGAAGGCTTAAGCAGACTGTTTCCCTAGCAGAAGGGTCTGTATTTTGATAACAAAAGCAAGATTATGGAATCAGTGAGAGTATTGTGCAAACCATAGACCTAGACTCACTAAGCAACTCTTTCTGGAAATAGTTCTGATGGCAGGTGTCATCAGAAGGTTTGGATATAGTTTTCCCTGTTTCTCTCACCTCAAACTCAGAAACGTTTAAGTTGCAAATATTAGGTTATATTAAGTATCTATTCAAGATAAACATGTTGCAATCAATTGGTGGAAGTCTGCACGTTTTTTTAATGGACTGAAGAAATCAAATGTTAAGGGAAAAGGCAGATTTCATGGAGGACCCTAAGCATGAAGACAGATCTCAAGAGAACAAAGTCTGGGCCGGGTCCCACATTTCCAGTGAAACAAGAAAACTCAATGCCCCTAATAATACAAGAGATCTATTCATTAGTAGATGGTGGTTTTGGACAGCTTTGGCTTCTGATTCCTATCTTGAAGCCACATAGCATCTTGATCAAGAAATGGCATATTTTAAAAGAAAAAGATCCTAACAAGGACTAGAAGACATAATACTAAACAATGGAACAAGTACCTCCCAAAGAGGAATATGTAGAGAACATGCAGAAAAGAATGTGCAATAAAAATGGAACTGGAGGCCAATCTCAGAGAATAGGCACTGAAGCCACAATTAAAAATAAAGTGCGAGCCACCTGCAGCGGCTCTGATGCTTCAGCAGTCGCATCAGGGCAGAAGTACTACTAGTTTCACAGTTTGTTCTGCACACTGCCAAATTTTAGGCAATTTGAAGAAAGAGGTTGCTTTGTGTCTTGTTTTGTTTTTAACTTAGAAATCTTTGTGCCTGTACTTAACAAAGGAGACAAAGGAGAAGAGAAGCATACAAATCTGTGAGTATTTTTCCCTGTAATTGCCCTGATTGTTTAACATCTGCCAAAGTAAGCGGACAAAGACAGCAGACAGCACTGAAAGTCGAGATGTCTCATGTTCAAAGGATTTGAGAAATACCTAATTGGGATTAAAATGTAGTTTCTTACAGTAAGTGTAGCCTAAAAGAGGAAACTATGTTAATTCCCGCACTCTAGCTGGGACAGCCAAGCAGAATGCACAGACATCTTTCAATCTGATTCATGCTGCTAAATGCATCATTTACGAATGGTTTTGTGGCCACCATTGTTTGGCCAAGAAGAACAGATTTTTAGTGCTACAATTCCATTTCTTTAGAATGCTGGTTGTAAACGAAGGAGGCCTGCGAATTATTGCAAAGGGTTTATGAATCCATATGTGTCTGGTAATTTTTATAGATGAAACACCAAAACACCTCATATACTTTTCAGAATGGACACAGATGCTTCTTGTGATGAGCCGAACTAATTTTAGTGTTAATGAGTGTACACTACATTTTCTTAATTGATCGACATTAAGTGTATGTGTTGTCTTGTCAAATTGATATCTGGTTAGTTTCTTGAAAATCTGTACTTAAAAGGGGGGGGGCCTCTGAAACCAGTACACTTTGAACAAGGTTTGATAAGGTTTGATAGCCTGGCAAGCTTTTTTTTTTTCTCCTGCCATTTCTTTCGCTTCTATAGGAACAGAGAAATTTCAATAGTAATGTGAATGGTCTTCTTAGCTTGTGATTTTTACCTGTGAATACTTTTGCATACCTCTTGGACTTGGCATTATAGCCTTAGGTAAATTTCAAGATAACCAAGAAGACCAGAAGGGAAAACATAACCTTAACTGAAGGTGGGAAGTGTGTGTTCCACAATGCAGGAAACCATGAAAGAACGCCAGGACGGTCATTAAGGAGATCAAATTTAAATGCAACATCTCAGTGACATCTCATGAGTAAAGATGGATTGAGGAGCAAGACATCTTCCAAACCTGACGTGGCAAAAAGAATCTCATTCCTCCAGCTGTCCATCATTCACTCCTGCTCTTACTGCTTTGCACACACTTAACCTCAACTCTAACTTTGAATGCTCTGCACTTTTCAAAGTCATCTTTGACCTGAAAGTGCCTGAGGGTATCTCTGTTCTGCAAGAGTTAGAGGGTTTAACTCAAGGTTATTACCAAATGAGAGAGATAAAAGTGCAAAAGCTGACCTTTTCCTCTGAAATGTCAGGATTCAAGCCCAGGTATCTTAAATATTAGGATGCTTGCTCGGCTTTTGTGTCAGATGCATACTCGATAAGCATCATGTGTGTTAAAGAAATAAAAGGTATAAGCTGACCACCTAACAAGACAACATTTGTATAGGAAACCATAATTCCCTTCTCATTTAGAGAACACTATTGACTTTGTCTGACACAAGGCATGCGACATGGGCATCTTCTTACTCCTTCTGTAATATTTGTATCCATCCACAATCTCTTTAAAGAATATTCACCAAAAAATCCCACCTTTGCCCTAAGTCAAAGTTTAAGAATGCAGCTCTTTCCATTGACTGCACAGACTCTTGCTGTTGCTTCTGGGATGTCAGGGAAAGATGAACTGACTACATTTCCAAAAACAAACCATATGCAAACTCTACTTTGGCTTTGTCTTTTGGTTGAGCTAAAACCAAAGAAATTGCAAGCTTGTCTTGTCACAAGGTGAATAGTACATCTATCTTCCATGAAAAACAACAGGGTCATAACGGCCTATAAAGAAGCAAAATTTTCGCTTATTTCCTCTGGGTTAAAGGTAGTTTACAGTTTGTTCTGTTTTAACTGGGTGCCTGAGTCTCTGTTTCATTTAATAGCAAGTAAATACCTTTGAATCTTTGTCATTGATTCCAGGAGAATGCATACTGAAATAATCAAAAAGAGTTAGACATTACTAGTGTTTTGTTGCTTTTTTTAAAAAAAAAAAACTAGTATCTATACAGAACTAGTTGTTCTCTGAAACTATATCTAAAATCTGAATGCACAGTGCCTAGGAAACAGAGGGGAATGCAGCAATATGCCAGGAGTCACTGCTCCCAATAAGTTGGCAATGACAACAGTGAGCAGAATCATGATGACTCCAGTGTTTATTTCAGCTATGACTTGAGGTCTCAGAATACTGGATTTGGAGTCAGCAATGGACTTGTGTCACCGGTGGGAAATGTAACAGTCTCTTTTTCACTTGACATTCAAATGTACTTATTAGAAGACAACAATTTGACAAAGCAGAAACAGCATTTTCAAAGAAATTCATACTACAACTATAGAGGGATCCTAGCATGAGATACCGATGGAGTAGACTCTCCAGTGACTTCCTACTATACAAGAATTTCATTCAAATTCTGTGAATACCAGCCACTTACATGATGAGGAAAACTCTGAGGATTCCAGAGGACAAAGGCAGTACTTACACCAAACATTTGTCGGAGGTCGGGATCCCGGAACCGGAAGGGGATATTAGAGACATGAAGCCTCTTGGGCTGAGACTTGTTTTCCGTGTTTTCAGAAGGCTGTGTCTGGGGCTGGCCATCCGTTGGTGCTGCATCATCTGTCTGCTAAAGGAGCAAGAGGAAAGCGGAGAGGCTCTGAGTAGACTCACTTGTACAGTCCCATTGTTCTTTTACCTCCACAAACAGTAGGAAAATGCCAAAACAAAGAAGTAAGGGAAGGAACAAGGCATTCATTTATTCAGTATATACTTTGGGGACATCCACCATAGGCTTGTCATGGATCTTGAACTTAAGAATGATAAGAGTAGCCAATATTCCTGCCCTCATAGAGTGCACTTCTAGTAGGAGGAAGGTATCATAAAACTTAATAATAAATAAATATAGTGTTTGAAAAAGGACATGAGCTTTTTGGAGAAAAATAAAGCCAGAGGAGATGCTGGGGGTGAGGTGGAAAGGAAATCATCATAAAGAAGATAGGAATAATCACTAAAAGTAAGAGAGTGATATTCTTTAATCAATGCTGCTCAGAATCTTAGGGTATGCCCGCATAATTACGGAGGTTGCACACATAAAATATTGATAAATGTCAAAAACCTGAAAGGGCACCTCAGCGTTCTGAAGTCCAAAGGATCACTTGATTGTCTCACTTTTCAGAAAGTTTTAGCTGAGGGGCTTGCCAAATAACTCAGCAGATTAAAGTGCCTGCAAGCAGGAGCAGGGGCTGGGGATTTGATCCCTGGGACTGCTGTGCTGGCCCCACCCCTGGGGTACACTGAGATGGCAACTGAGACTGGACGTGGTAGCGCACATCTGTAATCCTAGCTCTTGGGAGGCTGTGAATAGGCGGATCACTATGAGTCATATCTAGTAGTGAGACCCTGAACACCCTGTAGACCCTTCCCTAAAATACAAAAAAAAAAAGTTTTATCTGAGCTTCTTAACTGTAAACACTATGCCTTCTACAACTATTGACCAAATTTAAATTTAAGTAAAGTGAAATTAAATAAAGCATATTTTTTGTATGAGCTGCACTTAAAGTGCTCAGTCACTTCATGTAGACAGCTGACTCTGCAGAATGTTCTCCTGAACCACATGCCCGTAAATAACATAATATTGTTAGCATAACTCATTGCTTCTTTCTGCCATCCTCTGTTCCAAATAATCCTAGTTACAACGTTATTACACTGATACCCATATAAGGCCAGAAACTATGAAAACAGTCACAGTAAACACTGTAATATTTGGTATCATAACAGTACTATCATTCTAGGTTCTATCTCTGCAATTAATGAATGCTACCTGTAGGTGCCAAGAGATGTCATCCACATTAGACACTTCTCTGGAAGCTAGGTGGAGTGTGTATTACAAAGTCTATCAAATTTATGAGCAAGGAATCACCCTCACCTGTTTATAAGCAATTTGGAAGCATATAGCTGGTGCAAAACTATCAATATATGCAGTGAGGTGTAAAATCATAGCAACTTAGAGAAGAAGGCAATCTAACAGAGTGAAATATAATAGAAACATTCCAATAACATGGGCATAATTAGTACCTTTCTTGTCAGCATCAGTATTTGCGGGAAGTTTTCTTTCTTTTTTTTGTATTTTAGGGAAGGGTCTACAGGGTATTCAGGGTCTCACTACTAGATTGGACTCGTAGTGATCTGCCTGTTTACAGCTTCCCAAGAGCTGGGATTACAGGTGCACACCACCACACCCAGTCTTTTGCTGGAAGTTTTTGTTTGCTTTCTCTTTCCTAACACACACTGAATTGAATTCTGCTGTCAGACCTCCTGGTGGCTGCCACGCCATTCTTCCATACTTACTATCCCAACCCCACCAGATTACTCAACTTCTAAGCACAATGTCATGATGCCAACTGTCACATAGTCATTTTGCCAGTGCTGTAGAGTGAGCAGGGAGAAAGATAGTGATGCTTTTCTTAGCTAGAAAATGATAAATAACCCGAGCGTATCACCTTACAAAGATCTGTGAAGACTGAATGTAGTCATTTAGCGTGCCAACTTGGCAGTGCTCCTGGCATGTGGTATATATCCAATAAATGGCAAAGTAATTGATTTTTCAGAACAAGGGCACTTTAAGAAAATGCTGTAAGAGAGCAAGAAAGCTCTCCTGGGAGACACAAAGGAAAGTCTGCATTTTCTTATTCAACACATTTTTACTGAGCAACTGTTAGGTGCTGGACATAAGTCAGCATTTCCCAGGTGAACAGAAGAGAAAGAGGTAGCGAAAGACAGTTACAGCACACATGGTCAGTGCTGGGATGAGAGCAAATTACAAAGAGCTGATGGGGCTCAGGGCAGGGACACACAGCAGAACTGAGGTGACTGTTAACATGTGAGGGGTCTAAGGAAAGTAGAGGTGGCTGACTCTGCACCAAATGAGAACAACGCATGAGCTGAGATTCAGAGATGGGAGACAGTGTTCTACCTCTGGGACAGTGCCTACGGACTTGGACATCACGGGTCAGAGGCAGCATGCAGGAAGATAGGCAGGTAAGAGAATCCCACAGGTAAGGGGGGAACTAGGTCACAAAAGTCTTCCTTACATGCAAGACAAGAACCTGAACATCCTAGAGGCTGTCAGGAGCTATCCAAGGACCATAGCAGCAATGACCAGCTTGTGATATCAGTGACAAATGCCTGCTTAGTGGCTAGCCCAGCACCTTCCCTGATTGAATGGTGCCTGCACACATGAGTAATAAATAAACAACCAACTTTGTTGCCTTCAAGTGACAAAGAATAACATTAAATTTAGATGCAAACAGAACAGGCACTGAGATTTCTTTGCCAGTGAAATAAGGTTTTGTTCTATATCCGGGTCACTGAGATAACCTCCAATCATGACAATGTCATTGTTCAGAGGGGTAAGGAGTCTTAGCAAAAGACTCTAAATTGGCATGAACAAGAGCTAAGACTGGGGTCTTTACAAGTTCAGTCCATTTCTTTCATTGCAGTTTGAAGGCAAAATTAAAATGAGCTCATCATCATCCAGAGGAAAAGACGACTTAGATTTGGATTTGTGCACTACTGCGAAATGTTTTAGTTTAATAAACCTAATTAGGAATTACAGAGATTATGATTAAACATATTAAATGATTAATAGTATTATGCTGCTCATGTGAAAATTAAAATTAATCATCTCTAGTCAAACAGGACTTTAGAGAAATCTTTGCATTGTTTCCTTTGATAAAAACATACAACGCTCAATTAATCATTTTGTAGTGTATGTATTTATACAAATGCCCATAAATTGTTACATAGGAATATTTGTGTTAAGACAAATTTTAGCCAAAATGCATAATATGAAAAATAACTCAAAATAGTTTCCGATATTTGTGGGTAGACAGGAAGGAGTTTGGGGATCAATGAAAAGAGTATAAACAGGAAAGAGCTCCTTCTACGTGAGAACATCTGTGTGCAATGTGTAGTGCTGTGAAGAGAACCAGGATTGCTAAGTCGCTGGTCCTCGGTCCAGTTCTTTAACTGCTCATTTTGTGTATGGGAGGGGCGAAGGGGGATGTCCTATAACCTCTGTGAGAGTCCGTTAACTAATGTGTGAAAGGACAACCCTGGTAGAAATCCTCCAGCTCTGGAGTGAGGACCAAGTGCAGCAGGAGGTATGGGAGGAACGTGCTACGGAGCCAGCGTATCTCAGGCTGGGATGGAAGAGAGTGAGGATGAATTACTATTAATATCAAAGATGAGCTCTTTTCACTTTTCTGGGAACTTTCAGAGAAAGGCTTGGAATGGAGCTGTGTTTAATGTCTCTGCTATACCTTGACTCTGGACTGTCCCCTAAATGCTTTGTATTAAGGATTAATCCTCAACTCTGGTGTTCTGGAAGATGGTGGAACCTATAGGAGGTGCAGTCTAGTGGGAGGAAGTTAGGTCATTGGGGGTGTACCTTTGAAGGAGATTTGGGATCCCAGCTTTTTTTGTTTTTTAACCTCTCCCCCTTTGCTTTCTGACAGGCATGAGATGGCCAGGCCTCCCCCTCCCACACGCACATGTCCCATATGACAGACTGTGTTGCCATCAGTCCAGTGTAACACAGCCAAGTGACCATGGATGGAAACCGCAAGTCAAACTAGACCTTTCCTTCTTATGAGTGGACTCTGACAAACGGACAAAGCTGACCAAGATACTCTCTGTGTTAAACAATTTGCATGCCTTGAACTGGAGAACATTCTTCTCTCATAGTAGGGCAGACCATGAAGTTAATCTGAACATGCTGTAGGGCTGTATTTGCTTTAAGGAAGAAAATTCCGTTGCCTCTTCTAGCTTTGGCAGCTCTAGCTGTCCCTTGACTCAGGCTTGTGACTCCCATCTCTGCATTCATATGCATGTGGCCAACTTCACTGTGTATCTGGTTCAAGTTTGCCCTTTTTTTTTCCTTCTTATAAGGACATGAGCACACCCTTAATCCAGCACACCTCCTCTAAGATCTTTAACTTCATTATATCTACAAAGACTCTTTTCTCCAAAGAAGTTCATGTTCAATCACAGTTCATAGAGGTTAGAACATGAATACATGTTTTGAAGGGTGTAGTGGATTCAATCCACTACAATCTCCACCAAAAAAAAAAAAAAAAAAAAAAGAAAAGAAACCAAAAATGCACTAATTCCTGTGACTGGTACCAAGAAATGGTTTTATTTTTTTAATTTTTTTAACACCTCTGGAAGCATGAGGCTCTCAAAGACATTGGCCTCCGACCAGACCCAAAAAATTTAAAGTAAAAGGAAGAGAGTCCATTCCAGAGCTGGCCCAGACTACCATTTGTGAACAGAGGCCAACAAAACAAGGCTTCCAATGAGGGAGAGATGTGTACCTTACCCCCAGCTGTCAGCAGCTCAGATTGTCACCTTCATTTCCATCCAGGGATGTAGGAAGGCCCTCAGGCAAAGGTCATCAACTTTGTAGGTATTAAACTAATAAGTATACACAAATCCTTGCCTCTATAGAGTCTTTAGACTCTTTATGACATCAAAGTCTCGGTGACTGTTCAGATAGCATGCATAAAGAAGGGGGATTATCATGATCTTGATATTATTAGCAGTGTTAATAGCCATCAGCTTTGGTTCATTGTTTCTCAAGCCCATGTATGGAAACAACGCTGAGATGCAGGCCTTCCTGTCACATGGCCAAAGCCCACAGGACACTCTGTGGATGGGAAGGCCATTAGCCCCAAGAGGCACGTTTCCAGGCAGCACTTGGCAGAGTTTCCCACATAAGCGCATTTGGACCCCAATGACAGCTTATGCTATGGCCCAGTGTGAAGGCCCTATTAGGAGGCAGGTGTTTGCTGCAAAAATTTTCTTAACAAACAAACTCCCCAGATATCAGCGCAGGTTATAAATGTTAAGAAAACAGCACCAGCATTTTAATCTCCTGAAGATCACTTAGTGCTTCCACAAAGACCTTAATAAAGAACCACAGGGCTCCCTTTGCTATAATCGTTCCTAATTCAATGAATAGCTCTAAGCAACCCATGGCTAATCCTAGTGAAATTGGATTTTGATATCGACCAATCCAAGGGTGACTATTTGAAAGAATACGCATAGTTCTATAGAAATATGCACCTTTTAGATTCTGTACCCACCCCTGCATTCTTTTTTTGAGCTGGGCAGACATTCCTGGGTGCACCCAGTTGGCATCTTGCGATGAGGACCTGGTACCCTATTGCAGAAGCATGGGTGAGGGGTACTTAAGGCTAGCTCTTGCTCCATCACTTACTGGTGTGGGCACTTAGGCTCCTCTGAGCCTCAGTTTCCTTGGTTGCAAGCTAGGATAAGAGATTTCAGCACAAAGTCGTCCGTGGTCCCCCTAGTGCTGAGTCAATCCTTGGTTCTGGATGGTTAGAACTCAGCAGATGCAGAACTGGGAAGGACACTGTAAAGTTGTCAACTAAAAGCAGAATTCACAGAGAAATTACACACACATTGGAAAATACTGAGGGGGGGGGCAATTGGATATCATCTGGGAACTGTGCAGAGTTATATTTGGTAGATGTGGAAAACACATATATTCATAAGCCAGCATCAAATATAGCACATGCATGCTGATTAAGCAAATTAGAGCAGTCCTGTCCCATGAAACACAGCATAAGCAATGTGTGTACTTTTAGAATTTCTAGAAGGCACACTTTTAAAAATTTACAAGAAATGTGAAATCCACCTCAAGAAGTGTATTTGTTTTAACCCAGTTTATCAAAAATAGTATTTTCTCATGTCACCAATGGAAGATATATTTTACATTCTTTTTTGTACTGTCTTTGATATCTTCTGCGTGTTTTAATCTGATGGCTCGTGATTTCATGTGGACACTGACTTTTCATTGGAAAACCTTGATCTATATTTAGGCTTTGAAAAATCGACAGCGGCATACTTCAGCTCTTCCAAAGATACTTCAAAGGTTCCTAATAACTGAGTCAAGTATCAGCACTTACATTTAAGGCAAAGTTGCTTCAAGTTAAAAATTCAGTATCCTGGTTGTATCAGTCATATTTCAAGCAGTGAATAAGTAACATTAGAGGGCCCTTGACAATGTCATTGCTTTAAAGCCTAGACCCTAGGAATAGCTTTCTTTATATGACAGAGGAGTCGGAAGGATGCAGAATTGATATTGCTAATCATCTGAGTCTAAGTTAAAAAGAGATCATGAATTACGATCTGTGTGGCCCAACATCGGCACTGTGATCTTCCTGAGAGTTTTCAGAAGAGCAAAGAAGAAATCGATGTTAGAGCAGCAAGATGTGAAGTGAATTTGTCTGTCCTTGCCAGTGTGACCATGGAAGCAGGGGATTATGGGACAAAGGGTGAAAAGCCAGAAAAGATGAGGCAACAGGCCCTATCTTTATCCCATAGAAGGGAAAAATCAGGCCAGCTATAGTCTTGCATCTTATCCTGATGCCTATGTTACAGTTCTGACGCACAATGATCATGGGATACATTCATGTTGCTGAAGACTCCAGATTGTGCTTATTTGTTTCCTGGAGTAACAGAATGATCATGCTCCCTTACTGTAAAGCACAGGTATAGAGTATTCCCATCATTCCAGAAAGTTCTACCGAGGAGTACTGCTTTAGCACCACAGTGTGTTTAGGGGACTGAGGGTAGGAAACAGTTCTATTTTCTTTTAAGCTTTTCGTGTATTTATTTATTTGGTACATGGTCTCACTATGCAGCTCAGACTCATAGTGATCCTCCTGTCTCAGCCTCCCCCGTGTTAGGATTACAGGTATGCACCACCACACTTGGCTCCTGTGGCTGGCATGGCATGCAGTACCAGGGATCAAACTCAGGTCTTTGCACTTGCTAGGCAGGCACTCAGACTGCCAAGCTGTCTCCCCAGCCTGGGAATGGTATTAAACGTATGAAACTAGAAAAATTTTAAGAGAATAAGTGAACCTTTTCCATGATGAAGGAGTCCTCTGACACGAGGAAGATGGCTAAATTGACTAACTTTCAGGCCACATTTCTGATAACATAAATCTGGGGTAGTACGTTCCCATTGGTGCTATGATGAGAACTAGCAATGAAATCTATCACCCACCACCTAAGAAGCTTGCACTTCTTAGGCAGGAGGCTTCGCTCATAGCAATGGTCAGGTGTGATTTTTGTTGCTATAGTTATTTTTGCTATTATTTGGAGTACAGTCCTTCATCTTGTAGAAATGTTTATTAAAACATTTCTGTGTTCATAGATACACTGAAGGTTTTATGGAAGCTGTGGGGCCAGTCCCTGGGGGACCATGCTCGTAGTTGAGATTTTTGCATACAGTTTCAAAAGGTTTCAAAGCTTTGGATGAGAACAGGGACCTTTGTGGGAATTTATTTGCTTTCCTTTTGTCCTGATTTAAGACTATTGGTGCTGCTCAATGCTGTTATCCACTGGTAGCTTCTGTGCAAGGAGTAAAATTCACAAAAGAGTCTGAGATACCAGAGTGAAAAAAACTAGGCTGAGGTTCTCCCAGGAGCTGGGTGTTTTGTGAGGAGGTTTTCATGCCTTATCCCATTAAAGCATTGTCACAACTGGGGAAACAGGCTCTTAGAGTTTATGCAGTCTATCCAAAGTTGCTCAGCTGAGAGACTTTAAAAAAAATCTACTATTTAGACATGAAAAGAATTAAAAAAAGATTGTACTACTGAAGACTGAACCAAGAGCCATGCACATACTAGGTAAGTATTCTACTACTGATTTGCATACCTCATTCTCAAATAGGAGAGCTCAGCGTTAAATTTTAGGATGTCTGGTACCATATCATGGACTCTTCCTTCTCACTCCCCCAAGACCTCTCAAGGGCAAGGTAACGATGCTCTGCAAAGACCAAGAACTGACCTACAAGACAACCATGGAGTCTGGTCCAGAGGAGTAAGGCTCACTATAGCTCTAACAGTTGTCTTTCAGGTCTGGGGTGCAGCTGAAATATGAAGTCTGAATGACGCGCCAGCACAGTAAACCCACCAACCAAGGAGCAGACACAATTTAGCTGCTTCACATACTTTTTTTTTCAAGGAATCTCCAGAATCTGCTCTTTAGTTCTCTGTTCTAGTAAAATATGAGCATCTTCAGGGAAAGCTCTCGGTCAAATGCATTTTTGACTCCTTTTGTCTGGCACATAGTAGGCGCTCAGAAAATCTTTGCTAGGCCCTCCAGGTACTTCTTCTGGCCCATCCTTTTCTTTCTCCCAGGCACACCTGCCTCTGTCTTCCCAGCAGGGGATCCAACAGCCAAGCTGTACCTCTAACATGTCATAGTTTTTCTGCAGCCAGCCCTGTGAACATGTACCATCTTTTTCCTCCTATAGGGCCTCCTCCAATCTATGCACAAATCTCTTCACAGTGATAAATAAAAAGTGTACCTTTGAATAGCCAGCTGCTGCTCCATTCTCCACCAATCAAGCTATTTCTCAGAGAGAGAAGCTTGCAAGTGTCTTCGAGGCATGATTTGATTAAGTTGACAATATTATTTGAGCAATGGTTGAGTACCCACTGTGATGTACTTTGGACCAAATTGATTTGTGTAACGAACACTTGCTCTGTCTCTTCTTGCAGCCTGAATAGCGGTCTTGATTTAGCCAGTAATGCTGGGCGCTGAGTGAATTTACAGAGTGCATGGTCTCTCTCTCTCTCTCAATCTGCAGAGAGGAACAGGGGCAGCACATGGGCTGGCATAATTCAATACATTGTACTAAGCTCAGAAAATAATATCACAGAGCTCTGCAATATACCTATTTGATTTGATTTGTAAACCTGATAAAAAAGCAATTGAGAAAAGTTCAGGGGGAAAATATATATGTTCTAAGCAAAACTGTAACTATATTGAATGTGTACAAAAAACCAAAGAATGAGGGGGTGGGAGAAAAAATCATGCATACTAAATCAACTTCCTGCCCTGTATTAGACAATATTGCACATCTTCCAGTTAAAATGAAGCAAGACTGTGCGGAGTTATTTTCCATTAAAAATAATAATGGTAAGCCCAGGGAATATGAATTAAAACCTACATCTCAGGTTTTCTCACAATCCTACTTCAAAACGGGGCTTGTGCAGATTCTACCAGCTTCCTGCTTTTTTCATTTCAGCTCCATAGGCAAACAAATCAGTTAATCACACAGCTTTGGATGTAGTTAATGCCTCATCCCTAGCTTGGCAGGGCTGATCCCACGGCCAGGTGATACAGATTTAAGAGATGCATTGCGCTCCCCTCAACTCCAATACTGTGAATTCAGTGCTCTGCTCCAGTAATGAAATTCATCAGAAAGAAGGGCTGGAGGGCAGAGCAGGCCTGACACCAAATTCTGTGGCTAGCTTTCATTCTATGCAAACACTAGATGAGCATGAAAGCAGTTTATAACATCAGTAAAGAAGAAGGGCTGCAAGGTGCTCGTATCGGACTTCTCTGGCAGCTGTAACAAAATACCTGAGGCTTGGCGCTTAGCTAGCACACATTTATGTTTCACAGTCCAGGAGGCTGGAAGTCCAAGATCAAGGTATCTGCTGGCTCAGTTTCTGGTGAGGTCTCCTTTCCTGGTATGCTATGTCCTCACAAATGAGGAGGGAGGCTTTGGTCTTTCTCCTCCTCCTCCTCCCCCTCCTCGGCCTCCTCCTCCTTGGCCTCCTCCCCCTCCTCCCCTCATCCTCCTACTCCTTCTCTCCCTCTGCTTCCTCCTCCTCTTCCTC